>NC_080700.1:17785686-18090144 GCF_030445035.2 Dasypus novemcinctus
CTGGCTTCAATGCCCAGCTCCTTCATCCACTAGGCATATAAAGACTTAACATCTTCTGTACTTCAATTTCCTCATTCATAAATTGGCAACAGTAGATTAAGCACACACTGATGGTTAACATTTTTGTTGTTCAGAATGCCTCGTCCTACCCAGGGCCTGTTCCCTTCCCCCAATGTCCATAAATTGTAGTATATATGATAGTACTTCCCCCCTTGTAATTCAGGAAGGTTAAGCAGGGGAAGACCAACTGAATACTTATGATCTACCAAAGAAACCACATGAAAGGTATAGGTCAGCAGTAGTAGCCATGACATTTATTTACTCACATGTCCTGATGATGACTGTCAGGCAACAACTTCACCCTTACAGTGGGGAAACAAACTTATATAGGGCTAGATAACACAAAGAGGGAGTCTAGCCAATGCATAGAGCTGCTTGAGGGTGCACATTGCCTTGTGAATGATTAAGTGTTTACCCACAGTGGGGATTCCTGTGGGTTCCCAGAATAATAATCCAAGTTTCAATTACTTAACATTCCTTTGTAACAGACTGATTGTTCTTTTGGTGTCAGTCTCTCCCCTGTTGCAGGGTAATATTGCCCCCCCTCAAGGTTCTTCTGCCTGCAGGTCAAGGAAAGTGAATTCCTCTTACATGCCCACAGAGGGGGAAGCAGGCATTTCATGTCCCTACACACTTTCATCTCAATAGCAACTCTGATTTCAACCAAGGTCATAAAAATAATAATAAAAAACTATTTCTCAAGCCTAAAGAAGTATCTTAACTATTTTATAACATGATGTATGGGAGTGAAAACCTCATAAACTCTCACAGAATTCACACTTATAAGTAGAAAGTGACAGGATAAGCCCTATCACTAGCCCCCATAACAGCCACAATTGCAGAAGTTGCAAAATTTTTACTAATCTGCCCCATTGTAGAAGTGCAATGAGCCCTTTATTCAGAAGGAGCCATGTCACATGACTTAGAACAGCCCCCCATCCTGGAACTACATGTCCAAATACAGTTCATTTACTCAGAAGAGGTAAATAAGTCACATGACCCCACCAACCCTCCTGCATCCCTAGAATTCACTGCCCCTAGCCCACCACCCCCAGCCATCCCTGTAATCCCTCAAGTCTTACCTAAGCCTCAACCCACACTCACTGACTAAGCATGTTCCTGCCTATAGATATACTGTATAACTTTAAGACTGCCTTTGCCAGGAGCAGGCTGGTTTCTCTTTAGATCTCTTCAGACAGGGGGACTGAAGTTTATTCTTCAGATGTCCTCCATTGGGAGAGCTTCCCAATTAATCCTTGCCTGCAATCACTGGTCTCCTCATCCCAATTGCTCACCCTGACAGCTAACATCAAAACCTGGGATCTGGGAAGAGGAGACCCCCACCACCATACCTTTCAACCTGGGAAGTTGTGAGCAGTGGCAGCTCACTCAGGCTTACTCTCAGATCCTGGTTGGTGAGATCATTGCTTGATCTTGGAAAGAGGAAGCAATGGGCACTGGCAGCTGAACCGGGCTTACTCCTCCATCCTGATCATTCAAATCCAGGTCCTTTTGACCTTTTCCTAGAACTCCCCAGAGCCAACCCCAGAGACACCTGTGATTGTGTTGAGACTGGCAAATTGGTGAGAGACCTACCCTTGCAACAGCTGTAACTCCACCCAACACCAGACTGCAATTATCAGCTGTGTGAATTAAGGGAATTCTCTGGAGAATCCTGTTCTTTCTTCCGTTGTTTCAGACAACTCCACAAATCCTAGCAAGGTAAGTGATCCTCTCTGTTTTGGGGGACCACAGTAGGTGCCCAACCTGCATCCCCAGAAACCCATCAGGAATAAGATGTCTGATCCTGAGTGTAGAATTTCTGCTGATAAGGTTCTCTGACTAACTCAGGGACACCTAACTTGTTCAGCTAACCTTTGAGGGTCCCTGACCTCATTCCATCTTCTGAAAGTGGGAAATGTTCCTTCAGCTCCTCTGAAAACTACACCACTGGGCTGCCTCCTTCAGAACCTTACAACCTTATATCCTGAAGGAAATATTAGACCTAAGAAACTTATCTAAGCCAGGCCCTGAGCCTCAACAAACTCCAGCTCCTACAATCTGATTTATTGGACTCACCTCAATCAGCTAAGATGGAGTTGAAGAAGGACAACCACCACACCATGGAGCCTAGAGTGCCTACAACTGAAAGCAGGAGGATTGCATCCAGTAACCCTGTGGAATCTGAGCCTCCTCTTGACATAGAGGTGCAATGGACACAACCAATCCAAGGTCCACAGAGAAAAGGTGGCATTGGAGTGGGAAAAGTGGACATGGTGGCTGATGGGTATGGGTAATGGCAGGAAGAGATGAGATGTGGAGGCGCCTTTGGGACTTGGAGTGGCCCTGGATGGTGTTTCAGGGGCAATCACCGGACATTGTAAATCTTCCCAGGGCTCACTGGATGGAATGGGGGAGAGTGTGGGCCATGATGTGGACCAATGACCATGAGGTGCAGAGATACCCAGAGATGTACTTACCAAATGCAATGGATGTGTCATGATGATGGGAGTGAGTGTTGCTGGGGGGATAGGGGTGCGGTGGGGGTGGTGGAGTTGAATGGGACCTCATATTTTTTTAATGTAATATTTTTACAAAATCAATTTAAAAAATAGCATCTTTAAAAGAAAAAAAAAAAAAGAAACTTATCTATTACTCCACTACAATTTGGCCTCAATACAAATTGGAACATGAAAATCAATGACTGGAACATGGTACCTTTGACATACAGATCCTTAGAGATATGGAAAACTTCATCCAATGCAATGGCAAGTGGTTAGAGGTTCCTTACATTCAGGCTTTCCTATTTCTCAAAAATCATCCTTCCCTCTGTCAGTCATGTTCTTCTTACTAAATCCTATTGTTGAACCAGAAACTTTCATCTCCCTCTCACCCACCTCCAAAATCTCCTGATAATCTTAACTCTGATATGGCAAGCCAAGTTCCTCCTGCAATGCCTCCCAATATGCCTCCAACATTGTCTCCATCCTCATCCCTGCTGCCACCTTCAGCCCCTCAGCCCTCTGATGTGCCACCTTCTGCCCCTCCTTTCTCCCCTCTTCATACTCATTCAAAATTTAACCCCTCTCCACCCTTAATTCTACACAAACCTCCTACTTCCCAGAAAAATAGAGTAGTAAAGAAATTCTAACACCTCACTTGCCCTATGATCTCACATATCAGGGTGTCAATGTCATAATAACTTCTTCTACCACCCCTGATGAAAAAAAGCCACATTTAGGCTGCAGTCACTGCCTTTACTGATTCCCTACACATACAGGACCCTCACTGACATATCCCTGGCACTAATGAAGTTCCCACAGCCTCCCTTCATGGGAATATCAGGCAGACTCTGGAGATTTAGAGCATATGGCACACTTTCTAACCTGCATAACAGATGTCATGAAAAAGGCAGCCCTCAAAGCAGTAAATTATGACAAGATCAAAGAAATTTCCCAAATATCAAATGAAAACCCCGCTGACTTTATGAATAAATTAACTGAATCTCTCCTCAAATATTCTCATTTAGGCTCAGATTCTGAATCTGGACAACTATACTTACATACCACTTTATCACTCAGGCATACCAAATATCAGAAAAAACTGCAGAAATTAGAGGGCCCACAAACCCCTCAGAAAGACCTAATTAAAGCAGACTTCAAGTTCTTTAACAATAGAGATGAGGAAGTCAGTTTAGAAAAACACAAACAAGATCAAGCTAACACCTCCTTCCTCGCTGCTGCCCTCAGAGTTGATTTCAGAAAACCCCATCACTTTTCTTCCCTGTGGCTGCAACCCAGACCCTGTTTTAAGTGTGGGAAGGAAGGACACTGAGCAGGTGCATGCCTCAATACAAGATCCCCACTGGGGCTTTTTCTGGAGTGCTGACATGATAAGCCTCCCTGGCACTGAGGGATTACTAGCAAGTACCAGCTGATGATGTAACTAGAAAATGACCTTGAATAAAAGGGTCAACTCGGACCAGCAGAATATCTCAGTCTACATATAATACCAGGAGTTAAAAATGCTTTTTGATCTGAATCAAGGGGGAAATGGAAAGGACAAATGAGTTTATATGGCTATGGGTCTCCAAAAAAGAGCTGGGAGGTTATCAGAGGGGTTGCCCTTATGCACACCCCAGCAGAGTCCCAGAGACAGATAAAGTAGATACAACTCTGGATATTGATTCTTCTGAGGGCTACAGAGACCCACAGGTTCTATGGTCATGGCTGATGGAGTTCAGTGCCATGTCAGTTGGCCCTACTTTGGAGTTTGTGTTTCTGTGTGATGGAGCTGGACTCAGATGTGATTTTTCTTCACAAGCCTCTCCTGTTACTTTTACCAGAACTGTGGTTGGTGCTGGGGTTTAATATATACCCAGGGGATCTGAATCTCTGGATTGACCATGTGATAGGCCCTGAGCCTCAACAGACTTCAGCTCCTACACTCTGGTTTATTGGACTTACCCCACTCAGCTAACATGGAGTTGAAGAAGGTCAACCACCACCCCAGGGAACCAAGAGTGCCCACAACTGAAAGCAGGAGGGTTGCATCCAGCATCCATGTGGAATCTAAGCCCCCTCTTGATATAGATGTGGAGTGGACACAACCATTCTAAGGTCCACGGGATGGAGGAATAGCATATGGATTAGAGTGGGCTTACTGATATTCTATTCATGAACTATTATAATTAGTAATTGAAGAAAATGTGGCATTGGTGTGGAGAAAGTGGCCATGGTGTCTTCTGGGTGTGGGGAATGGGAGGAAGAGATGAGATGTGGAGGTGTTTTTGGGACTTGGAGTTGTTCTGGGTGATGCTGCAGGGACAGTTACCGGACATTGTATGTCCCCCTATGGCCCACTGGATGGAACGTGGGAGAGTGTGGGCCAGGATGTGGACCACTGACCATGAGGTGCAGCGGTGCTCAGAGATGTATTCACCAAATGCAATGAATGTCTCATGATGATGGAGGAGATTGTTGCTATGGGGGGAGCAGGGGAATGAGGAGGGTGGGGGGTGATATGGAGACCTCATTTTTAAATGTAATATTAAAAAAATAAATAAAGACCAAAGAAAGACCGTTTGAAGTTGGATTGTCCTGAAAACCTAGTTTCCAGGAAAAATCCCTCCAACACTCCTTACCAGCCTAGAACCTAAATCATCTTCACACCAATGAAGCACTTTAGCTAGATGTTATTTTCACATGTCTCTCATCCTTTTAATCCTTTGATGGAGGTACAAATACCTTTTACAGAAAAATATTAGCCTTGAGATGGATTATTAAATTGTTCTGAGAGCTGATGCATAGCACCCATTTGATATTTTTAGGGCAAAAACATAAACAACTGTATATCACAAACTTTAATGTGTTTGTAAATCATCTGGGGAATGTTAAGATGCCCATTATAATCCAGAATTTCTGAGGTAAGGCATTTCTAACAAGCTCTCAGAACTTGATGAGGCTACTGGTCTATGAAAAACATATTGATAGCAAGATCAACAGGTTGTAGTAGACCACCAATCACACGTGCAAAAAATCTCTTTGAAAACTTTTGGTGGTTTATTACACTAACTGATTTCATTGTGTTCAACCACCTTTGTATACCTGGAATAAAACACACTTGATTGTACAATTCTTGTAATGTGCTGTTGAATTGTGTTTGCAAGTATTTTATTGAGGATTTTTGCATATATTCATTGACATTGGTCTGTAATTTTCTTTTTTTATAGTATCTTTTCCTGGTTTTGATATTATGGAGATGTTGGCATCCTAGAATGAATTTGGTAGCATTCTTTCCTGTTCAGTTTTTTGGAAGAGCTTGAGGAATATTGGTATTAGACCACCTTTGAATATTGATTGACTTCACCTCTGAAACCATCTGATCTTTGCCTTTTTATCTTTGGAAGGTTTTTTGATGACTTTCAATCTCTTCACTTATGATTGATTTGTTGAAGTCTTCTGTTTCTTCTAGGGTCAACGTACGTGGTTTGTATATTTATAATAATTTATCCATCTCATCTACAATGCCTACCTTTTTGACATACAGTTGTTTGTTGTATCCTCTTATGATCTAACTTATTTCTGTGGGGGATGTTGAAACATCCCCTCTGTCGTTTGTGATTTTATTTGTTTCATTTCTTTTTCTTCCTTTGTCAGTCTAGCTAAGTGTCTATTTTGTTTACCATCAAAGAAACAGTTTTTGGTTTTGTTAATTATCTATGGTTTTTTGTTTTCAGTTTCTTTTACTTCTGCTCTGATCTTTACTATTTATTTACTTCAGCTTGCTTTTGGATTTGTTGACTGTTCTTTTTCTAGGTCTTTCAGGTGTGCAGTTAGATCTTTATTTTTAGCTCTGTCTTCTTTTTTAATTTATGCATTGAGGGCTAAAAATTTCCCTCTCAGTACTGCCTTCTTGATGTCCCATAGAATTTGATGTGTTATGTTCTCATTTTCATTTGTCTCAAGATATTTCCTGAATTTTCTTTGGCCCACTGATGATTTAAGAGTGTGTTGTTTTATCACCATATATTTGACTTTGCCTTTTTCCAACCATTCCTGAGTTCCAGCTTCATTTTTTTATGATCAAAGAGAGTGTTTTATATTATTTCAATCTTTTAAAATATATTTGGGCCTGTGTTTTGACCCAACGTATTGTCTATTTTGGAGAAGGATCCATAAACACTTGAAAAGAACGTATATCCTGTTCTTTGGGGAGGCAATGCTTTATAGATGTCTCTTAGGTCCAGTTCATTTATCATATTTTTCAAGTTCCCTATTTCTTTATTTATTTTTTGTCCAAATATTCTACGTGATACTGAGTGTGGTATATTGAACTCTTCAACTATTATCATAGAGACATATATTTCTCCCTTCAGTTTACTCAGTTTTGCAGGTTGTCTCTTGGGGAATTCGGGTTAGTTGCATAAATAGTTAGTATAGATATTTCTTGGTGAATTGTCCCTTTGATAATATATAATAACCCTCATCATCCCTTATAATATTTTTACATCTGAAATCTATTTTGTCCATTAATAGTGTAACTACTTCAGCACTTTTATGGTTATTATTTAGATGGACTTTTTCTGGCTTTTTATTGTTTTTTTTTTAGGTAATGGGTCAGTGATTGAACCCAAGAGCTTTTATTTTGGAGTGTGGAAAGTCAGTGCTCAACCACTGAACCACATTAGCTTCCCAAACCTTTCACTTTTAACCTGGTAGTGGCCTTATTTATGAGATGGGTCTCTTGTAGACAACATATAGATGGCTCTTAATTTTTTATCCATTATATCAGTCTATGTTTTTTTATTAGGGAGATCAATCCATTAGTATTAAATGTTATTATAGTAAAGGCACTAGTTACTTCATCCATTTTGTCCTTTGGCTCTCTGTTGCCCTATTATTCTATTGTCTCTTTCTTACCCTTTTATGTGCCCTTACTAATAATCTTCGGCTCGACAATCTTCTCCACATCTTTCACCCTTGTTTAGTTTTCCTTTCATGCTGCAGCACTCCCTTTAATATATCCTATAATTCTTGTCTTTTGGTAACATTCTATTAGGTTTCCTTACTGTGAAGACTTTGAAACTCAACCTCATTTTTGAAGGACATTTTAGCCAGATATAGAATTCTTGACTACAGTTTTTCTCTTTCAGTACTTTAAATACATCATACCACTTTCTTCCTACATTTAATCTTATTAAGTTTCCCTGGTATGTGATGTTTTACTATTCTCTTGTTGCTTTCAGAATCCTCTATCTCCACTATTTGTCTTTCTGAATATTGAATGTCTCAGGTTAGGTCTATTCAGGTTATTCTGTTTGTTTTGCATTGTCCTTCCTGGATAATGATGTTTATATCTTTCAGAAGGGTTAGGAAGTTCTCAGTCATTATTTCCTCAACTATTCTTCCTGCCCCTTTTCCATTTTATCTTTCTAGGGAACTGATAATGTGAATGCTTGTGAATTTTGCATTCTCATGCAATTTCCTGTGACACTGTTCCATTTTTTCCCCATTCTCTTATTCTCTTTCAGATCTCCTGTCCTTTCT
Organism: Dasypus novemcinctus; assembly: GCF_030445035.2. Classification (NCBI taxonomy): domain Eukaryota; kingdom Metazoa; phylum Chordata; class Mammalia; order Cingulata; family Dasypodidae; genus Dasypus; species Dasypus novemcinctus. Next base: position 17,793,795 of record NC_080700.1, read on the forward strand.
AGTTCTTATATTCCATCTTCAAAATCACTAATTCTGTCTTTGAGCAATTCAAATCTACTCTTATGTGCTTCTAATATATTTTTAACCTCATCCCTCATGTCTTTCATTCCCATAAGATCTGTTACTTATCATTGCAGGTTTTCAAATTGTTCTTTATGCTCACTCAGTATCTTATATCCTTTATCTCTTTAGTAATATTTTCTTTAAATTATTTGAATTGATTTATGAGAGTTATGTGATTATCACTGATCAATTGTCTTAAATCCTGTATCTCTACAGAATATTTGGTTTGATTCTTGAGCTGGGCCATCTCTTTCTGTTTCCTACTATGTCTTGTAATTTTTTTACTGATATCTAGGCATCTGAATATGTTTGTTAATTTCTCTGTTGGCCAAATTCTCTCTCTTGCCTATTTTTTTTCACAGCATTACTTTAATATTTGGCTCAATTTATTAAGTTTCCAAAATCAGTCCAGGGACTCACTAATGGTGCACAGATTTTCACTGATGTGTTAAGATACGGAGAGAATCAAAAACAGTTTTTGTCCATGCATTTTTCAGACCAGCCAGCAGGTGATACTCATCTGTATACCTTTGCACAGAGCTGTTTTGGTCTGGACTTTCCTGTGTTCCTTTTATGAATCTCCAGAGCAGAGACTCAAAGCAGGTTCTGCTGGTCAAATTCACAAAAGGATATCTTTCCAATGTCCATCCCCTTTTCCCTTGATGTAACTTACATGAAGGGAGTTTTCTCAGTCAGGTTCAGTGAGCAAGGGTTTTACCCCAACCTAATATCTTGGATGTGGGGCAGGCAAACCCTTCCCAACCACTGTAGGGAGTTGGTAACACATGTTAGTTGTTTCAAGTTTTTTTCTCTTTGTCTCTCATCCTCCTGGGAGTTCTGTAGCACTGTCCTAGTCTGCTAACCCCCAAAGATGTTCCCTTGGACAGCCTTTGGCTATTTCTCCATTGTTTTTGTGAGAGAATTGAGCCCTGCCTGCTAGTCCAGTACCATCTTCCCACAATCTGCTTTTTTTAAAATATATATGCTATAGCATGGATTAGCTTGAAGACAACATGCTGAGTGAAATAAGAGATACAGAAAGGCAAATACTGCATGATTTTTCTTATATGAAATACTTAGAATAAGCAGATTCATAAAGACTGCAAGCAGATGGGTGGTGAGTAGTGGGAGGTGTGTGGGGAGGGTTATTGCTTAATGTGTACATGCTTCTGTTTGAGATGATAACCTTCTGTAAAAAGATAGTGGTAAGTGTTCAAAAAATTGTCAATGTACTTAATGTCACATAATTATAAACTTATAAATGCTTAAAATAATTTTATGTTGTGTATATTTTACCACAATAAAAACATTTCCAGAGAGAGGAAGAAATGTGAAGGTATCAGAACCCAGAAATTAGGGGGAAATGGAAGAGAAAATGTAAAGGGAAAACTTTGCTGACTCCAGTGGTACCACATGGCAGCAGACTGACAGTGGGTGGGAGAGAAGGAGAGCAACACATGAGAACCAGAAGTCAAGTCAGAGTGCCAGGCAGAGCCTATGTCCTGATTTCTCTGAAGGGATGGCATCCACTCCATCATGAGTCTGCAACTAGGATGTGTATTCACCATCTCATGGCCTCTTGGGTCTGGGGATGCTGTGGCACACTGCAAACAGTGGGACCCTGGAAAAGTGGCAGGATAAGGACCTTAAATATAAATCTGAGTCAATGTGGTTTCACACTGGGACAGAACCTAAAATCTTTCATTCTCCACCATGACTCATAGTTGTTCACTATGTGACAGGTGTGTGCTAAGAAATGTGGCTATAACGCACAGTGCTGATGCGCGCAAGGAGTGCCGTGCCATGCAGGGGTGTCCCCCGCATAGGGGAGCCCCATGCACAAGGAGTGCGCCCTGTAAGGAGAGCCACTCAGCGCGAAACAAAGTGCAGCCTGCCCAGGAATGGCGCCGCCCACACTTTCCGTGCCGCTGATGACAACAGAAGCGGACAAAGAAACAAGACACAGCAAACAGACACAGAGAACAGACAACCGGGGGAGGGGGGGATTAAATAAATAAATAAATCTTAAAAAAAAAAAGAAATGTGGCTATAAAAAGTAGCACAATTATAATAAATTACTTAATTCTTTCTTAAATAACAGGAATTTCTGCCAGGCATTCCAGCTGCTGTGGTAGACTTCTAGTCTTGTTAGTGCTGACACTGGAAGAGCAAGTGCTGTTGCCACAAGGCACAAGGTGAGCAGGCCCAGCAGTGCCCATCTCCATGCCAGGCGGGCCAGAGGCTTAACCTCCCACCCCCAGTCCCATGCACTCACCATGCAGGTTCCAAGGATGCATGCTTCCCCTTGGCTTCCAACACACTGCTAGTTCAGGTACCCTTAGTGTTTTGTACCCCCCGGGCCTGCAGGACTACCCCACCCTGCCCAGCCCTGCTCAGTCTCTGGAGAGTCCCACAATTCCATCAAAATAACATGCTATACCCTGCCTGGATGCAGTTTTCTCCAGCTTCTCAAGTGGAAATGCCTTCACCCCTGCAATCTCACCCAGCATAGAGCTACCTCACCCTTTTGGTAATTTTTTTTTGGATGCCCTCTACCACAAGCCTGGCCAAGGCTCCATCTGCCCAGCATATTTGAATGAGCATACGAGGGAGGAAGCCAGAGGCTTTATTTTCCACCCACACACAGGAACTTCTGTTCTCTAGTGAGACAGATCCACACATCTAGGGAGTCCCAACTGGGTTTTCCCCTTGCCTCCCCTCCCATCATGTCCACACATCCCACCAATCATCCTTCCAAAATTGTGGCTGCTGCATTCCTGCTATTGGCCAACCTTGGATAAGCATGGTCCCTGTCACTTATCAAGCTCCATCCTAGGCCCTCAGTGCCCAATTGGGAACCACCCAAGGCAGAAAGCTGACAACTGCCCTGAGGGCTGGACCTGCAGAAGCCGTAGACACCAAGGTCAACACCTGGCTAGCCTTTGTGCCTTCATGCAGCAAACACTCACTGTCATTAGGGTTTCCTCTCAACTCAGCAGTCAAAACCAAATCAGGTCAGAGATCAGATCTGCTATCATAGGTAACCCCAGCCAGAAGCCCAGATGGAAACTGAAAGACCATGGGCTTGGAGACAGTCTATCTGAAGGCATCATGGCCTGGGAAGATATTCCCTCTGATATGGGAACTGTGATTGTCCTTGGACCCACAGATCACAGGGGCTCTCAGATGAGAGGTGGGGTTCTGGAGTCTCCCTACAGTTCCCCAAGTGGTTGAGGCCACCTGGGGCAGTGGGCAAATCCTCATATCCCACCTCCTGTTTCTTTGCCTTCTGAAGGTGGGCTTCTTCTGTGGTTCCTTAGGGTTTAGAGCTAAAGCCTTAATCATACAAGTCCTACTTGCTCACAATGACAATGTCTCTAAAGGAGGGAGGGAATCCTGCCAGAAAAGAGTGCTCTTGTCACAAATTACTGCAATACAATAGCACTTCTTCCACCCCCATTAATTGGAGGTGCTCAAACCCAAAATCACTCTTGTCAAAGAGCAAACTTTTCACTAGCCTTGTCTATGACTACTTAAAAGTCAGACAGGAAAACACCACACATGGGGAACAAGAAACATGAGCATTCCAAATCTTTCTTTGGGGGAAACTAGCATGACTATGTGAATTTTGGTCATCTGAGTAACCAACCTCAGAATTCCCAACCTGTGATGTTGTGCACCTGAGCCCTAATGCCTCAAATTCCTTGCAATCTTTGAGTTGCACCATAAGCACAGGACATTTGGGTCACTAGGAAGAGACACCTCTTATGCTAAATACAAATATCTCCACTTATACTGTAACTGCTATGAATTGTGTGTGTGACATGTAATGAGGAATCAGACCAAAGACAGAATTGTTTATTTGGAAATTCTAGCCAAACACCATCCCCTGCAAATGGTGAGCTCTTCCAATGATTATGACAGAAATTTCATCCAGAATATCCAACTTCCTTTGTTCCAAATGAATGTTTGCAATAAGTTCACAGCTGTCTTTTGGGTCTTTAAATGACTTGACACCAGGTAGTAATGACCTGAATATAAGTGAGACCTCCCTTCTTCACAGAGAGAATTATCTGCACTTTGGTTTACAGGTTTATCTCTTAAGAGTTTGATTTACTTAGGAACACTCTTTTAAATTTGATATATTCAAGATAGTAAGGAGAGATATATACAAATGTTAGACAAGTGATTGGCTATCTTTTTTTATGTAAGGGTCAAGTAGAAAATAGTCTCGACTTTTTTGATATGGTTAGACTCTGTGACATACTGTCTTTCATTTTATAGCAAGTCTTTAAAAATACATAAATATTCTTAGCTTGTGATTTGTTAAAAGGAAAAACAGAAAGGATGATGGCAGGAAACTGTGATGCAGGGTGACATTTGGTGGGGCCCTGAAAGAGAAAATAAAGTGCCCATTGTCTTCCTTTCTGTACTTCTCCCTAAAACTTAAAGTGTACTCTGTCAAATCTCATGTTATAAAGATGAGCTCTGATGGTCTAGAAATGTCTGCATGAAATCCTGAAACTCCTGGTTGAGGCTGGCTCCCTCTGATAACCCTCTGCCTTCTTCTCAGGATCAAAGTCCATGGTATCTCTATCTATGTCAGGGCTCCTTTTCTTATCTTCCTGAGGTAGCATCAAGGCAATGAGAGCCATGGAGCTGCTGGATTCTCATCCCAGACTGGTAACAGCTAGGGATTTAAATACACCGGCCTCAGTTTCTAAGTGGTAACTGAAACTATGAGACAAAAATCCTCTTCCAGAGACATTTCTTACTCCAAGTTTCTGAAACTTACAAGTTACCACATAAAGGGATGGCCTAGTAAAGAAAATTAATAAACCCAGACCTAAACCAATGAACATTCCTGTTTACTTTTTACTACATACCAGGTTTCCCTATGGAAAAAGCTGGCCCAACCTTGGGGTTCTCCCAAGTGGTGGCAGGGCCAACACACCAGGCCCCTGCTCTTCTTTACCTGTCACTTCTTCCATTCATCATCAAGATCTCTTGTCTTCTCTGAATTTTTCTTATTTTTCTTTTCTTTGGGCCTCTCTTACTCATGGTCTGACCTGCCATTGTAGTACCAGAAATCATGGCCAGAGCCAGAGAGTTTAGTCACTTCACTCTCTCCAACCTTGAAGACCTAATTCTAGGACTTCTTCAAGGGCATCTCTGCTTAATCTGTATCAAATTCCCAGACACTGAATGTCACTGCTCTATTCTCAGGATGAAGTCTGGGAAGGTGGAGCTGGCACCCAAAGGCTTGGTGTCCCTGTCCTGGACTGCCAAGGACCTGTCAAGTGCTGCAGTCTTCCAAGCTTCCTTGTCCCTAATGCTTCCCATTCCCATATTGTCATCTTTTCAGACCTAGACACCTACCTGCCAAGGCATAAGTCACCCCCAAGCATTCTGTGGACCCCACCAAGAGAGAGGCATGACAGCAGCATGAGGGTACCTATATGGATACAAACCTCAACACTCAGCCTCAAGACACTTGATAAAAGCACATGATGGATGACCCAGTGCACTAACCCAGGTCCTGTTTACACTGGGACATGTGAGTTCAAATCCATGTAACACCTGGTGTGAACCTCTGATATAAGCCATAGGACCAAAAGTGCTGCTTACCTGATTGGGTCTCAACCCAGAGTGGGAGCAAAAGGAAGAGCCTGGAGACTTGGGTAGGAAAGACAGGGTGTGCCCAACTGTGGCCAGGTTCCAGTCATAGGTCTGTGCCTGAGATCTGAGTTCCTGGCCATGGGTTCCTCAAAAGCCACAAAGGGAGCAGGAGAAGGGGAGGCAGGGGATTTGCATCTTGCAAGGAAGTTCAGGTCAAGGTAAAAGGTGGAGCCACCTGAAAGGTGTACAGAAGTTCCAGTGACTGCCAGTGGCAGCAAGAGGGTGTGGGAAGTGCCAGGAGATGGGGGCATCATAGTTGGGCTGAGACAGGAGGCAAGTCTGACCTGGGCAACTCACCTAGTGTTCCCACAGCTTGACCATGTCCAGGGAATCTATCCCTTGCCCACCACACCACAGAAGCTCAAAGATTCCTCCCCCACTGCTGACAAACACTTCTGACAAACACTGGCAACCCCACTCCAGTACCAGCAGGACCCTTTCCTGACTCTCACCCTGGCTTGGGTCCTTTATTCTTCCAACCCATTGTCACTTGTATTAAAAGCCAGTCCTGAATGTTTCTTCAGATTGTCACTTTCCTTTTTTCTCAGGACACCTGCTCACCTCCAGACCCTCCTACTCTGAGATGGACATGGGGTTGGGTCATGTTCAAAGGGAGTGGGTCAACCTCAGCCTTCAGCCTCAGCAAAAGTTGGGAGCAGTGGCTGGAGATAGTAGTGTGCCGGCCCACTGGGCAGTACTGGGGTTGGGACTGCAGGGGTCTCCTGAAGGAAAATAAATCAAACAAATCCAGCTCCTTCATTCAGAATCCCTTCCCCTAGGAGGTTTCCTGGGACTTCTGAGAGGCACAGTCCCTAGGAGGAAGGGTGGGCCTTTAAACACTTCCAGGCCCCCTGCTTTGGTTCAGTGGAGCTGACCCATAACCTCTCCACATACACACCTCCAACCTACACACACAACTCCTGCCTTACTCTTAACCTGGGGCTGCATCTCAAGTCAGTCAGAAGTGTATGCAGGACTCCTAGACTGTGAGGGTGACTTCAGCTAAAAATGGCACAACAGCTGGGTCCAGGAGTGCTTCAAGATGGCCAGGAAGTTGGAGGCTGGGACAAAAGAACAATGAGTGCTGGATGGCAAAATTCACCAGGACTTTTTGGTCACTGAGTCCTTTGGGGTATCTAAGATCCTGCCTCATATCCATGCAGGTCTGGATCTGCCCACTTTCAGTGCCCACAAAATATCCATGTGATCCTAGATCTGCCCTCCTTCTTCTCATCACTGTCCTTTCTACTTCCTCTCAAATTCAGAGAATATTTTATTTATGTCAATTTTTCTTTCATTAAAAAGTCTCTCACTCCAAACAATGGCAACTGTGAAGATTTTGAGTCCAGGAGATGAATGGAGGAAATAAGAAGGGATTTTGATCTTTGAGGTCAAATTCTTCCATGCCTCACATTTATGTTTTATTTAGTTTGAAGCTTGGGCTGTGCTTGCTTTCTGTTGCATCTAGTAAAAAAAAACTGCTGTCACCTGGGAGTTATTATGATAGAATAATAGAATAATGAAAAGCATTATTCATTATTGGGCCCTTATTGTATTATTAGCTAAATGTAGACTGTTTAGGACATTTTTCAAAACATATACAAATGTTTGACATAGATGCAGTGATTTAAGCAATTGAAAAATTGCAGTGGGAGAATGAGCATCATCTTCCAATGCATAAATGTGTCAAAAATGTAGAGTAGCTGGGATTCAGAGGCTGGAGAGTTGAATGAGGAGGCCAGAACAACACTCACAAGGCCATGAGAAAATCCTGTGCGCATATACCATGAAGACCCAAGAATGAGAGTGGAATTGTCAGGTCATGCCATGTAAGAGAAAGAGTGATGGGGTAATGGGAGACCATGACTATCCTCAGGGCATCTGGGTGCTCTGCTGGACAGTCCACTTTGGGAATTCTCTGCCCTAGCATCAGGAATCACTCCATTTATAGAGACTAGTACTAGGTGTCTGAAAAAAATTTGGTTTTTACTTCTCAGTTGTGTTATTGCATAGCAGGGAGTCAGTTCAGGAAACATTTATAAAACCCCCTGCAATTCTGGAATGAGGTATACTTAAGCTGGCAAAGTTTATACATCGTGCTGGAGTTACATGCTAGTTTCTGGTGTAGGAATCTGTGGGCCCTTCATCTATGGACAACCTACCAATGAGCCCTGAGTCAGGGTACACTGATGCTCACCTCTTGGTGAATTTATGAGACCTGGAAGTCCAGAATTCAACATCTGGCTATTGACAACTTACTTAACGTAGGGTCTACGTAAAACATTTCCCTGTGAAATGTACCCATATATGTTTTGTAGGATGACTTTCCCAACAGTCACATCAGTATTTCCGTCTGCCCCAGATGCCTTCCTGCTCCTGCTGCCTCCACTTCTCAGGGGGTCCTGTGCCTGAGTCTTTGAACACATTTCATACATTGTGGTTGGAAGGATGAAGTACATGGCACACATCACGCAAGGAAGGTCCACTCAGGGACTGAGTCCACTGACTTCTTGGAGACCCTCTGCTGACACCCTTCCCTGTTAATGACCAGCATCCTTGTTTCCCTGCCTGGTTATTTGAGGCTGCCAACTCTGAGTCCAGCCCTGCCTTCCTGATTTTGACCCAATTCTGCCCTTTTTCACTCAATGACAACCTGACCAAGAGACAGAGGGAAGCTGTGGGCAGGAAGGATGAAGTCTCATTATAGGGCCAGGCACTAGAGAAACAGGGAGAGGAGAATGGGAGACATGGGAAGGACATTGGTGCCCCAGGAACCCTGAAACCCAGAGATATCCTTGAACTTCCACCACAGTCTTGGGAGGAGGAGTAGAGTTGGAAAGCCTTGTTTGGAGTTAAGGCACTGTGAGGATGGGGCTACTGGTCAAATAGAAGCATTAGCAGCCACTTCCCCAGAGTGGACCACAGACCAGCTCTCTCAGCCCATTGGAGCCTGACTTGCAACAGTACTTCTGCTTCTGTGTTTCCTGATATTCTTATTTCCTGGCACTTGTCCTTCCTGTGACTGTCCTTGACACACCCACCAAAGTTCTCACTCTTGTACTTAAGAACCAAGATTCCAGGGACTGGGTGGGGCTAGCCAGAACAGTCATATGTAGTGGACGCACTATGGGCCCCTTTGGTATCTACTGAAGGATGCACTGCTGATTCATGGCCCACCTTGAACTCGGAGGTTTACACTCTGACCACATCAGAGCTTTCTTTTTGAGTTTCTAATCCTGTTTCTGAGAGCTGGAAAATGTACTTACTGAAAGTTTCTTCACTTAAGCAACTCTGAAAATTCTAATACTTTAATTAAGCTAGTTTTCTATTAATCTCTTTTTAAAAATTTACTCTTTGTTCTTCTTTCTCTGAAGGATATAAACCAAATCTTTTCAGTTTTATTTACAGGAATAAGATAATGTCTCAAAGCAAAGCCAGACTGACGATGTAAGGAGCATCTTATGACCCAGTAAATCTCTCTCTTTCCTCAGAGACAAAAAGCTTAATATCCTTGAGAGGTTTGGCACAATATTTAAACTGTAGTTTATTAACTACTGAAGTCAAGGACAAGTTGAACATGCTTGATATAATGCAGAACTGACAAATTGCATGTACACTTCTCACAAGACCCCAGATATCACTTTATTTTACTTTTATGTTTTCTACCCTGCCCCTTTCCTCTTTTTTGCCTATAAAAATCCTACATTCCATTTTCACTTTGAACTGGTTTGGGGAAGATTCTTCCAATTTCTTACTTTTGCACTCACAATAAATCACCTCTTCACTGAGAGACATGTTTCTTCTTTGTGGTGCTGGAGCTGGTGGGTCCTTCTATTGGAAATGAGTGATGCTTATGAGGACAATTTGGTGAGCCAGCCAGGAGCCACACTACTCTGTGGTGCAGGCCCTGAAGGAGACCGATTGATGTGTAATCAATCATGGGACTTCCCTGAATCCTCTATCTCTGTGCCTAAGTGCTGCCTGGAGATTTCCTGGGAGAATTGAGGCTGGAGGTTCTGGATGAGGTTTCTGCCTGGGCAGACACTGGGTGCTTTGTGTGAAGGTGATTCTAAAGCTGGATTTCCCCCTGTGCCAGGTAAGTATGTAAAATTCTCTCTTGTTCTGATCTGCATTTACTTTCATTTTGTGAGTCTGCTCGTACCCAGCACTTCATAAATCAGATTTAAAGTTTGCCTGTTGATTTTGTACTTTGAATTTGGGGAATCTGTTGACTTTGAGGAGCTTCTGTTCTACATGTTCTATCATGTACATTTCTGTTGGTGTTGTCTAGCCATAGGAAACTCACAGAATATGCTGACTATATCTCCTCTGGGTTGTAAATTGGAAAATTGGCCTAAATTTGGAAGGGACCACCTTAGGAAAAGGAAAATGATTTTCTTTTGCAATGTTGCCTGGATAGAGTATAAATTGGTTAGCAGTGAAAATTAACCTAAAAGCAAGTCTTGGCAATATGATCTTCCAATTAGATTTGTTTTGTAAAAGAAATCAAAAATGGAATTTGTTTAACGACTGGAGAAGTGGAAAAACTTAGTAACATTCATGTTCTCTGTTCTATTTCCATGTTAATTCTAATGTGATCTGGAAAGCCACATTAATGAAATTGGTGCAGAAGAATGGCTGTAGCTCAGTGCTTGAATGCCTGCTTCCTATATATGAGGTCCCAGGTTCGATTGCCAGTACATCTAAAAAATAAAGTAAAATAAAATAAAATAAAATTGGTACTGTTAAAGTTTTATTACTTTCAATTGGACAGCACTATAAAAGAAAGTGAGAAAAAAAATAGAAAAATGCTATCTGTTTTTGTAAGCCTGCAGTTCAATCATGCTTTAGCCTTGAAAGCCTCCAGAGAACTGTTTCAGAAATGTGTTTGTGTAAATGTTTCATAATATATCTCTCTTAAATACTGAGAATGTAATAAAGTAAAATGTATATTTCTGAAAACCATCTCCTCTGAACTATCAATATACTAGTATTGCATACTATTTTATATTTGAAATGAGAAGTTATGTTTGCATATGACCAAATTAAATCATTATTCTGACAAGTTTGTTTAATTTTTATGGTAATTGTATGTTGTAAAAGATTTGTTTGGAGACAGTTTCCAAAATCATTTTGGTAACTTAAGCATGTTATGTATGGAATGCATTTTATTTTTATTACAATGAAAAAGAAAGTAATTTTGCCCTTGAAAATGACAGGTTATTAAGAAAGAGGAAAATGTGGGACAAAACCTGAATGAATACAGTAAGTTCAGAAGGTTTACAGAAAAGGATTTTTTGTGGTCAAACTTGGGTAAGATTTGATGGGTCTAGCTATAAAGTTTTAAAGGACTCAGTATCAAATAGTATAGTGATGCAAAATTAAAATTTGGTTCTTTCTCTGATAAATTGACAAAGTTTCTTAAATAATTCATCTGTTTTAGTAAAAAGCTATAAGGAGTTTTTCTCCTGAATAATCAGTATACAAGGCAGAAAATCCATTTTATCAAAATAGCTTCTTGTACTTTAACTTTATCAGGTCATTTATTGTTCTAGAGAAATGTCTTCTCACTTTTAAAGGGCATAATGTTCAAAAATAACTTTTAAATTTTTGCTTCCTCAAATTAAAATGCTGAAAAGTATCTTTTAATTTCACATTATTGAAAAAAGATTAATTTTTTCACATTGTAAAAAGTGAAGTACTGAAAGAGTTAATTTCATCTGATATGTTATACATTAAAAAGACAAGGACTTCAGTGTTGCTAAATTTTCTTGTGCACTTAAACAAGGCCCCAGTGCTGTGCATGGTGCCTCTCTATTTGGGTTATAGTCTAGACTGGTCACTATGACTCTGAAAACAATAAAAGTTTTTGCTACATCACCTGCTCCTACTCTTGCTCCTGAAGCAGATGGAACTACATTGTTGCTTTGGACAGCTGCAGCTCCACCAGCCAGAGATTGCTTGCTCCCCAGGACCAATGGTGCTGCAGTATGCTGGCTGTGTCAAGGATGTAACAAGTAGATCAATAGTTACCTGAGTAATGTGACTAAAATACAAACAGGCACAATTTGCATTATGGCCTGCTTCCATGGAGAGACATCACATATGGAGCATAGATAAACTGCAGCTCAAAGAGAAACTTGTGTGTTGACTAGTGTTACATACTGCATCTGATGAGTATAATATCTCCTCTGTACTGGATCATAGTATTGAACATGTTAAAATTTTGGCAAACTTGATTCATTTTCTAAGTAGTTAATGAATTTGTTTATGAGATCAAAAAATGGCTTTCTTAAATGTTGCCTTCATTTTGCTTGCCATATGCTTTTCTTTTTGTTTTCTATAAATTCTTTGTGAGTTTATGTGTAAAGCATCCTCAAATATTATCTGAAAAGTTTCTTCACCCCTAAAAAACAGAAAATAACTAAAGAAGATGAGACCATCACCCCTCTTCCTTATATGAGGAGTATTTCCATAATACATCTTAAGAATAAGAAGAGTGTAAACAAAAGGGAGATTTGATTGCTGGGAAAACGTGCTTTCTAAAAATTTCTTCTCTTAAGAAACTCTGAAAATTCTAATACTGATTCTAAAACTGATTAACCTAGTTTTCTATTAATCTAATTTTAGAAGTTTAATCTTTGCACTTAGTTACTGAAGTATATTAGCAAGACTTTCTCATTTTTCTTCACAGGAATAAGATAACATCTCAAAGCAAAACCAGACAGAATGTTGTCAAGAGCACTTTATGACCCAGTAAATCTCTAACTTTTCTAAGGAACAAAAGTTTTGATATCCTTCAGCAGTTGGCATAACAATATCTAAACTGTGGCTTAATAGCCACTGAAATCAATGATAATTGAACATGTATGAGACAATGTAGTACTGACAAACTGCATGTACCCACTTCACAACACACCCAGCATCACAGCATCACTTGTTCTTATTCCTTGTTTCTCTTCTCACTTACATATTTTCTAGTTTTTTGGATATAAAAATGCTGGCTAACATTTTCATTTTGAACTTCTTTTTGGAAGATTCACCCAATCCTTACCTGTGTACTTGCAATAAATCACCTTCCCATTCTTTGACAGACATGTTTCTCCCTTGTAGTGCCAGATCAAACAGATCCTTCTTTTGGAAATGAGATTTGCATATAGTAACACTCCTGCACAACCTTTGTGACAGATAACTTTTCACTGTAGTTAATTGTCTAGGATGTAGCATCTTTACTTTTCTCAGTGGATCACTGGTTCTATTCACTTCCAGGAGCCTTGGCCCTCCAAGTTGGCTCTCTGTCTTGATAACCATGAATTCAAAGAGGGTCAATGTCCATGCAATTCTTGCAGAGATGGTGTCAATTTCTCAAGGAGAGAAACAGGAACAGCATCTGGAGCTTTATTCTGGACTCTGGCAGATGAGCTGTTTACCTCTACCATGGGGTCTCTAGGGACCATACATGTCAAAAAGTGTAAGAGTGAGGCAGTAGAGAAAGTGAGAAAGCAATGATGTCAGTAGATGTACATACCACTGAGATCCAAAGTGTGTGTTGGGGCCTTCTTTCTGGGAGGTAGGCTCATAAGGCACCTCTCCTGGTGGTCTGGACTAACCAGACTGGCAAGGTAGGTGGGCAGTGGTTGGAGATTTGGGCTGGAAGGGTATTGGGAATGAAACAAAGAGAAAGGGAGAATGAAACAAAGAGAAAGACAGAGAGCTGGGATCAGGGGTCTGTGAGGAAAGACTCATCAGACTGCTTTATTGTTTACAAGGGGCTCTCTATGTACCCCAGTCTATGTGAGAACAAGCAGCAACATGCAGTTAACTATTAGCATTATTCATGATCTAAGGAACTCAAAAAATCTTATCTCAAGGTACAAAGTCTAAGTGTTCTATCTAACTACAAAGTGTGTTCTCATCTTTTCTTTCAGCCTGTAACAGCTTCATCCTGTTTGCTCAAAACCCTTAATTGCTGCATTCCTTAGGTTGCAAGCATAGCCATAGAAACAGCACATCTCTTCTTGCAAGACCAATATGCCTTAGTTTCCAACATTTCCCCCTTTTTGTTTTAGTTGAGGTGACTGTGCCTGTCTTAGGTTGCCCTCCTCTCAAGAGTTTTACCCATCATTGACTACCAGCCAAGGTCTTCGACTTGGGGAAATTATTGAAATGCTTTTGCTAGCACCAGATTATTCATATGTCCCATAGATGCTACACTTTGCAATTTTCTTCTAAAGCACTGTCCAGCACAGGCAAAAATCATGAGCAACAGAACAAATATGATTAGTCCTATTCTTAAAGCTGACAGGAAATGCTGTGATTTCCACCAATTAACTGGATTGAACTTTGTAATATGTGCAATCATATCTGAAAAAATATCCTTATCATTTGCTACATGAATTTGATTATAAGACATTTCTAATATTTTTCTTTATAATTTAATTATTCCCAGAGAGGTATTACTTTTTATGGCCTAGCAAATGATTCTTAATTTTTTTCCATTCTAAATCAGATGAATTATAGGCAAGAGGAGTAATACAAAAGTTGCTTTCATTCCAATCACATTTCAGTCCTCTTAAGTTTAAATTATACAACTGATCTCCAATATGCAAAACAGCTGATTCTAAATCATTTACCCAATTATTCAACTGTTCATCAATGTGTTCTTGGATATGCCACAAATCACTAGCATTTTTATACCAATCATGTACATATTGCTGTGTTTGTACTGTTTCATGTAAAGCTACCACAGTAGTAGCGGTGGCTGTAATGATTCCAATTAGTCCCAAAATGCTTATAATAAGCAGTCCAATAAAGCTTCAGAAATTCTTTTGCCAAGTGAAGTAGCAACTGACTTTCAGGGGAGGATTGCCAAATCTGCATCATTCTTACAGGTATCCAAATGCCTCTTCTTCTTGAAATCATTGTCATTTCTTCATCCTGCAACACACTTTCTAATAGACAAGTATACAAGGCACTATTTTCATAAAACAATGAGTCATTCTTAATAGTTATCTTACCAAATATGAAAACAAATATATCTCTAACACAGGCCTTAAGAAGATATGTTTGATTGAGGGTCAAATATTGTCCTGTATTATTTTTATTTCCTAATCATTCATAAGTTGGGGCAATTCCAATAAATATTTTCCACAAATTATTTTGTATATTAGGATTATAAGTGTCATTAACCCAAGGGGCCAGTATCCATTTTCCTTGGTATTTCCACCTAATAAATTTATTAGTAAATATAGTTCATTCATTCATAGGCTGTGAAAAGGGATGTTGCATATTACTGACCACCTGACTTTTACTGTTAAGTCCATACCAAGCAAACCTGCTGTTACTATTGCTGGGAGTCCCCATAGGGGCACTATCCCAAACTATTCTATAGATATCATTAAAAATGACAGATCCTCTTCCTATACATAATGGTCTATGATCAAAAGGAAGGGTAAGATTATATATTTTCTTCCCTTCTTCATCAGGTTTTAAGGGTAGTCTATATCTACAGGCCCAGGAAACACATATGTTTTATTCAACAATATAGGAAATGATGGGCATCTCCATCTTAGAGCACATACTAGAGGTGGGTTAGGAATGTAAGCCCAATAAATATGGTTTTCATTTTCATGACTCAGAGTTACCATCAACACAATCAGAAGAGGAATTATAACTCTCTTCCTTCTTTTCTGTTCATGGTTTAATCTATTGAGCTGGCAGCCAAATCTGTTCTCTGTCTTCTGTAATGACAAGAGCATATCCTCACCCCCATACTTTAACCTTCTCCTTTTGCCGAGTGTTAGTTGGTACATCTTTCCAATATATTGGCTGATATTCAGCTGAGTCACACAATACCTTTTCTTTATTCTTATTCAATGCATAATGCCATTCAGCAGGCATTATTGAATCATACACATTAAGAAAATTTAAAGTAAATAAAGCTTTTGCCAATTGGTCCTTTGGTACTATAATGCCATCATCTCACCCTTTTTGTTTTAATAACATTTGCTTAAGGCTATGATGTGACCATTCAACTATAGCTTGACCTATAGGATTATAAGGAATTCCTGTGACATGAATAGAATATTTAGAGCATAATGTTCCAAATTGTTTGCCAGAATAAGCTGGACCAGTATCAGTTTTGATTTGTGCAGAGCATCCCATGACTGCAAAGGTAGACCACAAATGTGAACATGACAAAATTTTTCCCCACTATGCATTGTAGCCCAGAGAAAATGAGACTAAGTGTCAATACAAACATGAACATATTGCAATTTACCAAAAGTTGGAACATGTGTGACACCCACCTGCCAGATCTGATTTGGAGCCAGCCCTCAGGGATTAGTGCCTTTATCAAACAGTGCTGACATGATAGGGCCACAGGTAGAATAATATTTTATAATATCTTGGGCTTGCAATTTTGTTAAAGATGGAAATATATGTCACAATCCTTAGTAATGATATGAGTTAGAGCATGATATTTGGCAGCATCCTGTACAGACACTACTAGAATATCAGCTTGTGCATTACATGCATACAAGGGGCCAGGTAAAGCAGAATGTGATCAAATATGGGGAATGTACAGAGAATTTACTCATTGATGAATGAGTGCCTGCAATTGCAGGAACATCTGAAAAAGCTCATCATTTAGAGATATTAGCAGTTTCAATTTGAGGAATGGTTAAGCAAACCTATTCAGAATCAGAAATAATATTGAAAGACTCTTTAAAAGTTTATAGGACCATGAGAACAGTTGATAATTCTGTATGTTGTGCAGAAGTATGCGGTGTTTGCCAAACCTTTTCTGTAAAGGGAGTGACATAAGCCGCTTTACCATTGCTACTATCATCTGTGAAAATGGTAAGTGTGTTTTCAATTGGAAATGACTTAACTATTTTTGGTAAAATCCAAATTGTTCTCCGTAAGAATGTTAACAACTTAGAAGTGGGATAATGGTTATCAATAATTCCCTGAAAATTGCTAATAGCAACTTGCCATTGTGTATTTGTAACATAATGATATTTAATTTCATCATTAGATAGGCTGCATATTATTCAATCAGGATCAGTTCCTTTAAGTTGCATGAGCCGTAATCAACCTTTAGCAATAACAGAAATAAGTTTTTGCAAATATGTTTGCAATCTTTTTTGTACTGGGGATAAATACCCATTCTAACATGCCATTTGCCAGAACAGGGCTGTAGGAGACTACAGGGTGGAAAAAATCACCAAGTCTATGGTTTTGTTAGGATCTATTTGAGTCAATTGTCCCTGTGAAATTTGTTCTTCAATGAGATTTAATTCTTTTTCTGCCTCTGAGGAGGCAAAAAGGGCAGGATTTCCCTCTAAAGTTTGAAATAGGAGCTGCAGCATGTAGTTAGGAATGCCTAGAGTAGGATGAATCCAATTAATATCCCCCAGAAGTTTTTGGAAGTCATTTAAGGTTTTTAATTTATCACATCTTAATTGTATTTTTTTTGTGAATGTATGCGTTCATTTGCTAATTGCATACCTAGATAACAATAAGGGGCATTCCGCTGAACTTTCTCAAGGGCAATCTGTAACCCATACTCAGGAAACACCTTTTCAGCATACTGAAACAATTGCTGTAACTTGTCATCTGAAGAATGTGCAAATAATATATCATCCATATAATGGATAATCATGGCCTCTGGAAATTTTTTTCTTAGCACCTGTAAAGGTTGATGAACGAATAATTGACACATGGTAGGACTGTTCATCATTCCTTGAGGCAACACACACCACTGATATATCTGCATAGGTAATTTATTATTTATAGCAGGAACAGAAAAAGTGAATTTCTCTTTATCAGAAGGATACAGAGAAATAGTAAAGAAACTATTCCAAATCTATGATAATCAAAGACCAATTCTTAGGAATCATAGAGGGCTGTGGAACCCCTGGTTGTAGTCCTCCCATAGGGCTCATAACTTTATTAACACCTCTTAGATCAGTTAGCATTCACCACTTTCCAGATTTCTTTTTTATTACAAACACTGGAGAATTCCAAGGACTATTTGAGAGCTCAAAGTGTTTCTGAGATAATTGTTCTATTACTAGACTATGAAGGGCATTGAGTTTTTCTACAGGGAGGGGCCATTGATCAACCTACAGTGGTACTTCTGTAAGCCAAGTTACGGGAACAGTAATGCCCTTTATTGCAATGGCCCCTATGTTAAATTTTGTGTCTCTGAATTCTGTCTCAGTATAACAGAACCAAGTCCTCTACAATCCCCTTTTTGATGTATGTTAGGGTTATACAGCATATCCATATATAAAGTTTTTTCCTGCTCAGGTAATGTAAGAATATGAACAAAGGTTCCCCACTGACTAAGTAAATCATAGCCCCATAAATTAAGTCCAACATCAGACACATAAGGTTGTAGCATAGATTTTTGCCCATCAAGTCCTAATACATCAAAAATAGAGGTACTCTGATAAATATCTATCATCGTGCCAATGCCGGTAAAGACTGTTGGGACTTTTTGTAATGTCCATGATTGAGGCCAACATCATTTAGCAATGATGGACACATCAGCTCCTGTGTCTATTAATCCCAAAAACACTTTTTCATTAATAATAATAGTAATTTCAGGCCAATCATTGCTTACAAAAGTTTGGCAATAAATTTCATTCCCCATAGGCCCAAATCCCCCATTTCTACCAAAAGGAAGAGTGCAAGGTTTGTGATAGGGCAGGAGTAATAACTGAGCTATACATTGCCCCAAAGTAACTTGTACTTGACTAACAGCTTGCACCATAACCTTAATTTCTTCCTTATAATCACTATCTACAATGCCAATTTGTACTAGCAGTCCTTTCATAGTTAAAACTCCTCCTACCTACAATTAAGCCAACAGTTTCAGAAGGTAATGGGCCTTTTACCCATAGCAGGAGTAATAAATTTAGTTTCTGTAGAAGGTAAATCAACAGGAGGACTCCCTCGAGTAGCTGCCCTTAATTCAGAAACTGGGATGCATGTTGCTGGCCATTGCTGACTGGGTATTTTTCCCATAGACTCATACTGTTTGTCTGAGGGCCTTGAGCTAGGCCTGCAAAGCAGTTTCCCAAAGACAAAATACTGCCATCTGGTGGGTGGTGGAACCTATGTCCTGGCAAGCTTTAATATAGTCTTGTATTGACCCTCCTGCTGCCTTAACAGGTCTAATAGCCTTTTTACATTCACTATTGGCTTGATCAAATGCAAGAGTTAATAAAATCAAGTATCTAGCATCCAGAATTTCTATAGTTTTTTGAATAATATCCTATAGCCTAGCTACAAACTCTACATATGGCTCATTTACTCCTTGTATAACTTTAGCAAAGGATTGTGTAGGTTTCCCAGGGGTTGAAATTTTTCTCCAAGCTGCTAAGCAGAACATTCTAACTTGAACTATTGCTATATCATCATACTGCATTTGTCTAGCAACTCCTGCCCAAGCTCCCATTCCCAATAGTTGTTCTGCAGATATAGGCACTGGAGGGCCTTGATTAGCATTTTGCTGGGCAGTCATATTAACCTCATTGGTCCACCAAGTTTTAAATTGCAAAAAATCAGCGGGGCTAAGAACAATGTGAGCTAATATTTCCCAATCCCAAGGAATCAATCTATCTACCTGAGCCATGCCCTGAACTAAGCTGAACGCATATGGAGAATTAACTCCATATTGCATGCAAGCCTGTTTTAAATCTTTCAATAGTTTAAAAGGCAATGGTTCATGATGGAACTCAGCACCTCCTTGAGGACTATTAGCACCTGATGCAGTTGGTTGTGATATAACCAGAAACACTGATAAGAAGTGCATACCCTCTGGATCCCTTTGTAGAGATCCTTGCAATAAACCGTGCATTAAAGGTGTTTGAGGAGTGGGGTTGGGAACAACTATCTTATTAATACAGAGCAGAGCATCTGCCATATCTGAAAAAAATCCAGGTGCTGAGGTCAAGGTAGCCATAAGTGGCAGCTCATCAGGCACAGTAGGTTGAAAGGATATAAGCTAGGATAAGCACCTGGATGAGATATGTGGAGATTAGACATTAGAGCTCTATCATTAGAGCAGACAGTTATCTTTTTATCTATAAAAGGATTAGTACTAGGATTAGGCACAAAACCAGGAGACTCTTCTCCACCTTTTGGCTCAGAATTTAGTTCTTTCAAATGGCCCTCCATTTTCTGTTTCACTATGGGTTTTGAAACACACTGCAGGAGCCCAGTATTCCTCAACCATTCAACCGGAACCAGGAGCACTCCTGCTGATTCCCCCAGGTGGTAGCCATACAGCACAGGTGGCCCATCCTGCCAGGTCTATTGAAGATACTTGACTGAGCACACCAGACCAGGGTGAACTGGAAGCCAAATGTCTTATTTTTTGCCCAGCTCTCAAGAATATTTCTTCTCTAGCCAGCCCAGTCTGACCTGTCCCCTTGCTTAGATTTCCACTGGGTGCACCCTTCTTACCTGGCTACTTACAGTGATTGAGTCTACAGTACCCCTGCTATTGGCCAGCTTTGAATGAGCACAGCACTTGTCCCATGCCTGGCTCAGTCCTTGGCCCTCAGAGCCAAACTAGCAACTGCCCAACACAGAAAGTCAATGTTCACTCAGCACATTGGGGATGTGGGAGTCACAGGTACCAAGATCCTGCCTGACCCACCCACGTGACTTCAGGAAACAAGCTATTGTGCATTGGGACAGCCGCTCAATGCAACAGTTGGAGGCAAATCATGAATCTGATTAGTTCTGCTATAACTGGAAACCATAGCCATGGGTCCAGATGGAGATGGGCAGGTCCTGGGCTTGGAGGCAGGCTATCTGGATGCATCATCACCTGTGAAGGAATGACCTTGGACCTGGGAACTAGGATCAGCTATTTGACAGGCAGATTGAACAGGATGTGGGCAGAGAGGTGGGATTCCATAAGATGGTGTGCAGGCAGAGGCCACTTGGTGCAATAGGCAGAGCTTCCACTCACACCTTCCCGGGTTTGTTATATGTAGATGAACTTACTGAAAAAGACCCTTGCAGCACTGAGCTAAGGCACCAGGGTTGGCAATGGGGTTAGGGACAAATGTTGACCCACCACACCACCCTCATACTGATAGTGTTCTCTTCTGGGTTCCTTTTGTCAGAGTCCTGCAGGCCTGTGTTTGTTCAATTTTTCTTGAAAATGTGTCTCAACATCCTAGAGGTATTTACCCAAATACAACAGGTAGTTTTGGCAAAGTTGTTACCATAAGCACGGCTATTTCCAACAGAAGCATCTGGCAGATATGGTGCACAAAGGAGAAACACATCTCTCAGAGAGAAGGTGATTTATGCAAGTGCACAAGCAAGGACCTGGGGAAAACTTCTCTAAACCAGTTCAAAGTGAGAATGGGAGCTAGGGTTTTTATATGCAAAATAAAAAGAAAATTGGATAGATGAAAAAAAAAAGTTGAAAAATTAAAAAAATAAAGTGATGCATTCAGGGGTCTTGTACAAATTGTTCTGCACTTTCTCAAGCATATTAAACATGTCCTTGGTTTCACCAGCTTGAAAAAAACCACAGTTTAGTCATTGATATGCAGGTGCCTAGTCCAAGGTTCTCATGACCCCTTTCTCAGCCAATCACTCAAGGATATCAAACATATTTTAGTCTCTGAGGACATTTACAGATTTATTGGGTTTTTCTGATGCCATTCTGTCTGGTTATTCTTTGAGACATTATCTTAGTCCTGTAAATGATATTGAGATTTTCTGATTAATACTCTTTGGGGAACAAAGTGAAAAGAGTAAACTTCTAAAATTAGATTAGTAGAAAACCAGACGAATTAGTGTATTAGAATTTCCAGAGCTGTTTAAGAGAAGAAATTTTAGTAAGCACATTTTCCAGCTACCAATGGCAAAAATGAGTCCTTTTTCAGCTAATATATGATCAAGTTTGGCAATGCTATTATCTAAGAAAATTTAGACTATTAATCTAAAGCCTGCTGCTATGCGTTTCTGGCTGTCTGGCTCTGGCAGTCGATTCCATAAGTTCTCCTAATGTGATTGATAGATTTCTAATTATATTTTCAGTTATCTTAACATCAAGCCAAGGTAGCAACAATCTCCCAAAAGAAGCAAACCCAGGATCATGAACAACCTGGGTAAAACCTTGTCTGATAATATAGATGGTGGCGACTAGTCCAGTGAGAAATTTCATAATCATTATAAACTCCTAAAGGTGCAGTGAGGATAGCAAGAGCACATTGACCAGACATTAACCAGCTATTAAGAGCCCAGGCAAATGCATTGTCAAAGCCCCTGCAATTTTCACCAAATGGTAAAAAGACCTTAAAAAAACAAGAAATGTTATTCATGCAACCTATCTGCAGGAAAGACACATCTAACATTATGTCATCTGTAAGCATCAATGGACTGAACCTTGTTTTCCAAATAGTTACCTAGGGATGGAATGAATTAGGAATTCAGTACAATCAACTAACTGTAAATAAGTCAGGGATTAAATGCTAACCCATCAAAAATCTCTAATAGTTTGAAATTAGGGAAAAATTAAACTGAATGCAAAACTCTAACTGGATTTCTTATAAAAAAGACAACTGCATAAACATCATTCACATACATAAAATTTAAACTGTCTTGAATCTTAAACTTGATTAGATAACTCTGCAATTGGGATGCTGTAATAAAGCAAGTCTCCAGGTATGGAGGAGAATAATGTGTATATGAAACTAACATGGGCAAGAATTTTGTTGTATACTATCACTAGAGAATTAGTCTAGGATTCATTTGTAGGGAAATTAGGACTTTCATGTATATAGATGAATATTTTACAGTCTTACATTTAATTCCCAAAAGTAGAAATCTCACATCCAAAATAATTCCTTTAAAATGTAACTATTTGCAAGAAGATTTCACTTACAGATCCACAGTGACTCAACATGCATTAATTGACATGACAAAGAAAACATATTTCAGCAAACCACTTGGAAAATATTCACTGACAAGTCATCTTTTGATCAACATAAGCAGAATCATACTAGAAGCAAATCATATGAATGCCATTGAAGTGCTGTAGCCTTTATTGAAATCTCTTCACAAACAATACAAACTCACTTTGGAGAGAAAACACATGGTTGCCTTCTATGTGGGAAAGTTCTCATTAGATTTTTTATGTTAGGCAACCTGAGATTATTCACAGAGGAGAGGAGCCCTATGAATGTCATCTATGTATGACAGTCTCCATTCATTGCTTTTCACATAAAGAATTTGAAAGAACTTACTTTGAGAGAAACCCTATAAACCTTGTCTATGTGGGAAAGCTTGCACTCATAGTTCTGTCCTCAAGCAACATGAGAGTAGGCACACAGGACAGGAACACTAAGTATAATCTGAATGGGAAAATCTCATTTTTTCTAACCCTTAGGCAACATGAGAGTATTCAAATTGAAGAGAAACCCTAAGCATGTCATCAATATGGGAAAGCCTTTAGTTAATATTACGACCTTAGGTGAAATGAGAGAATTCATGTCATAAATATAAATTCATGCTATAAATATGAAATTTTTCAGTCATGGAAATCTCTTTAAAGATATCCCTTTAAACACTCCAGACAGCTCATATATTGAAGAAACACTGTTTGCCATCGATAGGGAAGTGCCCTTAGTCATCAATAATAATTAAAATAATCTAAGCATATTCATAAGGGACAGAATACATATGAATGTCCTCTATGTAGCAAAACCCTTAGAAGATGGTCTGATGATATACCATATGAGAGAACTCATCATATAAACAAATGGAAGTGGAGAAAGTAATCAAATGTGAGAAATTCTGTGTTTGTACTCAATGAAATAAAATAACTTAAATAAAATAAGTGATTTCCGCAGGGGTGAAATACAAGGTCTGTAATGACTGTGCACTATTATTCAGACAAACCCAAGCCTAGGAGTACTAAATAAAACTCAGTTTATGGATAACTATGAAATCATGAAACAAGGGGGAAAAATCTTTACTAGGAGGATGAAACCCCTTGGGATTTCCAGAAAATTCATAATGGACAGTGTTTTCAAAGGGAAATCATTTATTTAGTGATTGGAGGGTTTATATCTTATCTTTGTGAGAGCTGTTGTTTGAGGAGTTTGAACAAATGATCATGTATCTCAGGACTGAGTTATGAAAGCCAGTGGTGGAAATGCTATATGTTTAGAGACAGGAGAATGTGTGAAATATTTTATTTGGGAACCTTCTAAGGTAAATTAATATGATTTGATGGCTGTCTTGAATGGGTCAGTGATGAATATTTCTTTGAGTCAGCGATTAAATATCTAAAAAATAAAAACAGATATATTTACTTTGTTTCTGATCTTTGAGGAAACAGTACTTCATTTCATTGAGTAGATTTCTTTATCAGTGGGTGACAGTGTCCTGCAGATAGTAATTACAAGCAGAAGTCCAGAATGTTCCCCTTGTCTCTTGCTAATGGCCCAAGAGGGGTATCAGTCAGAACCCACTGCAAAAAAATTATCTTGTTCATAATAAAATGAGTAATAGATTCCCAAAACTACAAGGCCCATAGGCAATGCCATTATGATGGGTCAGATGTGGAAATCCACTCCTTGATCTTAATTTTGGAAAACTTATAATCTGGAGTATCTCTCTAGATACCTTACAGCTAGTTTCACACATAATTTTAAAAGACTGCTGAATGCTTTCTTACTGAAATTGAAACTATTAGAGGTATTTCTATTCTCACCACTACACCTCATATTTTATTAAATATTGAAAGGCAGTATGTTTTACTCTAAATAGAGACCAAGAAAAGGATGTCTTCTCTCATCACGTCAGTTATATACCAACGTAATGGTGGACTTGTGTAATAAATAAAAACTGTAAAGAAAAATCAGAAATTCTGGAAAAGAAAACTGTTTTCGATTGTAGATGACATGAGTGGGTATGCAGAAACCACTATTAAATTAGCAAAAACTTTTAGAGGCAATTAGTAACTTTACTAAGGTCACAGTGTCCAGAGTTAAACTAAACTTCAATTTCTATATATAGAAATATAATAATGAGGTACTCCATGTTCCTGAGACTGTAATTTCATGGTGTCAGCATTTTCATGTCTAGTTCAATAGTGGATCCACCCAGCAGCAGAAGCAGTCATGGGAAATTCAGTTATTTCATGGATGTCACTGAGGGAAACTTCATTGTTTTCATCCTATAGGTAGAAATTATCCTCAGACTTTCTTCCACCAGGATCTCCAGCCTCATTGGATGCCAAAGCATCTTGATGCATCCTGCATTGGCTATGTCATTCCATAGACGTCTATCATTATATAGCCCTTGTCCTTGACATCAACATGAGTAACATAGATTGTGCCTTTCTACAATGCCAGTTGTTTCCATAAGCCCCTTTGCCATATCTGGGAACTTTTGATTCTCCAATCATCTTCTGTCCATGTTCCTGACATGATATTGTTTATGATTCCCACCATGAGGCAGTAAACATTGCATGCTTGTGTTTTTGGGTCCAAGTGTTCCAGGGTTAAGCAGATCACTCATAATTCAGCACATTGGGTATTTTCCCCCAGTGCCATAGTTCCTTATTGTCTTTCTGAGGTTAGGTACACAGCATCTGCTGCTCACAGGATGCCAATGGCTTCTGTTTGGCTTATCCATCAGTGAAACAGCATCTGGTAGGCATCCTTGAATTGTGGCCCTCTGTATTCCAATGTAGGGAGGGGAGGGCCTTCATCTCATATTACAACAGGATCATTGTTGAGAGAGTCTTCTGTCAGCACTCCATGCAAGCATGTAGTTCTTTGGAGGCCCAAGCAAGAACAGTCTTTAATTTATTACTTTCATCTGATGATACTCATTGGGCACATCCTGGATAGTGTTCTGATTACCCAGGACACATCATCTGATGAAGATTTCAAGACTCAGGAAGATCTGAGAGCTGTTGTAATCCTTACCATTTTTATTTCCACCAAGGCCCAATAGCATATCAAAAGTTTCCTTTGAAGGACTAGTTCTGGGTTTTGTGTGGGAACTTTATGGTCTAAAAGCATGTAATTCTGCTTTCCATATGACCCAATATAGTAGTGCCAGGAGAATGTCAAGATGTGAAATATGCTAGCACCAATATGCAAATAGCCTAATAAACCACTGGGTTTCCTTTTAGGATGTGTGTGGTTTTAGAAACACCAATTTCTCTTGTAATGCCTCAGGGATCCAGTGCTGACTTGAGTTGATATACCACCAAAGAAATTGACCTGTTGAGCTGGGACTTGCATCTTATAAGAATTTATGACCAAATCAAATTGTCAAATCCCACTTAGCAATGCATGCTGTCCCTAGGCAATTTGCTCCTCACACTGGCCAACCAACATGAGATCAACAATATAATGGAGCACTTGGAGTTTGTGGGAAGGTGTAGCTTACTCAAATCCTGACCCACCCATTGAATGCAGATAGTGTTTGAGTTTAAGTGCACATGTGGCTGTTCATTGAAGATCCACTGTAGGCATTGTTACTGGAAAGAAAATTGATTCTAGTCCTCCTCTCAAAGTGGGAAGGCAAAATAAGTATTCATCAGATCAAATAGCATATCAAATATCAGGGGAAGCCATGCTGGTTTACAAGCGTGTCACAACGTCTGGGACTGCAGGTACCAAGGGCAATACTTCTGCATTCAAACACCAATAGTCTGCAAATAGTTACCATGCTCCACTTGCTTTTTCTAATGGCCACAACAGGCTATTATAGATGGAGATGGTGGAACAGAGGAAAGCTGCAGAAGGAAAGTATTTTATGAGTTCCTTTTCTCCACCAGGAAGGAGTATTGCCACTGTTGGACAATGAAAAGAAGCTCCCCCCAACTATGATAACCAGAATTTGTTGGGTTTGGGGAGTTTATGCTTGTTGTCATGCTTAGGATGTGTAGTGATGCAGGATATCAATTGCTACAGTGTATTCTGTGGAAGGAGGCATGGCCACAGTGGTGGCCAGAGGCCAATGGACCAATGAACAGGGTAGCAATAACCTCCCATCCCAAACCCTTGTGGAATTCCCAAGGCCTCCCCTTTTCATCTCCTGGAATGATAGTGACTTGGGTCTCTGTATACAATAATGCTATAAAGCTTTGTTCACTGCCCCAAATTGTATATACACTGAGGCACATGGCCTAGGGTCCTGGAGGATTATTGGGGTTCTTGGCCACAATCCTCAGCTGTTTTCAATTCAGTCATGTCTTGTTTAAGAGAATGCTCCCAGGGGCCAGACTCTCACTCACATTTGAAGGTGCATGCAGGAGTTTTCCAACTTGCTCTTTCTCTACTGCCTATATTTGGCAATTGAGGGGAGGAGATCTGGAAGAGTTAGATTGTCCCAATTGAGCCTGTGGCACTTATTCTAACTTGTATTTTCCCCAAAGTTCTCCACTGGAGATCAGACCTCATCTATGTATTTCAGGTAGTTAAACCTGCAATCTCATTGACCTCAGTGTGTAACTATCCAGCTAACTCCCTTGAATTCCTGGGTAGGTTCTTAAAGTCCCATTTATTGCCACACTTCCTCCAATGGATGGAAACAACATGCTTAGTTCCTCCATCTGTGGGCCATTATGCCTACCAATTCTGGTAAGGCAGGGGTGAGCCTTCAATTTAGCCTACCAGGACATCAGTCCTGTCTTGTCCAAAATGCTCTTGTACAAAAAAAATGCAAGAGCAATGAAAACAATGGGCCAAAACAAAAACAAAAACAACCCCATCCATTCTGAATATGCCCATGCACTGTGCTTGCTGGAATAAAGCCTGTGCAGCAATTTGCTCTATGGTGCATAATGGGAACACAGGTTCAGCTATGACAAAAACTTTTAGTAAACAAACACTTTATTCCTTGCACAAAACAAGGTGTCCAAGTTGTCCAAAAGTGCAGGACAAATATTTACCTTCAGCTTATCATACAGGAAAGAGATAAAATGGGGGTACGGGGATACCTTTGGGTGGGGCTTTGCAGGTTCGAGGGGGGCTAGAGATGGGAGGATGGGTCAGGTGGCCCAAGAAATTGGGGGGAGGGTGGGGGAAATATTTGAACATAGGAGATTGTCAGGTATGTGGCTGAAACTATAAGGTTGAGAAAACACTTTAGAAAATATAATAAAGAAGCTTACCTATTTAAGATGCTTAAGGGGGTGCATCTGACACAGGGCAGGCTTCGAGGGAGTGTGTGAGTGCTCATTTTGTTATAGTGGGTTATATCATTGGATGAGGACCCATATAATGAGAGTGAAGGTATACCCACATCCTGGGGAGGACTGATGTTCTCAAATAGAGGGAATTGTATCTCTCAAGAGAATTGGTGGCTCCCAATGGATTAGAGCAGTCAAGCATGTCAAGCCCTCCACATTGTTGTAAGTAGCTCTGAATATGGTCCTTCAAGTAATGAAGATTGATTGTCACTGTGGACCCTGAGGGAAGGGGGAAAGAAGTAATAAATAGATGGATTCAGTGTAACTGTGGGGCAATGGAAGTGTGCCACAAGATCATGCAATGATGGATATAGGACATGTTAAATTACACCAAAAATGTACAAAAGTCTATAGGCTAAAATGTAAACCATAATGTAAAACATAAGATAACTAAAAATTTAGAAAATTGTATACTCTAAAATACAAACCACAATGTAAACCCAAATGGAAACATGTTTGGAAGTTACTGTTTCAATATCTGTACATCAGCTGCAGCAAATATAATATGAACATGTAAAAAGATCATTGCTGGGGAAGGGACAAATTGTTTGATGTTGGGTATGTGGGAGTACCATATATTGAATATATGAATTACAGTGATCGAAAACTTTTGTAAAGACTAACTTAATAATTGGAAAAAGAAAAAAAGGATGTAGACACTGAGGAAGAAATGGAAGAAATTGTCTTGCCACTGTACATTCTTGGCAACACTTATTGCAGTGATGAAAGGCAAAATATCAAAAACAAAGCTTTTTCATTTTTTTCATTTTTTGATCCCAATTTATTTTTACTTTCTTTAATTTTTCTAAATTAGTATGTATTCTATATCTAACCTTCAAACCCATCACTATATCCCATTTTACTATTAATGGAACCTGGCAATATATTAGGCTTCATTTTTTAAGAAGTTTTGGACTGCAGAGAGGTTCAACTATGTCAGGGGAGGAACACTGGTGTGTGGTGTTATTGATAGGGGGCACATGGTTGGGAGGGAGTTCTCCAGGGCACGTATACAGGGTACATAAAAATGTTTGGATATTTTCATAGAGGTTACAATTAAAAACAACAATGAGGAAGTGCTGAGTTTGTAGCCAAGGGAGCTCTATCCCATTCCCCAATGGAACAGCAACAATTTCCCAAGTGCAATGGAAAAGATCAATAAAGATGGATGATCCAACAATGAGCCCTTGATACTGATGACTATGCTTATAAGCCTATGCACCTGAAATATGAACTAGGCCAAAAGCTTCAAGGTACCTAAGAGTTACCTCTTGAGAGGTTTTGAACCACAGAGGGGTTCTATGGTGGTGGGGGAAGAATACTGGTGTGGGGTGTTATTGGTGGGGGATGCATGGTTGGGAGGGAATTCTCCAGGGCATATGTGTGGGGTGCATAAAAATGTTTGGATATTTTCATAGTGGTTACAGTTGGGAACGATGGCTGTGGGAGGGCTGAGTTCCTGGCCAGGGGTGCTCTGTTGCATTCCCTAATGGAACAGCAACAATCCCCCAGGTGCAATGTCTAAGACCAATAAGGAATGATGGTTCAACAATGAGCCCTTGATGCTAATGACTATGCGTGAGTCTGTGTGCCTGAAATAAGAACTAGGCCTAGAGCTGCAGGGTGCCTAAGAGTTACCTCCTGGGAGCCTTCATGTTGCTCAAATGTGGCCAGTCTCGAAGCCAAACATAGCATGTAAATACATTGCCTTCCCCCCAGTGTGGGACATGACTCCCAGGGATGAGCCTCCCTGGCACTGAGGGATTACTACCAAGTATCAGCTGATGATATGGCTGGAGAACAACTTTGAATAAAAGGGTCAACTCAGACCAGCAGAATATCTCAGCCTACTTGTAATATCAGGAGTTAAAAATGCTTTTTGACCTTGAATAAAAGGGGGAAATGGAAAGGACAAATGAATTTACATGGCTGAGTCTCCAAAAAAGAGCCAGGAGGTCATCAGAGGGGTTGCCCTTACACACACCTCAGCAGAGTCCAAGAGACAGCTAAAGTAGATACAACCCCAGGTATTGGTTCTTCTGAGGGCTACAGAGACCCACAGCTTCTATGGTCATGGTAGATGGACTTCAGTGCCATGTCAGTCGGCCCTACTTTGGAGTTTATGTTCTTGAGTGTGATGAGTCGAACTCAGATGTGATCTTTGTTCACAAGCCTCTCCTGTCACTTTTATTGGACCTGTGATTGGCACTGGGGTTTGCTGTATGTGCAAGGGACCTGAATCTCTGGACTGTCCATGTGATAGCCAGGCCCTGGGCCTCAAAAGACTTGCAATTCTTACTCTCTGGTTTATTGGACCTACCCCAGCCAGCTAACAGGGAGGTGACAAAGGTCAATCACCACACCAGGGAGCCAAGAGTGCATACAATGGCAAGCAGGAGAATTGCATCCGTCATCCAAGTGGAATCCAAGCACCCTCTCAGTACAGAGGTGGAATGGACATAACCATCCCAGAGAAAACAAAAGGGAGGAATAGAGTATGGATTAGAGTGGAATTACTGATATTCTATTCTGGAACTACTGTGATTGGTAAGTAATGGAAGTAAAGGTAGCATTGAGATGGAGAATGTGGCCATGGTAGCTGCTAAGGGTGGGAATGGGAAGAAGAGATGTGATGTGGGGGCATTTTCAGGACTTGGAGTTGTCCTGGGTGGTACTGCAGGGACAGTTGCTGGACAATGGATGTCCTCCCAGGGCCCACTGGGTGGACTGGGGAGAGTGTAAACTATAATGTGGACCATTGACCATGTGGTGCAGCAGTGTTCAGAGATGTATTCACCAAGTGCAATGATGTCCCATGATGTTGGAAGAGGTTGTTGTTATGGGAGGAGTGGGGTGAGGGGGGTGGGGGGTATATGGGGACCTCATTTTTTTAATGTAACATTAAAAAAACAAATACAAAGAAATTAAAAATAAATAAGTTAGCAACAAAAATGTAACCTCCTGAGAGACTCCATGTGGCTCAAATGTGGCCACTCTCTAAGCCAAACTCAGCATGTAAATGCATTACCTTCCCCCCAGTGTGGGACAAGACTCCTGGGGATGAGCCTTCCTGGTGCCAAGGGATTACACTAAGCACCAGCTGATGATGTAACTAGAAAATGACCTTAAATAAAAGGGTCAAATCAGACCAGTAGAATATCTCAGCCTACATGTAATATCAGGTGTTAAAAACTGCTTTATGACCTTTAATAAAAGGGGGAAGTGAGTTTATATGGCTATGAGTCTCCAAAAAAGAGTCCGGAGGTCATCAGAGGGGTCACACTTATGCATGCCTCAGTACTATCCTAGAGACAGCCAAAGTAGATACAAGCCCAGATACTGGTTCTCCTGAGGGCTACAGAGATCCACAGGTTCTATGGTCATGGCAGATGGCTCTGGAGTTCAGTGCCATGCCAGTTGGCCCTACTTTGGAGTTTGTGTTCCTGAGTGATGGAGGTGGACTCAAATGTGACCTTTCTACACATGCCCCTTCTTTTCTTTTACCAGACCTGTGGTTGGCACTGGGGTTGATGTATATTCATGAAACCTGAATCTCTGGACTGTTCATGTGACAACTAGGCCCTGAGCCTCAGCAGATTGTACCTCCTACCCTCTGGTTTATTGGACTTATCCAGGCCAGGCAATAGGGAGGTGAAGAAGGTCAACCACCACACCAGGAAGCCAAGAGTGCCTACGACTGCAAGCAGGATAATTCCATCCATATCCATGTGGAATCTAAGCCCCCTCTCAATATAGAGGTGGAGTGGAAATAATGATCCCAGGGTCCACAGGATGGAGGAATAGAGTATGGGCTAGAGTGGACTTACTGATATTCTACTACGGAACTTTTGTGATTAGTAATGGAAGAAAGTGTAGCAGTGATGTGGAGGAAGTGGCCATGGTAGCTGCTGAGTGTAGGGAGATGGAAGAAGAGATATGATATGGGGGCATTTGCAGGACTTGGAGTTGTCCTGGGTGGTACTGCAGGGACAGATGCTAGACATTGTATGTCCTGCCATGGCCCACTGGGTGGAATGGGGGAGAGTATAAACTACAATGTAAACCATTATCCATATGGTGCAGCAGTGCTCCAAAATGTATTCACCAAATGCAATGAATGTCCTATGATCATGAAAGAGTCTGTAGATATGGAAGGAGTGGGAATGAGGAGGGTGAGGGTGGGGACCTCATATTTTTTTAATGTAACATTTAAAATAATAGAGAGAAAAAAAGGGACAGGACAAAAGATTCCATCAAGGCCAGTCTCCCAGGAAGACTAACTGCTTGTGCCAGTGTTGGAAGTGACAGCTCTGTATGCTTCTCTTTGGAGAGGGGAGACGTGTGCTGTTTGAATGTTTTGTTATTATATACCACAGCATGTGATGATCTGCCAACGAGCATTCTCTGAATGATAAGCAGGTGGGGCTATGTATTTCTAGTTTCTGCAGTTAAGGGATGTTCAGACCTTTCCATTAGACCTAACATATGCACCAGACTGTGGAATTGAAACATAATGAGGCATGCATACACAATAGAATTGGGAGTAGATAAGGGCTGAGAGATGGTCTCTAGGTTTGTCTCTGATTCACCCAGTGTATTGGATTATCCAGTGTGCTCCCTGTAAGCACCAGTTATTGTATATTGAGCTATTTTGTCATGTCCTTAAATAGTGTTCTTGCCTACTGTAACATTAAATTTAGGTGAGCTCAAAAGAAACAATCCTTAGAATCAAATCCCACCATTTTGTAACAGTAGTATATGGACTTCTTCCAGGGGTGGTCTGGTGACATTTAAGTTTTCAGTACAAAGGAAAATTTCTTCCCCAAGGTTGAGACACTCTGTATGTGGAGTCCTTGGGCTTCAAAACATGTCTCCCATGGCCAGAGGACTCTATCCTTTTTATTTATAGAGTGATTTCCTTGAGACACTAGGCAAAATAACCAGTACACCAGTGTGGTCCACAATATTGACATTTTGGCTGGAATGATATGGAGAGATGGTTAAATGCTGATAGAGCTGAAAGACTTGCTTAGGATGACAGCTCCAGCAAAAGCCTGATCATTTGGACAAAGAACAAATTGCCCAGGAAACAGTCAGACAGTCAGGTAGGCAGACAGGCAGGCCGACAGGGAAACAGACATATCCAAAGGCCCCAACCTACACAGGACAGTGGGATTCCAGCATGAAGATGTCAAGAGACACTGCCAGCAGCAGAGGCAAATCCCCCAATTCCTGGCCCAGAGGCCACACCCCTGGGCCTCCTTCCCTTGAGTCAGAGGGTTCAAGCTGGCTGCAGGTCGACCTTGTGCTTGGATTTGTTCTCCAGGATGGGGCAAAAGAGAGCTGAGTGGCCTGAGCTAATGGAGCTTAGTGTCAAGTGGGTGGAGACCACTGAGAAACAGAGCAGAGAGTCAATCTATCCTTCTGGGAGGTTTGCAGAGGGAGGGCTCCCTTGCTGGGGAGAATTCTGAAGTATCCCCCAAGAGAGCCCATTAGGAAAGGAACCCCCAAGAGGCAGGAAGTGCCTAATGCAATCCCAAGGTCTTGGGAACAGCATCAAAGGTGTTCCAGTCACCCTAAGAAGGACAGTCAGGAGCTCTGTTACTGCCCAGGGCAGAATCCACAGTGACAGGGAAGTCTAGTGGGGTTGTGCCAATGGGGAATGTGGATGGTATGGATGAGGGTTTTTGCGAGGGTGAAGTGTTAGGGCAGCAACATGTCTAACTCAACTGCACAACCAGGACTATAGCTATAAGCCTCAAGGGCTTTCCAAGAAAGACTGCTCTCAGACAGCAAAGGCACAGGAGATGGCAGTGGAGACTCCACCAACTGCACAGGACTGTGGAGGCTGCTGACAGGGAATCATAGGGAGACTCCAGAGCCCCACCTCTCCTTGCAGACAACTTAAGATAGGATGGGGTCATCCTAAGGGAAGATAGGCATGGGGACAGCTTGACCTGAGCTTCCTAGAGGAGTGATGATCCTGAGTGTTGGGTGGAAAATGAGGCCTTGGGCGTCCTCCTGACACTAACCTGGTGCATTTGATCCAGGCTGCTTGGTTGGTGGGGCCTTGACAAGGTGGGCTGGCCAAGGACATTCTAGAAGGGCCTGCAGGGCTGGGCAGCTGCCCACTGGGCAACTGCCTACTGGGCAGGCCATCCAGGTAGAACAGTGTGTGGGCACTTGTGGGTTGGGAATGAGGATGTGCGTGGTTATGTGGGGATGGGGAATTTCCAGGGACTGAGCTAGGATGGGAAGGGTGGGGCAGCACAAAGGACCCAAGGTTACACAATCAGGGGATCTCTGACTTGGTGGGATGTCAGAATCCAAGTGAAGGCAAACTTCTTTGGAAACTGCCTAGCAAAGGGCCTGGTACCCCAGGGAGCTCTTGGCCTCTGGTTTGATATATGGGTAGCTGGGCACTGTTAGAGCCATCTAAATGCCTGGCTTGTCTTCTGGCTGCCACCCTAACCCTCAGGGTGTGAGCAAAACCCGAGTGAGGTATACCATGGTGGCCAGGGCACCCAGATGACTGGTGGACATTAGCAGGTCCAGTGGCCCAGGTCTATTCTCCAGGGGCCCATAGACCTTGAATGCATAGCACAGATTCTTGAGACTCCGGGCTGTGACAACCAGCATCTATGGCTATACCACCCTGAATATATCAGATATAGACAGATGTCTGATTTCTAAAGCTAATCTGTGTGGAGTCTGGTTAGTATTTGCATGGGAGACTGCTTGGGAATACTAGGTGTTGTAGACTTTTGACAGCAGCATTTCTCCCATGCATATTTGCTCTTTCTTTCTCTCTCTCTCCCCTCATCTTTTGGCAGCACCTGCTCAGAGGATAACTCCTTCACCAATGCCTCCTGACCCTCTGCAATAGCCCTGCACTGGTACCATCACCTCTACCACACTATGCCATTGGGACATAGGTAGGCAGCTCTGTCCCAACCACTTATTGGATCATCCCAATCAGCATAAGCCTGGCAAGAGCAGAGGAGACCCCAACTGCAGAAGCAAAGAACACTCACATGCTACACCTCTTCTTGTTCACTGGGGCCCTAAATCCCCTTGGGACCTGCATGCAAATGGGCCCCGAAGGAGCCACCCTTATCCTTCTTTGCCTTCACTGGCACAACATTGATGAGACTGAGGGAATTATCCCTTCCCTTTGCAACTGGGCCTCATTCTACACACTTCCATTGTACTTCAGTCTACAGAGTGCAAGACCATCACCCATGCCTCAGGTCCCCTTACACATGTTCACGGCCACTGATCTCTAGCAAACATGCATGGCATTTTCAGCAACTCCAGGGGGCCCCTATGTAGATGAATGAGAAACAACACTTTTGGAAATAGACAAGCATACAGGCAGACATACCAGTGACCCGTTGGTCCTCTCACACAGACTGGCAGGATTCAGAGAGGAAGATGTTATGAAAGACTGCTAGTGGCAGCAGTGGCACATCCTGGGGAATCAGTCTCTCTGATTCCTAGCCCCAGGCCAGTGCCTTCCTCTCTTGGTCCAGTCCAAGCATGAACTTCTGACTCACCAGTCCCTCTCCATCCTGGACACTCTTCATTGTCTACCAGTCACCCACTGGATCAGAGAGCCCTGGTCCAGGGCCTCTGACTTCCACCACATCTGGCTGCAGATCTGAGATTTCTTCCCTCCAGATCAGAGGGCCCAGGTTGGCTCCAGATCAGTCCTGTGCTGAGATCCATTCTCAAGGATGAGAGGAGAGCTGGCTGAGTGGCATGCTTTCATGGAACTTAGAGTTGGGTGAGTGAAGATAATGGGAAACAGAGAAGGGGGCCACTTTAGGGTAGGGGAAGCTTACAGAAATTGGACTCCTTTGCAGGGAAGAATGAAGAAGTGCTCCTGTACCCAAGTAATAGCCCACTGAGAGAAAGATCACATAAGTGCCTGGAAGCACCTCTATCTATGCTTTTCCTAAGTCTTGGAAATAGCACACATTTTCCCTTCTCCCTTGGGCAGAACTTCAGGATCTCTGTACCCACCTAAATCAGAATGGTTCCAGGTGGGGGTAGAGATGGGGTTGGCATGAGCTTAATTGATGTGTGGTGTTGGGGCAGCATCAACCCAAACCCTACTGCAAACCCCAGTGCCATAGCTCTGTTCTGCAAGGCTTTTTGAAAGATAGGAAAGGTGGAAGAGGTGTGAGTGAAAGTCAGAGTCCAGGAAAGAGTGCTTATAGTATTCGTGGAGGCTCAAGATGGTTGCTGAGCACATGACTGTGGATTAAGTAAAAGCATGAATATGGTTAAGTAGAAATCACCATTTTCCCAGTTTGGTAGCTCAGTGTGTCTCAGCTTACTTTTTTAAAAAAAAGATATGTTTTATTTATGTATTTCTCCCCATCCCCTCATTGTTTCTACTTGCTGTGTCTCTTTTCATTCTTGTATCTTTAGGAAGGAGTGGGAACCAAGCCCTGGAACACTGATGTTGGAGGGAGGCACCTAATCACTCCATTCCCTGCTTTGTTGTGTCTCTCATTAAGTTTTTCTTCTTGTGTCTCTTGTTGCATCATCTTTTTTCTGTCAGCTTGCCACACCTACCTGTCATGTCAGTTCACTGTCTTATTTATGAGGCACCAGGAACTGAACCAGGGGCCTCCCATGTTGTAGGTGGGAGCCCAATTGCTTGAGCCACATTGTTTCCCTCAGCTTTCTTCTCTAGCCAACCTAGAGTTTCTAATTTTTTACATCATTCCTTCAGTTTTTATGAGAGCTTTCTAAGGGGCTTGTGACTGTAATGTTACAATTTTATAAATATGTTCGTTCTTAGTTACTTTGGTACTTCAGTGTACAATTTATTTGAGCAAACTTATAAGTTTTCATACAGTTCATGCATAAAAAGGAAAAGTCTCATTGCATTTTAACATTTTTATTACTCCTTTTAACATATTTGTATTGTTTGTCTAGTTTTCGAGTTTTTCCAAATATTTAATTATTCAGGAACTCCAAGTGTCTTAAATCCTTACCATATTTATCATACAAAGAGATATGTCAGAATAAGGCACAGGAGTTTATTCCATCTTCTGCGTACACTGGTAAATCATAGCCATTAGGTAAGTAGTTTGGGATGCTAACTCTACAACCCAAAAGATATTTGTCATCTGTCAGAGCACTATTCTTGCATTTTCAAAGAAGAGTGGGTATGCATCAAACAGAGGTGAAGAACTAAGGTTTGTTTCTTTCCACCCATGGTGTTACAAATATGAGACTAATTTAAAAATAGGCCACACATCTCACAAGGTATCAGTAAGTGCAATAATCTCCATTTTTGGCAAGAATATGTAGTGATATTGGTTTAAGTACAAGGCTTATGCACCAGGGCACAGGTAACTCTCACATAAGGTTATATATCATAAATTTTACAAACTGTACCCTCAAAAGTTATATATACTGGTATTTCCCTGAGATACAGATTTTGAAATACAAAATTAATTTTCCTACATTCAATCTCATATATTTGATTGCAACTTATCCTTATGACAAAGTCATTCTTTGCTCTTCTGTATGAATCACAGCCATTTAAATAAAAGGCCCTAGATAGTATCTCTACATCTAACTCCTAATATCTCCCTAGGAGTTCTCCAGGGCATGTATATAGAGGACTTAAAAATGTTCTGATATATGTTGGGTATTTTCATACTAGTTACAGTTACAAATGACAACTGAGGGGGTGCTGAGTTCCTACTCTGGGGAGCTCTGTCACATTTCCCAATGGAACAGCAATAATCCCCCAAGTACAACAGCAAAGACCAACAAGGAAGGATGGTCCAATGATGAGCCCTTGATACTGATGACTATGCTTATGAGCCTGTATGCCTGAAATATGAAATGTGAACTAGGCCTAGAGCTGCATGGCGCTTAAGAGTTACCTCCTGAGAGCCTCCATGTTGCTCAAATGTGGCCACTCCTAAGCCAAACTCAGCATGTAAATGCATTACCTTCCCCTCAGCATGGGACATGACCACAGGAATGAGCCTCCCTGGTGCCAAGGGATTGCTACCAATCACTAACTGGTGACACAACTAGAAAGAGACCTTGAATAAAAGGGTCGACTCAGATCAGCAGAATATCTCAGCCTGCATGTACAATCAAGTGTTAAAGTGCTTTGTGACCTTGAATAAAAGGGGGAAATGGAAAGGACAAATGAGTTTATATGGCTAAGAGTCTTCAAAAAGAGTTGGGAAGTCATCAGAGGGATCACACGTATGCATGCCTCAGCAGGACCCCAGAAATAGCCGAAGTAGATACAACCCTAGGTACTGGTTCTCCTGAAGGCTTTGGAGATCCACAAGGCATACAGTCATGACAGATGGATTTGGAGTTCAGTGTCATGTCAATGGGCCCTACTTTGGAATTTGTGCTCCTGAGAGTGATGGAGCTAGACTCAGATGTGACCTTTCTATGCATGCCTCTTCTGTCACTTTTACTGAACCTGTGGTTGGTGCTAGAGATGATGTATACTCAGGAAACTTGAATCTCTGGACTGCCCATGTGCCAGCTGGGCCCTGAACCTCAGCGGAATTGCAACTCCTACTCCCAGGTTCATTGGACTTACCCAGAATAGCTAACAGGGAGGTGAAGATAGTCAATACCACAC
Organism: Dasypus novemcinctus; assembly: GCF_030445035.2. NCBI lineage: Eukaryota > Metazoa > Chordata > Mammalia > Cingulata > Dasypodidae > Dasypus > Dasypus novemcinctus. The sequence continues at coordinate 17,832,431 of NC_080700.1, forward strand.
CAGGCAATCAAGAGAGACTACAACTGCAAGCAGAAGAATTGCATTCATTACCCATGTGGAATCTAAGCACCCTCTTGCTATAGAGGTGGAGAGGGCATCACCATCCCAGGATTGACAGAACGGAGGAATAAAATATGGATTGAATTGGACTTAGTGATATTCTACTATAAAACTATTGTGACTAGTGATAGAAGAAATTGTAGCATTGATGTAGAGAAAGTGGCCACAGTAGTTGCTGAGGGCAGGGAGAGGGAAGAAGAGATGTGATGTGGGGGTATTTTTTGGGACTTTGAGTTGTCCTAAATGATATTGCAGGGTCAGATGCTGGACGTTATATATCCTGCCATAACCCACTGAATGTACTGGGAGACAGTGTGGTGCAGCAGTGCTCCAAACTGTGTTCACCCAGTGCAATGAGTGTGCCATAATGATGGGGGGGGGGGTTGTTGGCATGGGAGGAGTGGCTTGGGGGGTAGGGGGTGTAAGGGAATCTCTTATGTTTTTTTAATGTAACTTTTTTGTGATGTAGGTATCTTCAAAAAAATACAATTTATAAGAATGATGGTGGTGGGGGTGGGGAGTAGGTTATATGGGAACCTCTTATGCTTTTTTAATGTAATATTCTGTGTGATCTATTAACTTTAATAAAAACAAATATGTGAATAAAGTTCTACTCACAGTAAATAAATAAATAAATAAGTAAATAAGTAAGTAAATAAATAAGTAAAGAAATAAAAGGTTCTAGATAACTTACTCTGAGCTTTCCCTTCCTGTCATTTCTGATTCTTTTGATTTCAGTAAGGGCTTCAATGATATTCAATCTTGTCCAAAACACACCTTCTAATGATTTGGGAATCTACTTTAAATTCCATGGCACAAGTAGCCAAAAGTGGCTGACAAGTCAGGGTGGTGAGTTAACTTTTCTCTAACCACTCTACTTCTCACTTTGTGTTACTATTTAGTCTTTCACCCCTTATTTCTTGTGCCTAACTCATCTACCATCCCTCAAAGGACATACTTGTTTTTAATCAAAAAGCCTGCCTCTGAGACTTCTCTCTCCAAAATATGACCTTGAGCTATAAAGTTTAACCAAACAACCATTTGAGCTCTCTGAGAAGAGATCAAAGTCATACAATAATCTTAGTACCATTTATGCTTCTAAGAAGCCTGGAAGTCTGTGGCATCTGATCTGAGTTTGCTCCCATTTACTCTCCCACTCCAGCTCAGTCATTGCAGAGGTGCTATGAAAGCAGGATATGCAATGAGACCAAGAGCTCCTCTCACGCAGTCAACAAGGGCTCATTGAATGCAGATAAAGCTCAATGACTGAGTGACTCCCTCCCATGTTTGAGGTCCCAGTTTTCAATCCCTGGTAATTCCTAAAAAAGGGGGTATCACTAAATATGGAGCAGTTGGCACACCCATTCCTAGCAGCATAATCAGTCGATATGATGATCTCAGAGAAAGGAAATTGGGGATGGCCTAGGGAAGTGCTGTAGGGAAGGACAGGTCTAAACAGGGCTCCATGCAGGAGCAATAGAGGGCAGACAGGGCCCTGTAGCAGTTTGATATAGTTATGAATTCCAAAAGTAGATATTGGATCAGTCTGTACCTGGGCATAATTAAATTATAAGTAGGGTTTTGATTGGGCCACATCAATAGGGTGTTGAGTCCCCACTCACCAAGTGATAAAAGACATGGCAAAGGACAGTTAGGGGTTTTATTATTGGAGTTTTGATGTTGGAGTTTTATGCTGAAATATTAAGCTGCATCTCTGAGAAGTAAGCACACAGAGAAAAGAAAAGCAAGCCCTGGGAAGAGAGGAACCCTGAGCCCAGAGAGAAGCAAGACCTAGGAAGAGAGGAACCCATGAAGCCTGAACCCTGGCAGCCACCTTTCTCCAACACAGACTTTGGTGGGGGAAAATAGACTTTATTGAGGGAAGTAACTTATGCTTTATGGTCTGATATCTGTAAGCCCTACCTCAAAAAAATACCCTTTATAAAAGTCAACAGACTTCTCATATTTTGCATCAGTACCCCTTTGGCTGGCTAATACAGGCCCCATTATCCATACACTCATAGCTAATCCTGAGGTTGTACACATGCACATAGGAGAATTGAAAGGGCATAGCAGAAAGGAAACATCAGAGAAGATACAAAAATGTCAGGGAACTTTCAATAATGCTCTACCAACATAGACTGATGAGCAAAGGATTGACTACTTAGTGGTTGAAGTTGGTTGAAAACCACCTCTGCCCATTTATTAGTTGACAGTTAATCTACACAGAAATGGGTACAACCCATAGGAAGCCAGAAACATTATGTAATATATGCCATATAAAATGTTATATATATATGTGTGTTCATGCATATATATGCACACACATATATCAAGAAAAGACATATATTGTTGTATAGTATAGGGGAGAGAAAAGTCATAGATTTAGTCCAGCAAGACCAAAATAAAAATATGAATGAGAAAAATTAACAGCAGCAGCAGTAAGCACCGTAACAATTAAAACTAAGACTCCAAATATGCTAAAATTTATTAAGTCATCCAGAATAATCAGTTTTCAGAAAATGAAAGTGAATCACACACAGGCAGAAATGCAGTGAATATGAATGGTCCATAATTATCTTCAGAAGTCTATCAAATGAAGACCTCAAGCAGCTATTATAAATATGTTCCAAGAACTAAAGAAGATCATATTTAATGAATGAGAAAAAAAGTATGGCTATAATGAAGGAACAAAAGGAATTCCTATAGAGGGAGATAAAAATTATTTTTTAAAAAGGACATTTTAGTGTTGGTGAAACAATAATTCATGAAAAATTCTGTACAGGAATGCAACAGATGATTCAAGATGGCAAAAGAATGAATCTTGAACTAATAAATATAATTCTTTCTTCAGAACCCAACTAAAGATTACTGACAGGAAATTAATAGAACCTCAGTCACCTGTGAGAAACATCAAAGACACCAACTTCCATGTAATAGAACTCTGAGAAGGGGTGAAGAGAAAGTGTAAGAAAAATATTTGAAGAAAAAAAGACTAAAAATTACCTAGATTAATGATAAACACTATTCATGTCCAGGAAGTTAAAAAAAAACAACCCTGCTGGGGTGTATATAAAGAGATCCACACACCACAGACAAACTATGAAAACCAAATACAAGAACCCATAAAAGGAACCAAAGTCTAGAAGAAAGATGGGAACTCTAAGGTTCAGGGACCTCAGCTTAGCTATATTAAGCCAACAATGGCTCATTTGAAAAGCAGGAATTAAAAAGACTCTGTAAGGCATTTCACTTGTGGCTCCAGCCAGAAAAACACAAGGAAGAAATTATTTCTCAGTTGGTCCTAGAACTGTTTATGATGAATGGATACTGCAGAAACAGGTCCACTTTGAGAAGGAACTGGGATTCAAGTGGAAGAATCCTGGAGAAACTCATGGAAGATCTGACCAATGATTTTATGAAGTCCCCTGATTTTGTCCATGTCCACAAGTAGGACAGGAAGCCCACTTCTCAGAGAATATGACCTTAAGGAAAGTCATTCATCTCATGCAAGTAAAATGCCAGCAGAAACCCCAAGAGAAGTGAGCATGAGGACACCCTTCCATGGTCTCCAAAATATTCCCCTTCAAACAGCACAATCAGATGTATATCAACATCTGTGATAATCCAATCAAGTAAATGAAAGTATTATTAATTGAGGCAATCAAGTACCTTCCCTGGTTATTATTCAGGAAGATAATAGCCCTAAGCCTGAAGAGGGGTATGGATCTTGGGAGAACCTGCATAACTCCAGTAAAGCAGAGCTTAGCTCCTCCATATCCCAGGAAGGATACCTAAGAGGATCCTTCTCTCAAGATGTCCCTGTGGAGGAGGAATCACAGTTTCTTCCCAGGATAGATCAAGTAGCCCTAATCCTATTGCTACCAACCAAAGCAATGATGGAACATCCAGCTATTAAAAAGAAACCAAGAAAGTGTCCACAGATCCCCAAAATCATACAAGTGTGAGAACTGTCCCAAGAACATTAGGTACCAGCTCAGCTAGACCCCACCAGAGAAGACACAGGAATGTGAGACCACTTGTTTGTGCCAAGTGTCAAAAAGATTTCTTGCAGACATCAGACCTCAATGTGCACCAGAAGATTCACAAAGTGGAGAAGCCCTTCAAGTGTAGCACATATGAAAAGTCCTTCAGCAAAAAAAAAAACAAATTGTGGGCTCATAAGAGAAATCAGAGAAGCTACTGCCAGACTTCCACATATGACTGCCACTGGAAAATTAGTTCAAAACTGATTCTGCCACATCAGAAGCCTCCTTTGCTACTGTTCCCACATAAGTTATAGGTTTAAATAATCCAGTATGTCTAATCATTCCTGCAAATTTTTAATTATTTTAGTAGGTAGGTCATTTAAAGATTGGTTACTTGGTAGAATTATTCTGTCTTATGGTTTCCTTTATTATGTGATACACTTAATGTTTAATTCAGACAGAAAAAGAAAATTAAACAAAATCAAGTACAATGAGGAAATCTTCAAAGCAATAAGAGAAAAATGATGCATTACATTAAGAAGAGTATCAGTACAATTAATGGATGGTGGCCACGAAGTTGTGGAATGACATTGTCAAAGCACTGCAAGAAAAACATTGCCAAGCATGAATTCTATATCCAGCAAAATGAAAGTAAAAGAAAGACCATCCAAGATAGACAAATACCAAATATTTAAGTGGTTTACTTAAATAACAAGAATTATCGACTCACAATTTCAGAAACTAGCCATCTAAAATGAAGATGTCAGCAAGGCTGTTTTCTTTTACAGTTAGTCATTCTGGTGATAGCAGTGATTTATCACATGATGATGTCTTATATCTATGCCTCTGCCTTTGTCCTTCTGATGTTTGCTAAATTAACTCTGCTTATAAAGGATCCAGTGCAATGTAAACTATAATCCATGCAGTGTAGTAGTGCTCCAAAGTGTATTCCCTAAATGCAATGAATGTGCCACAATGATGAAAGAGGTTGTTGATGCGGGAGAAGTGGGGGTGTGAGGTGTGGGGTATATGGGAACCTCTTGTATTTTTTAATGTAACATTTGTTGTGGTCTATGTATCTTTTACAAAAAGACAATAAAAAATTAAGTTTAATTTAACTTAAAAAAGGATCCAGTAAGAAGGTTCTATTTACCAATACATTCATACCCAAATTAATAGAGATTAAGAATAAGAATCTGGCATTTCTGGGGACAAATAATTTCAACTACCATCCATGCCTTACAAGAAAACTGAAAGAAGTACTTCAGACTGAAAAGAACTTACTCCATTTGGGAAGAAATGAAGAGCACAAGAAATGATATATATGTGGGTTAGTATAAAAGCTCCTAAAGGTATAACTTCTTTATTTCTTGTTTTAATTTAAGAGATGTAAAATTGTATAAATCAGTAATCATAATATTACATGCAGCATTTGTAACATATAAAAAACATATATTATAACAACCTAAAGAAAAGGGGGAAGAAATGGAGGTACATTGGAGCAAAGTTTCAAGATTTCTGGAGTGATCTGAAGTAGATTGTCATAAAATAAGCTGTATTTAAAGTTTTCAATTAGAATTCCAAAGGAATAACTAAAGGAAACATTAAAAGTAAACAAATCAATATAAATGATACATTAAATAATAACTTACACAATACAGAAGAACAAACAAGAGAGGAGACATAGAAAATAAATAGCTACTAATGTGGGATATATAAATCCAGAAATGCCAACAAATCCATTCAATATGAATTGCCTAAACAGCCCAATCAAAGTTAGAGATCATCAGACTGGATGAATTTATAAGACCTAAGTATGTATTTTCTACAAGAAACCCATCTCAGATTAAAAACACAGAAAGAGTGAAAATAAAATGATGAGAAAAGACATACCATTCAAACAAAAACCATTAGAGAATTAGAATAATTAAATTAGTATCAGACAAAGTAGACTGTACAAGAAATATTACTAGAGACAATGATGGATATTTCATAACAAAAGAAACAATACATAAATAAAATATAACTTTAATATATGCAAACTTAATATCTAAGCCTCAAAATACCTAAAATAAAACCTTGACACCTACCTCAGTGATAGCCCTGTGAAGAAGGAGGGCACATGATCTTCCCCAATTCAGTTCCTCATACTTTATGCTACCAAGTTCATAGCATTTAGCCTGATTGTTTTAAGCACATTTACTAATTTAGCTCATGTAGATCATGTTCTCCCTCTGAATGTGCAACCTATACTAGTTTTAGTATGCAGAGTTGATATACAATAAATGCTTTTGTATAAAAAAAAAGAGGAGTAAATGAATGGATGGATGGTACCCCACACAGAGATGGAGAAGCAAGGGAGCATAGCATATTCTAGGAACTGTTACAAGTTGTTCCAAATGCCTTCAGTAGCATTTTCTAAACTGAATTCCTACTGATGTTAATCGGTTTTCAATGAAAAAGAGTTCAGTACTCAAAATTTACATTCTGTTCTTTTCATGGATACTCTTTTTGTCCATTACTGTGTTTAAACCAATTTCCCCACTTTCACAAATTAAAATTATTTGTTTAGAATTGTATTAATAACAAGAATTTCTCTCCTGAACCCTTTTTAGAATATTCTGACCTCTACTGTAACATAACTCTGATGAGATGGTAAGAGTAAGCCTGAAGAGATGAACTGTGGCCAGACCATGAGATATTTGGTATGAAATGTTGAGGAATTTGGACTTTCCTGTGCAGACTACATAAACAAATGGAAGTTTTTTGATAGGGTTTTTATATTTTTTAATAGCATCAATATAGAGGATGAATTGGAGAAAGTCCTGTCCGGAGGCAGAGGAATTTTGTGATAGCCAGGCTACAAGTAATGAAGACTTGGGCTAAGTCTATGGAAGGAAAAATGGAGAAGAGGAGGGAAATTAAGAAAACATATTTGGGGAGTAGACACATTATCACTAACTGCACTAATGAACGAGAGAGCAGGACACGTCAAGGAGATCTTCCATCTTCTGGCTTAGAGCATTGGTGGTGATATGCACCCTGACAGGGAAGAGAGGAAAGAACATTGAAGAGCTTTAGTCTGAGGTCTCCATGGGAGTTCAACTGGAAATTCAGATGTGGGGCAGAAGAGGCATTTCTCATTAGATGTGAAGAGCTGGGTTCACTTGTATTTTGATTCAGTTCAACCCAAAGTTTGGAAGTGACCATTCCAAAAATTTATTAGAGTGAGGGGTATATGGGCAGGAGATTGAAACTTTGAGCATTAACAGGAAAGGGATAAATGGTGGAAGACTACACTGAGAAGGAAGAAACAAGGGGGTAGGCAGGAAGTTGAAAAGGATGATATGGGTAAGCCAAGGTGAGGGTAGGGAAAAATATAATCAAACCTATAAATGATGATGAGAAATCAGGTTTAAAAAATCAAGAGGATAAAGAAAGGAATGTGTCCATTACAGTTGAGAACTTGAATGTAAAATGTAGCATTAGAAGAGTAGTTTCAGTGGCGTAGTTGGCTGACGTGTGACAAGATCAAAGCTAGTTAAACTGGAAATGAGTAAATGGTGCCAGATAATGACCCAAGACTCATCTAAGAACCTTAACTCTGAGAGATTGAGGGGGAAGTACTTACACTGATGGAGGCCTTCAGCAAAGCTTTTATCTCAGTTTTGGATAAGGCATAAAGAGAGGGAAGAGCATGCTTATGTGCCAAGGGAAAGCCAAAGAGAGGTAGGGGAGACATCTGAAGTTGAGGAAGGTTATTGGGGCAAAATGAAAAGCAACATAGTCAAGGTCAACTGAAATAGGCCTATTAATGTTTTCTTATTCAAATATCTTGTTCATCAATTGGCATATTTTTCTAAAACCCAGTATTTAGAATAGATTTATTAAGTTAGGCAGAAAATATTCTTACCCATTTGACTATTCCTTACCTAAGGGCTAACCTGACCAGAAACATGCCATGTTTGTTCTATTGCTTCTACCCTTCTCTCACCACTCTCCATATAGATTCCAAAGTCCCATGTGATCTGCCTTCTTTTCAGCTCTCCAATTGCATTCCCAACCAATTTTCCCCACTCTCTTTTCTGTTTCTTGAACTGGAGAACTTCTTTTCCCATTTAAAGCATTTGCCCTTCCTGTGACTGCTGCCATGAAAGCTCTTGCCTTAACGCTCAGAATGGCTGCCTCCTTCAAATTCTTCATAACTAAGACTGAAGCTCACTTCATCTCCTCACATGAAAGGGTATGTCTGTAATCACCTATACTTTATTAGTGATCATAAGTCTTTATTGTTTTTTTCTTTAGTGTGATTATGTTTCAATTTTATATTTAGAGAGGTTTAGATTCATATTTACAGAAAAAATACAATAAAAATATAGGGAATTCCTATACAACATCTCAGCACCCACACATGGTTACCACTGGTATGGACATCACAGATTAGTGTGGTCCATTTGTTAAAACTGGTGAACCAATATTGAAGCACTGCTATTAGTTAAAGTCTATAGATAATAATTCCCTTTTTAATTTCTTCTAATCCTTGCATGGAACAATGGCTCACTTTTCTGGCATTTAATTAGGCCTGCTGGGAATAAAGCACCATCAAGGTGGCAATGACTTACCATAATGCCAGTTTTTCAGTGTATGCGAGTGCACAACATTCCAAATTGTGAAACAAGTAAGATCAAACATGTCAAGATTTTCTGTCCTCTTCCCACTGAGTGTATAAATACTCAACACTGAAACAATATAGAGTCACTCCTTTCCTAGTGGAGCATAAAGAGCAGCCATTTACCAACTCTGGTTGGGGTAGTTGGCCTGACTGGGAGACTGGCCATGATTGAATCTTTCCCTTCCTCTTTCAGCCATTTGTGCTAAGTAATAAAATGTTCATTTACTAGAAGATTTTTTGTTCTGAATCTGTGTTCCCACGATGCACTAAAGAGCAACTTATTCCACTGATTTTAGGGGCTGCAAGCAGAGTACTTTGCAAATTATGGAATGGAATTGGTTGAATTTTGGCAAATATTTTCATCTTTCTTTCATACCTTTTGTTGGTGGTGTCTTGAACAAAACAGGAATGATGCATTTGTGGAGTAAACTGGTTATTGTTGATCAATGATCACAGCTTTTGATTATTGAATTCAGATCACTGAGTAATGGCTCTGGGGGAAGTTATTCTTGTAACCTGTTCTGCACAAAGGTGGTTGCAGCCAATGTTTCAAATGTCTACAATCCTGGGTAAAACCCCACAGTTGGGGTACCTATGGCATGATGTCTATATCCTCTTGAAGAAAGGTATCAATAAATTGCTTTTAAGAGTCCCCCATGAATACTAGGGAGTTGTCTCGCTGGTTTAATCCTGAGATCAATGAGATTGGGGCTACCAGTGCCTGGCTCATGATTTCTTATATCTCTTTTCATTCTGAAACCAGGATTACAATCATGCCTGCAAGAATAATATTGTGGTGTGAGGCCAGTGTCTTCAGGAGATTATAAGAACTGAATATGGTGACCTGGAGGTGAAATCAAAATTATGAGACATTTGGAAGATGACAGACTAGGGATTTCCAGTTCTCAGTACTTTCACAATTATAAAATGGGCAGGGAACATCTTTCAAATGTACACAGTACAGGAGAACACTGTACAACATCCATGGAAGAGCAAGAGGAAGAGGTCAATAAACTATAGTAAAAAACTGTAATTACTGTCTCTGAGTGGCAGCTACTCATGCCCATTATACAATCTCACAACAGACCACCCCCATGGAGTACAGTCCCTGGCTAGCTGCTACTGGCAGAAAGGTATTTAAAAATCCAATTCCCTAAGAACAAGGGAGGCACAGCTCATTCACTGATCACCGCTTTTAATTATTGAGTTCAGATCACTGGGTAATGGCTCTGAGGGAAGTTTTAGTTTCAACCTGCTGTGCACATAGGTGTTGCAGCCAATGTTTTAATCTTTCCTGGACATAGGCAGAGGCAGTGGTGATTTAAAGCAGTAGTACCCCAGGGCTATGGGGGAGAGTAAGCTAAAGTGCTGCATTTGCGTCCCAGGCTAGAAAAGCTCAGTTTAGGAAGCCATTCAAAAAGATTTTGTTGTCCTTAATGTCTTCTCCACAGGACACATTGGAGCAAGTCTGCAACCCTTCATAGTCTCTAGTTCTGTTATGGCTGGGAAACATCAACTTGGGAAATTCATCCTTGGGTTGACTTTCCTACCAGAATTTGGACTCTATACAAAAGCAGCATAAGACAATAAAAGAAATGTAAAATCTATAGAAGGGTACAATCTGAGACAAAAGCCTGCAAATACGCAGGAGAGGGCAGTCTAGCTACTAGGAAAAGAGCAGAGAACCAAAGTCCTGTAAACAGTGAAACTCCAAAACAACTAATAAAGTCACAGGACAAGACAGAGGCTCAGAAAGACAAGGAAAACCCTGCATATTCCATTTGTCTTGACAAACCTTCCTGATAGAAGCGCTAAAGCCCAGGAATGTATGTCTTCTCACCAGCTGTTTACAAAATGAAAAAAATACAATGCAGGCATAAATCCCAAAATTCACATTTTAGATATTAACACATAGAATGCATAGAATGTGCAAGGAAAAAACAAAATAGAAAGAGAGAAACAGGAAATAATTGTCCATCCAAAGGAAGCAGATAAAAATACAGAAAATTCCAATGAAGGTGGGTATAATGAATAAAGTATTTTAAAAAGATACCTTAAAAATTTTAAAGAGGGCAAATGAAATTCCAGATAAAGAACTAAAGTATATATATATATATAAAAACAATAAATGAGCAATATAAAAGTTAAAGTAAAGAGAAAAATGTAAAAGTAACAAAAGTACTGGAGTTGAAGACCACAATAACTGGTATGAAAAATTGTCAGGAGAGTTTCAAGTGTAGATTGGAGCTGGCAGTGATCTTGAATAAAGATGTTTGAAATGAGTCAGGCTGAGGGGGACAAAGAGGAGAGAAATAATGAAAAGTGAAAAAAGTCTCTTCTATCTATTGCATACCAATATATATGGGTCTGCCAGGTGGAGAAGGAAGATAAAAAGGGGCAGAAAGGATATTCAAAAAATAGCAGAGAAATTCACAAACTTTTAAGAAGGTGTGAATACGCAAATCCAAGAAGCTCAGTGACCACCAAATGGGATGACCATGAAAAATATATACCCCACCATATATTACACTACCAAATGCCATTGACAATGAGAGAGTTCTGAAAGCCACAAAAGAAAAGCAACATTTTATATACAAGGAATTCCCAATTAGATTGAGTGGTGACTGATTTCTCATCAGAACTAAATGGAGGCAAGAGGGCAGAGGGTTGAAATGCATGCTGAAAGAAAACAACTGCCAGCCAAAAATGTATATACAGTGAATTGCTTTTTCAAAAATGAGGAAGAGGGAAGCAGATGTGGCTCAAGTGATTGCATTTCCATCTACCAAATGGGAGAACCTGAGTTCAATCCCTGGGGCCTCCTGGTAAAAGCATGCCTACATAGTGAGCCAGGCCCATGCAGTGAGCCAGGCCTACACGGTAAGCCAGTACCCATGCAGGGAGCCAATGCCTGCATGGCAACACATGTGGTGAGCCAGTGCCCATGCAGCAGCCAGTACCTGCACGGTGAGCCAGTGCCTGCACGGCAACTTTCAGTAAGCCAGTGCCTATGCAGCAAATCAGTGCCCCTATGATGAGCAAGAAAGCAAGATGACACAACAACAAAAAAAGAGACAAAGGGGAGAGTCAAGGAGAGACAACAGAAACCAGGAACTGAGGTGGCACCAAGTGACAGGGAACCTTTCTCCACATCAGAGGTTTCCAGGGTTGAATCCCAATGAATCCTAGAGGAGAAAAGAAGACAAAAAAAGAGAGAAATAGACATGGAAAATCACACATGAAAGAACTCAGCAGAAACAGTAGGTAGAGGTGAGAAAAAATGGAGAAATTAAGACATTCTCTGTTAAACAAAAGCTGAGGGAATTCATCACTACTAGACCTGTGTTACAAGCAATAAACAATGCTAATGGGAGTTTCATAGACTGAAATGAAAGTATACTAGAAAGCACTTCAAAACAGCCTGAAGAAATTATGATCTGCAGTACAGGTAACCATTTGGTAACTGTAAATGCCAGCATTATTGTATTGTTTGGTATGTAACTCCACATCTTGATTCCTACAAGCGCCTAAATGCAAATGTAAAAAAAGATAGTGATAAAGCCTTTTATACATACAATGCAAAAACATATTAAGTGGTAACAAGTAAAAACCTGGGGGTGTTTAGAGGGCTATAATATACATGCAACCTGTTGAAGTTAAATCTCAAAGTTAAGTAATTATTAAACTGAAGATAATTGTTAGATATTTAGGATGTTAAATTTTAAACTCATGGGTTAAAAACAAATGAAAAACATATCCAGATAGAATTGGGGAGGCACTCAATATGGTACAACACCACAAAGCAAATTATTAAATAGAACTGCATGTTCCAAGCAGGGTACCATGTAAAATGACAGCTTCCCACCAAACTTGAGAGGGATACATCAGACCAAAGAAAGGCTCAGACAAGACAAGCTTAGTGGACAAAGAGCATTTTATAGGGGTCTTATGTGGGGCTCAAACTTGGTGGTCCAGAGGACAGATCCTCTCACAGAATCTGAAACTGGTCATGGCCTAAATTCTGATCTGTGGCAGTGGGGAGAAAAAACATCACACTTCTGAAGCTTGAGTCACACTTGCCACAAAGCAAGAGAAATCTTTGATACCACATGTCTATGTGCAGATGGAGAGGGCATGTGAGGAGGGAGCATGATTAAAAGTACAGTGCTCAAGAGAGATAATCAATGCCCAGACATTCACAGTATTTTCCAGCAGGGCAGAAGTTACACATTAACAGGAACCGTGTAAAATAAGCAGTTACGATATTGGTCAGTAGGGTTGAAGGTACAACTTTATAGTAATTGCTAAGTAATCTATTGATACAAAGGTGGTCAAGCAGTTCGCAGATCAGGTTATTCTTAGAGTTTCTGTGAGAGAAGTTTAAGCACACATTTTATTTATCAGTCAGGAGCTACAGTTATTTCTCAAGGATTGCTGTGTAACTATTAAGAAATGAAAAGTTTCTGTGACTAGAAGGGGAAAGAACTGAAAGGGTTGTGGGGAAAATTCAAAGCCATATATACTTCAGTGAGATAAAAACCGTATAAAACTTACAAATGTAAAATAGAGAAATAACAGAAGAAATTTCTATTCTACCAATGGTTCCCTTAAATGTAAATGGAATAAACTCTCCTCTCAAATAGAAGAGATTACTAAAATGCACTAAAAAGCACACACCAACTATAGGCTGTCTCCAAGACACTTATGTTACATTCAAAATACAAATATGTTGAGGGTGAAAAGATGGAAAAATATACCACATAAGTTATACCCAAAAGAGAATTGAGGTGGCTAAACTCATTTGGACAAAATAGTCTTTAAATCAAAAACATATATGAGGGTCAAAGATGGTCATTACATACTGATAAGGGGAACAACTCAACAGGAAGGTGTAACAATCATGAATATATATATGCACGTAACAGCAGAGATCAAAAATATACGAAGGGCGGCGGACTTAGCCCAATGGTTAGGGCATCCGTCTACCACATGGGAGGTCCGCGGTTCAAACCCTGGGCCTCCTTGACCTGCGTGGAGCTGGCCCGTGTGCAGTGCTGATGCGCACAAGGAGTGCCCTGCCATGCAGGGGTGTCCCCTGCATAGGGGAGCCCCATGCACAAGGAGTGCGCCCCGTAAGGAGAGCCATCCAGCGCAAAAGAAAGTGCAGCCTGCCTAAGAATGGCACCACCCACACGGAGAGCTGACACAACAAAATAACGCAACAAAAAGAGACACAGATTCCCCTGCCGCTGACAACAACAGAAGTGGACAAAGAAACAAGATGCAGCAAAAAGACACAGAGAACAGAAAATTGGGGTGAGGGGGAAGAGGAGATAAATAGATAAATAAATAAAGCTTTAAAAAAATATATATATATATATATATGAAGAACTGAGAGATTTGAAGGGAAAACTTAAAAGTTCCACATTAATAGTAGGAGAATTTGACATACCACTCTCAATAAGGAATAGACCATCTAATAAGAATAAGGAATTACAAGACTTGAATAAGATTCATGCAACCAACTTGACCTAATAGACATATGTAAAACTCTGCACCCAACAAAAACAAAGTCCATATTCTTTTCAAGTGCACATGGGTCATTTTCCAGGATAGAATATATATTGGGGCACAAAGCAAGTCTCAATGACTTAAAAATTTTGAAATCATGCCATGCATGTTCTCTGATCACAACAGAATGAAGTCAGAAATAAACAACAGAGAGAGAAAGGGGAAATTCATGAATATGTGGAAATTAAACAATCTAATTTAAAGCAACCAATGAGATAAAGAGGAAATCAGAAGCATAATTAGGAAATATCTTAAAGTGAATGAAAATGAAAATATTACATACCAAAACTTTCGGGATGCAGCCAAGTCGGTGCTGAGAGAATTTATAGCTCCAGATGCTTACATTAAAATTGAAGAAAGACTTCAACTCAGACATTTAACTACAAAACTGGAAGGTTGTGAAGAGCAAACTAAACCAATAGCAAGCAGAAGGAGGGAAATAAAGATAAGGACAGAGACTATTGAAATAGAAAATAAGAAAACAATAGAGCATTAAAGAACCATAAGTTCATTATTTGTAAAGATCAATAAAACCAACAAACCTTGTTAGATTGACAAAGAAGAAAAGAGAGAGGATACAAATAAAGAAAAACAGAAATGAAAAGGGAGATATTACTACCATCCTCACAGAAACATAAAAGGGCCATAAGTGGCTTCAATGGACAGATGTGTCTTAGTTTGCCACAAGCTGCTGATGCAAAATATCACAAATGGTTGGGTTTTATAATAAGAATTTTATTTAAGGTAAAAATGTACAGTTCTGAGGCTCAAGTTATCCACAAAGATGCATTTTTCACCAATGTGAGCTACTGGTGACATTGGGGTTTACCCACTTAGCAAAGCAAGATGGTCACCATTCTCTATAGCTCACCTATTGACAAGCAGTCACAGAGATTCTCTCTTTCAGGTCCTCCTCTCCAGTCTTGGTTGTTTTGCTTTCTTTCAAAGTTCATGAACTGTTCTGTGGGCCCATCCCCCGGGGAGTATTGTATTTAAATTTTGAATGCTAGTGATCCTGAAGCCTTCTCTCACATGGCAGGAAAAAAATGACAGTTTCCTTTTTCTGTCTTATTTACATAAGGCCCAGCCTGAGGGCAGAATTCCAAATTGTGTCACATTTCACTGATGTACTCCAATCAAAAAGGCTTGAAACTCACAGGAAGGGGATAATTAACAAACTCAATCTTTTGTGTGTGTGGTGCATAAAAGAACTTCAAACTGTCATAAGATATATGAAAATAAAAGATATAATACAGATGAAAAAGACAAATTCTTAGAAACTACCTACATTGTCTGAAGAAGGAATAGAAGTTCTAACAAATCAATGACAAATAGATTATATCCATAATCAAAATGCCCTCCAAAAAGAACAGTTCAGGACCACATGGGTTCACAGGAAAATTTTAATATTTAAAGAAGACAATTTAATTCTGCTTAAACTCTTACATAAAACAGAAAAGGAGGGAAAACTACCTAACTCATTCTATGAGGCCAACATTACCTTCATAGATAATCCAGATAAACACAAGAAAGAAAAATGATAGAAAAAATCTCATTAACTTAGAAGCAAAAATTCCCAACAAAATACCACCAAATGGAATCCAGCGGTGTATTAAAATAATTATAGATGATGGATGATGAAGAGGTTATCATCCCTGATATGCAAATTTGGTTCAACATGAAAAATTCAATTAATGTTATCCACCACACTAACAGAATGAAAGAAAATATACACATGATCATCTCAATCAAAGCAGAAAAAGCATTTGAAAAAATACAGCACCCTTTGTTTATAAAAACACTTAGAAAACTAGGAATAGAAGGAAACTTCCTCCACATGAAAAGAGCATACATGAAAAAACACAGCTAATAATCTATTTAATGGTGAAGAACTGAATGTCCTCCATCTAAAATCAGGAACAAGACAAGGATGAACACTTTATCCACTGTTATTCAACACTGTACTAATGTTTTGCCAGTGCAATTAGGCAAGAAAAAGAAATGAAGACATCCAAATTGAAAAGAAAAAAGTAAATCATTCCCAATTTGCATTTGATATAATCTTTGTCGGGGGGACTTTTAAAAAATTTATTTTTTAATGTCTTTATTAAAGTTAATTGATCATACAAAATATTACATTAAAAAACAAAACAGGTTCCCATATACCTCACTCCCCACCCCCACATCCCCATCATTTTTTAAGTGTATTCTTTGAAGATACATAGATCACAAAAAATGTTACATTAAAATATTTGAGGTTTCCATATACTCCACACACACCCCACCCCACCCCAACATCAACAACCTCTCATCAGTGTGACACATTCATTGCATTTGGTGAATACATTTTGGAGCACTCTTGCACCACATGGATAATAGTTTACATTGTAGTTTACACTCTCCCCCAGTACATTCAGTGGGTTATGACAGGATTTACTCACACAAATTTAACAGAGTGTTAAAGAATTTTTAAAATTTTATAACATTTTAAGTATTGTTCATTTAACTTAGAATATATTAAATGACCTTAACTATTTTATTACTTCACTTTTTAAAAAATTTTTTAAATGCTACATTAAAAGAAATATGAGGTCCCCCCATATACCTCCTCCACCCCCTTCACCCCAGTCCTCCCACTTGATATAATCTTATATCCAGATAATCCTGAAAATTCTACAAGAAAATTCCTAGAACTAATAAATGTATTCAGCAGAATGTCAGGGTAGATCAGTAGCCAAAAATCGGCAGTGCTTCTATATACAATGAACAATTGGAAGAAAAAACATCCATTCAAAGTAACAGATTAAAAAACCAAATATAGGGCGGCAGACTTAGGCCCAGTGCTTAGGGCGCCTGTCTACCACATGGGAGGTCCATGGTTCAAACCCTGGGCCTCCTTGACCCATGTGCAGCTGGCCCATGTGCAGTGCTGATGTGTGCAAGGAGTGCCCTGCCACGTAGGGGTGTCCCCAGCATAGGAGAGCCCCACGCACAAGGAGTGTGCCCCATAAGGAGAGCCACCCAGCACGAAAGTGCAGCCTGCCCAGGAATGGTGCCACACACATGGAGAGTTGACACAATAAGATGATGCAACAAAAAGAAACACAGATTTCCATGCCTCTGACAACAGAAGTGGACAAAGAAGACACAGTTAATAGACACAGAGAACAGACAACCGGGGTCCTGGGGGAGGGAGGCAGGGAAGGGGTGAGAAATAAAAATCCTTAAAAAAAAAACAAAACAAAAAACAACAAATATAAAACAATATATAAAACCAAGTATATAAAGGAATTCTACACAGAATACATTAAAACACTGCTAAAGGAAATTTTAAAAGATCTAAATAAATGGAAGGCTATTCCATGTTCATGGATTGGATATCAACCTGATGTCAATACTACCCAAGGCAATTTGTAGAGTCAAAGCATTCCCAATTAAAATACAAACAAATTTAATTTCAGAAATGGAAATCATAAAATTTATAAGGATGGCTAATGGGCTCTTAGTAGCTAAGGCCATCTTGAAAAAGACTAAAGTTGTAGGACTCACATTTCCCAATCTTAAAAGTTATAACAAAGGCATGGTAATCAAATTTTTGATCTTCATAGGGATTCTCTCCAGTTTGAGTAATCTCCTATTGTCTAAGGCTAGAAAAAGAAATGTTTTCCCATACATATATTATGGTTTCTGTCCAGCATGAATTCTCTCATGTTTCCTGAGGGAAAAACTAAAAGTGAATGTTTTCCCACATAGAGAACATTCATAGGGTTTCACTCCAGTGTGACATCTCTCATGTTTTTTAAGGTTAGAGGATGTAGTGAAAGCTTTCCCACAGAAATGGCATACATGTGGTTTTTCTCCAGTGTGAGTTCTATCATGTCGTTTTAGTTTAGATAGTTTAATGAAGGCTTTCCCACAAAGATGACATTCATGGGGTTTCTCTCCAGTGTGAATTCTCTCATGATATTTAAGGGAAGCATAATCCTTAAAAGCTTTCCCACACAGATGACATTCATGTGGTTTTTCTCCAGTGTGACGTCTCTCATGTTGTTTAAGGGAAGAGAATGTAGTGAAGGCTTTCCCACAGAGATGGCATTCATGTGGTCTTTCTCCAGTGTGACATTTCTCATGTTGTTTAAGGTGAGAGGATCTAGTGAAGGCCTTCCCACAGAGATGGCATACATATGGTTTTTCTCCAGTGTGGGTTCTACCATGTTGTTTTAGTTTAGATAGTTCAATGAAGGCTTTCCCACAAAGATGACATTCATGAGGTTTCTCTCCAGTGTGAGTTCTCTCATGATATTTAAGGGAAGCATAATGCCTGAAAGCTTTCCCACACAGATGACATTCATGTGGTTTTTCTCCAGTGTGACACCTCTCATGTTGTTTAAGGGAAGAGATTGCAGTGAAGGCTTTCCCACAAAAATGGCATACATGTGGTTTTTCTCCAGTGTGACATCTCTCATGTTGTTTAAGGTAAGAAGATGTAGTGAAGGCTTTCCCACAGAAATGACATACATGTGGTTTTTCTCCAGTGTGACAGCTCTCATGTCGTTTAAGGGAAGAGAATCTAGTGAAGGTTTTCCCACAGAGATGGCATTCATGTAGTTTTTCTCCAGTGTGACATCTCTCATGTTGTTTAAGGGAAGAGATTGCAGTGAAGGCTTTCCCACAGAGATGGCATTCATGTAATTTTTCTCCAGTGTGACATCTCTCATGTTGTTTAAGGGAGGAGATTGTAGTGAAGGCTTTCCCACACAGATGGCATTGATACGGTTTCTCTCCAGTGTGAATTCTCTCATGTTGTTGAAGGTGAGAGTGTCGACTGAAAGCTTTCTTGCATAGATGACATTCATAGGGTTTCTCTCCAGTTTGAGTTCTTTCATGTTGTTTTAGGGTATGTGATTGAATGAAGGCTTTCCCATTAAAATGACATTCTTGCAGTTTTTCTCGAGTGTGACAACTCTCATGTTGTTTAAGGGAAGAGTATGTAGTGATGGTTTTCCCACAGAGCTGGCACGCATGTGTTTTCTCTCCAATGGGAGTTGTATTGTCTTGTCTGAAGTCAGAGCATTGGATACAATTTTTAGCACTTTGGTAGCGTTCACATGATTTACTTATATGGTAAAGATGCTTATGATCTTTAAAAGATGAATAGTCACTGAGGACTGTTGCAGGTGGTTTCCTGAAATAGGATTTCTTTGTTACGTGAATCAATGCATATTGGCTCACTGTGGATGTGTGAGAAAAATCTTCTTGCAAAGAATAACACTTAAAGGAACTCTTTTGGGTGTGTGATCTGTGCTGTGGGGAATTAGATTAGAGAATGTAAAACTTTTATCCATTTATATGAATTAATTTCCCTACATAAGAAACTTAGACTAATCCACTAGTGGTAGACTCCAATTAAAATATTTGCCATGTTGGTTTCATATAAAAGTTATTCTACTCCATACACAGAGGTCTTATCTATTATAACAATCTAATTCAAGGTATGTGATCAATTTTGGGCTTCATGATGTTTCAAAGATTACATTCATGAAACCTGTTTGTACAATTTGCTTTTATGTGACCTCAGGTTAGAGTTTGTGTTTAAGTTCATTTTTACCTAAAATTCAAAACTATCACAGATTTTTGCTGGATTAGCACTTAATCCAAATATTATTACAAATTCATGATTTTACTGAATTCCTAATTTATTCTACCCCTAGGTATCTATTTGAAATAGTAGGTTTCACAAAATTGAGCTTACCAATGACATGATTTTAGAATTGTCTTTCCTACAGGTACATTGATTGAATATCATTTCTATCATTGCCCATGTTTTAAAGGCACATTTCCTCCCTGTAGTCATTGGGAAAAAAAGGAGAATAAATTGCTAGAATAGTATTAGGGGAAGGAAAGTTTAGAAAGTTCCAAGTATCCCTTTTAGTATGTTTCCCACATTCTCAATGAGCTGGGAAAGAATATCAAACAATGAATACTTAGGGATAAGTATTCAAAATTAAGATAATTTTAGGACATTAGAGTTAGAAAAGATTTTGAGACATGGAATATGAGAAAAAATTTGGGATGTCATAGAATTAAAAAAAGAGGGAAAAATATTCCAAGAATAGGACAAGAACGAGGATTATGTGAAGGTTTAATTTGCAATAACAAATGAACATCCCTTTCCTAATGCCAATGACACTCGTTAAAGATTGAGAAGTGTATGGAACAAACACATGTGACTAAAATCTTCCCAATATCCTCAGCTATATCTTAGAAATCATATCTCATATTAGGAACTCTGAAGAAATCATTATTCACTTAAGGAATCCTGAAGTTAAAATATTCAAGCACATATTATATCATGAGACCCCTTTTCTAATACACAGGTCTTTAGAGCTCACCTGGATTCTGGTATTTAGGAAAACCTATTCCTTCTCTCCACACTTCTTCCTGTTCAAACTGTGAAAGCACATTTCTTTTATAGAGTTGATAACCTGTTTGTATGAAAAAAAGTTACCTGGGTTTTGAGTTACAGTAACAGGGCATGATCATGAGGTACATCATAAGTTATCAAAGAATAATATAAGCATTGAAGGTCAGCAATGCAATAATAACTTGAACTTAGATCATTGACAATATTTCAACAGAAAATGTAACTCTTGACCTTCTGCCCATTCAATGAGGACCACTGGTTATTGTTACTCATGCACTGTAAAAAGAGAGACTGCATAATAGTCTATATTCTAAATGGAGAGAAATAGGTTTCCTAAGTGATTGAATATTATGTTCAAAAATAACCTAATTAACATAAATTCCAACAGAATGATCTGAATTTTATATGGAATAGGATATATGCAATGTTTTTACTACTATAAAAGTTTACTACTGTAAAAGTCCTGAAGTCTCAGCATAGCACTTGGAGGAGAATACTTATTTCTGCACAGCCCTGAGCACTGAAAATTGACATTCAAGAAACACATTAAATTGTGATTACAAATATTAAATTCTATTGGTATGAACTAGATGTAAATAAAAAATGAGGAAACAAATTTATTTGGGGATTTTTTTTAACAGAATATAAATGAATTAAAATTATAAAATAAAACAATGTTAGAGAAAGATGATAAAATTTAGAGAAGGTTATTTGGATATCTTAATTTAAAAATGGAAGATTATTTATGATAAATACATAGGTAGATAGATTAGACAGATGATAGATAAAAGATAGATATAGACTTAGATAAATTTTGAGAGTCTCACCTACTGAGACCAGGTTACTGATATTCTCAAGCATCACTTCTCTGAACAGTTTTCTCTGGGATGTGTCCAGCAGGTTCCACTCTTCCTGGGTGAAGTCTACAATCACATCCTTGAAGGTCACTAACTCCTAAAACATTACAGAAATTTCTGTTCACACAGGATTATCCTTACCAATATCTTGAGTGGAATGTACAAAATAACAGCACTCAAGAGGCAGAAAATGTGTATATAAAACTTAAAAGGTGTATGTGGTTGAAGTAACATCATTATCCATGCTGAACTGCCATGGCCCTGTCAGATGCATGCACAGACACATACACACACTGAACCCATTGTAAAAGAAAGTCACATGACACAGGGTGTGATATACACATAGGAATAGCCCAATAAACATGTAATTATACCTGCTTGCTGCTGATTATAAATCTTTCATTTGAGCAATCATAACTGAAGCAATCATGCTCAACAATTTTAAGTAAAATATCCATGATATGTATCATTTTAAAAAAGGAATATATAGATGAGCTCACTTTCCTAATTTATAAAATCATTTGGCCCTTGCAGATTTCCAGCTTCATTCCACTGTGGTCAGAGAATTATTTTCTATGATTTCAATCTTTCTGAATTCATTGAGACTGTCTCTGTGGCCAAGCATTTGGTCTCTCTCGTAGAATGATCCATATGTGCTTGAGAAAATGTATATCCTGTTGTATTTGACTGTATTATTCTGTATATGTCTATTAGGTCCAAATCCTCAAATCTATTATTCAAAGTCTTGCTTATTTATTCTGTGTTGAGATGTTCTAAATGTGATAATGGTGTATTAAATTCCCTCACTATAATTGTAGAAGCATATCTTTCTCCAATTACTTTTTCCAGTGTTTTCCTCATGTATTTTTAGGTGTCCTGGTTAGGTGCATAAATGTTTATGATTGTTCTTTCTTCTTGAAAGATTGCCCCTTTTACTAATATGTGGTGCTCACCTTTATATCTCACAGTTTTGCATTTAAAATCTATTTTGTTTGATATTAGTATAGCTTCTCCTGCACTTTTTAGTTGTTTGCTTGTAAGATTATTTTCCAGACATTCACTTTCTACCTCCTTGAATTCCTGGGTCTAATGTGGGTTTCTTGCAGACAGCATATAAATGGGTCATATTTCCTTATCCATTATGCCAATCTGTGTCTCTTGATAGGTGAGTTTAATCCATTGACAGTGTTATTACTCTCAAGGAATTACTTACAGTAGCCATATTTTTTTAGATTTCTGTATGTCATATGTGGTTTTTCTTTCTCTTTTTGTCTTTTTAGTTGTTCATACACTCTCCTCCAACATTGTCTCTCATTTTTTCCTTTCCTTCTGTAGAACTCCCTTCAGTAATTCTTGAAGGCCAGGTTTCTTATTGGCATACTGTCTTATATTCTGTTTATCTGTGAATATTTTGAAATCTCCATCATTTCTGAAAGCCAGATTTGCTGGCTAGAGTATTCTTGGCTGGAAATTTTTTTCTTTTAGTAACTTGACTATATCATACTACTGCCTTCTTGCCTCCATGATTTGAGATTATAAATCAGCACTTAAGGGAGTGGACTTGGCCCAATGGATAGGGCATCCACCTACCACACAGGAGGTCCATGGTTCAAACCCCGAGCCTCCTTGACCCATGTGGAGCTGGCCCACATGCAGTGCTGATGCGCATAAGGAGTGCCATGCCACGCAGGGGTGCCCCTGTGTAGGGGAGCCCCACATGCAAAGAAGGTGCCCCATAAGGAGAGCTGCCCAGCACAAAAGAAAGTTCAGCCTGCCCAGGAATAGTGCCACACACATGGAGAGCTGACACAGCAAGATGATGCAACAAAAAGAAACAAAGATTCCCATGCCACTGACAACAGCGAACAAAGAAGAACACACAGCAAATGGACACAGAGAACAGACAACTGGGGGGGGGGAGGAAGGGGAGAGAAATAAATAAAAATAAAATAAAATAAAAATCAGCACTTAATCTTACTGAGCTTCCCATGTATGTGATGGTTCTCTTTTCTCTTGCTGCATTCAGTATTTTCTTTTTGCCTTGAGCTTTGGATAATTTGACAATTATATGTCTTGGGGTGACCTGTTGGAATTTATACTATTTGGGGTGTGTTGCACTTCCTGGATATGTACATCCATCTCCCTCAATAGGTTTGGAAAATTTTCAGCCATTATTTCCTCCAACACCCCTTCTGTCCTCTTTCCCTTCTTCTGGAATGCCTATAATGCATATGGTTTGTGCACTTTGCATTGTAATTAAGGTCACTAAATTGCTTCTGGATTTTTTCTTTTTATCAATAAATTCTACTACCTGTTTGATTTCATATGTACTGGCTTCCATATCAATAATTCTTTCTTCTGCCTGTTCAAAACTGCTGTCATTTGCTGAAAGCATAGTTTTGATTTCTTGAATTGTGCTGTACATCACCACCATAACTGTTATCTTTCTGTGTATGTTTACAATTTCTTCAGTATGCTCACCAAGTGTTTTCTTAATATCCTTAATCTGTTCCTTCACTTCATTAAGTGGGCCCATGATATGTGTTTGGAGCATTTTGCTTAGTTGTTTGATGTTCTGCTCCTCTTCCTGGTTTTTAGTTTGTTCAGTGGGTTGAGCCATTTACCTGATTATTGGTATGGTTTGTAATTTTTTTTTTTTTTTATTCTCTGATCATCAATTTTTGATGGGATTATTAAATTGATTAACTTCTCTGTCTACCCTACCCTCAGATTTTATTTAGGTACTGTTTGTGTGTGTGTGTTAAGATTTCTTTGAAAACTTGTTCTTCTTATTCCTTTTCTTGTTGTTGTCTAAATTCCCTTAAAGGAAAAAGTTTAGGGCCAGGGAAAGCAAGAGGTAAGAAAAGAAAAAGTATAATAGTACCATTGACAGTAAATGCTGTAGAAGAACCATAGGAGAATGAAAATCTCACGTTAGCAATATAGAGTTTAGGAATAAAAAAGTGGAGTACCTACAAAGGAATGGGAAATTGAATATGGAGAAGAATAGAGTATGAATTAAAAGACCAGCATGACCAGGGGAGAGGGAAAGAGAAAAGAAAGAGCAATAATAGAAAGAGTTAATACAAGATAGAAAACAGAACAGAAATGTTAGAAATAAAAAGCCATAAAAAATTGGTGGCTAAACAAAGAGAGGTGGATTGCAAGAGCAACAAGTAAAAGTGTAAGTTAGAAAGATGTAGGAAGGAAAAGAGATAGTATTGGTAGCCAAAATCTGTACACACAGAAAAAAATGCAATTGAAGATGAGGAAGCACAGCAATCAAGATCAAGCCAGCATCACCTAATTGAAAAAAAAAAAAAGTGTGAGATATAAAGAAGGAAAGACAAGAAAACAAAACCCAGACAAGCCCTCAAGCAAGAAGTAAACCAACCATTAAGATTACTACCAAGCACCACCTGATGATGCAATTAGAAAAAGACCTTGAATAAAAGGGGGAAATGGTAAAGACAAATGAGTTTATATGGCTAAGAGACTTCAAAATGAGTCATGAGGTCATCAGTGGGGTCTTTCTTATGTACCTCTTAGCAGGATCTCAGAGACAACTGAGGTAAATAAAACCCCAGTAATGGTTCTCCTGAGGACTACCGAGACACCCAGGTGCTATGGTCATGACAGATGGCTCTGGAATTCAGTACCTTTCCACTGGACCCTACTGTGAAATTTGTCCTCCTGAGTGTGATGGAGCTGGACTCAGATGCAACCTCTCTGCACATGCCTCTTCTGTCACTTCTACTGAACCTGTGCTTGACACTGTAATTTGGTGTATGCTCAGAAGACTTGAATCTCTGGACTGTCCATGTCCCAGCTGGGCCCTGAGCCTCAGCAGAGTTGCACCACCTACTCTCCTGTTCATTGGACTTATCCAGGTCAGCTAACAGGGAGGTGATGATGGTCAAACACTACACAAGGGAACCAAGAGAGTCTACAGCTGCAAGTAAGAGAATTCCATCCATCAACCACATGGGATCTAAGGCCCCTCTCAGTTTAGAGTTGGAGTGGACATCATCATCCCAGCATCCTCAGGATGGAGGAATAAAGTATGGATTAGAGTAGATTTACTGTTATTCTACTATAGAATTATTTTGACTCTAGCAATGGAAGAAACTAAATCATTAATGTGGGGATAGCAGCTCAGGAGTTGCTGAAGGCAGGGAGAGGGAAAGAGAAGTGTGATATTGGGGCATTTTGGGGACTTAGGGTTGTTCTCAATGATATTGCAGGGACAAATGCAGGACATTATATATATCCTGCCAAAACCCACTGAATGGACTGGGGAGAGTACAAACTACAACATAAACTATAACTCATGCTGTGTAGCAATATTCCAAAATGTACTCATCAAATGCAATCAAGGTACCATGTTAATGAAAGAATTTGTCAACTTTGGAGGAGTGGGTGGTGTGGGAGTGGCATACATGGGAACCTCTTCTATTTTTTAATGTTACAATTTGTGTGATCTATGTATCTTTAAAAAAGATTTTTAAAATGTAAAAATAAAATCATTGAATATGTTATGCATTTTGACAAATGCCAGTTAAAGTGTGAATTATTTTCTATCTAAATTCAATTCAAGTTTCTATTATTCATTAAAACGGCAGGGAATCTTGAAGAAATATCCAGAACTCTGCAAAACTCAGTA
Source organism: Dasypus novemcinctus (assembly GCF_030445035.2). Classification (NCBI taxonomy): domain Eukaryota; kingdom Metazoa; phylum Chordata; class Mammalia; order Cingulata; family Dasypodidae; genus Dasypus; species Dasypus novemcinctus. The sequence continues at coordinate 17,858,667 of NC_080700.1, forward strand.
AGTTTCAAGTCAGTAAGTCCTGCTTTCCTCCGTGCTATGAAACTCAGGTATTTGTTGTAATGTATAAATACAGATGGTTCAGAGTAACAAGCCAGGGACTCCTGAGACAGTTGTACTGATACAAGGTCTTGGACTGACCATTCCTGTGGTAGGAGATCTCCCAATATCAACATTTTCTAGAGTGCACAAAGACCAATTTTCATTGTTTCACTTTTATCTTCATTTCTTCTATCTGTGAGAGACTAAAAGTATCCTGGTCATTGCTTCTAGCCTCTACAAATCTTCAAAAATTTTGACAGAGACATAAATTTTATTCCAACTATTATACAGCTTCTGAAACCACAGATACAATAAAGGAAAAATAATTCCTATACATGACACCCATTTTGAAAACTTGAATATATTTGATTTAGTAAATTGAAGTTGGGAAATTTGAACAAGAGTGATAATTTTTAAAAAATTAATTCAAGGGAAGTGTATATAGCACAAGCAGTTGAATTTCTGCCTATAACATGGGAGGCCCTGGGTTTGGTTCCTGGTGCTCCCCTAAAGAAGATGACCAAGACAGCAAACTGTCACAAAGGGCTGGCATATGAGTTGAACAACAGGATGATGCAATGAGGAGACAAAGATGTAATGGCCTGACATGGCAAGCTGATGCAAGAAGATGATGCAGTGAAGAGAAACAAAGAGGAAACACAATGAGAGACAATAAGCAGAAGAGGTGGCTGAAGCCATCAGGTGTCTCCCTCCCACATCGGAGGGCCTGGGTTCAGTTCCTGGTTCCTCTTATACAGATGAGCACACAATGAAAAGACACGGAAAGCACACAGTGAGTGCAAACAATGAGGTAGACTTTATAAATACATTTTTTAAATCTTTTAAAAAAGTATTTCCAAATGTACAAATATATTCCATCAAAACTGGAAGAAAATTAAAATTGGGGGAAATAAATATGTTACTCCTCATTTCCTTTAATTTACAAAACTCTCATGTGTTTCTGATGAATATACCTACTCCCTACACCCCAATACCTATAATGTTGGATTGACTGAATACATAGCTGAAAACTTAACTTTCCTTCTAACTGTAAACATCTTGTCTTACTCATCTCTGTCACCAATATTCATCATATGCCCAGGCTAATCTCAGGCACTAAAATGATCTATGAATTCATTATTTATCCAATGAGGTCATGGGATGGGTGAAAAAACAAAAAGTTCTGTCACCATCTCGGAGAAAACACAGCCTTTGTAGTATCTATAACCAACTCTTGCATTTACCTTGGAAGATTACTCATTGATCAGGACCTAACTTACCATAATTATTAAAGAGTCCTATATGAACTTAAGCTAAGATCCTTGAATAACTCCTGAATACACTTGAAATACACAAACCAACAGGAGAAATCTTCCCATCTCCTGACAACAGAGGTGCAATTTGAGTTGAAGAAGAATTACATACTCACATGTGTTTGCATTGCCAATACCTTGGCTGGCACCTATCTTCCTCTGGATTTTCACTCACAACCAGAAAAGCAGGAGAACAAAGCTGAGAATGGAGAAAGAATTCTTAAGATTCAAGCCTTGACCACAATTTTCAGGTCCCTCTGTCATGAATGCCAAATGTTTCACCCAGAAGTATCTCCTGCCAAAACAACAAAAGAACCATGAGGTATGCTCAAGAAAAATAAAAATAAGAGAAGACTCTCCTTTTCCAGAGTCAAGTTGTTGTAGGTCTTTTCTTCTTAGGCTAATAAAGATATGAATACCGTCATATTACAGATAGGAACATGAAAATTCATGAATTGCATTTTATTAGCCAATGATATTCAGAGACTTTTAATTCATTGTTGATTTTAAAACATAGGAATCCCTGATGAAAATCACATCTGGAATTGGGTCCTCACTACAAAAGGAAGCAGACTAGAATATCTCAGTTATAATTATTACTGGTTTTTGAAATAGCATTCATTCTTTCACATGCATTTCTGATTTCTTGATTCTCACTCCCTTCCTGCTCTACCATGAATCTGACCTTCTCAATTCATTTGTCCTAAAACATCTTCATTCTTCCGTATGTATAATGCAGCCCATTCAACACTGAGTTTTACATCCCACCCAAATATATTTGGAAATCAACTAAGAAACTTAAGTATATACATTTATTAAAATAAAAGAAAAAAAGGAATATATGTTATTATGAGTTGTATCAGACCCAAGATTAACAAAGCCATTTGTACCCCGAGTCCAGGAAGAAAATAATGGTATTCCACATGCTTGAGAATTACAAATTTTTAAAAATTTAATTTTCTCAGTAACCCAACTGATAAAGTTTAATTTACCCAATTCACAAATGTCCTAAATTGAGGTTCAGAGAACTGAAGTAAAATGACAAATTTATGACTGGAAAACACAGCTAGAATTTGAAATTTTTCTTGCTGTATACCAATTTCAAATTACATATCACACCTAGGAATACATGGAATACCTCATTTCGATATTCAGATCCTCACCCTGTTGTCAAAACTTCCTCTTCATACAGTGTGTTACACTTACAACCATGAACAGCAAACCTGTTCAAAAAACCTTTGCATTGAAGCTGTTTCTATAATTTCTCTTTGTTCTTGGCTAAGCGACAAGAAATGAATTTCAAGAGCAAGGTGGTTTAGTTAGGCCAGTAACTTACTAAGGATTGGTGAGAAGAGAAATGTGAAAAAATAACAGATCATGGGGCCCAAGTAAAGAGGAAAGGGGTGAAGAGTGATAAACAGGGTTGACTGACAGACTACAATTCCCCATTATAAATTATAAATCCCCAGGTTTACTTGTGTATTAATCCAGGTGAGGGGTGAAGAAGGCCAGAGCAGGGGGCAGAACATAAGAACAGGGGTCAAAAGTCAAGAAAGGGCTGGTTTGGCCTTTCCACTTGCTTTTTGAACCATTATTACACCCCTTTCCTATTGACAGGGGAGGAGTACCAGTTGTTTGCTGTTTTGATTGATTATGCCATCCATCAATTCCCCAGGAAGGACCAATGAAAAGGCCCCAGAAGAGTATCCAAGGCTTCTCCTGACTTCCAGAGGATGCCTCATTCTGAATGGGATTCTTGCAAGTTTTTCCAGCAGCCATGTTGGAGGTACCAATATCTACATGTTTAATGGTGGTGGTTTTTCAGCCAGGTTCCAGATCTATTGATTCCCTACTTAGCCTGCTTCAAACCTATTTTGCAAGCATTACCATCCACCTCATGCAATAGTAACTGCCAGATGTATCCCAAGCTAGCATGCATATTTCAGCATGTTTCATGAGAACATGTTTTTTTATTTTATTTTTTTTAATATTTACATTATATAAATGCTACATTAAAATGTAGGGGATTCTACATGCCCCACTCCCAACACCTCCCACATTTTCATACATTAACAACATCGTTATTAGAGTGTAAATTTGTTGCAATTAATGAACACATTTTGGAGCATGCCAATAAGCTTGGATTAAAGTTTACATTGTACTTTATTTACACTATCTCCCACACAATTCTGTACATTATGGCAAGATATATAATGGCCTGTATCTGTCATTTCAGTGTCATTCAGGACAATTCCAATGTCCCCAAAATGCCCGTCTTTCCCTCTCCCATCTCTCACAACCTTCAGTGGCCACTGCCTCCACAATAATGATAAAACTTCTGGAGGCAGGGGTAAGATGGCATCTGAGTGAGTGCACCTTATAACCTCTCCTGCAAAGAAGCGGCTAAGTAGGGTTGGAATCCGGCTGGACTGGGCTGTTTTGGGTGTTTGCAGGGCAGGAGGTGTCTGGACATTAATTTAGTGGGACAGTGACAGAGAAGATTTTTGTAAAAGGTAGAATTTTGGGTCTCTTTCACAGAGATTGGGGCTGTGTATGGGATGCTTCCCCTTGGGGCTGGCGGCCCAGAGGTGGTGATTCCTGAAGGCTTTGCTGCGCTGGGGAATTCCCAAGCCCTGAGCAGGCTATTCGGGGGCTTGCAGGGTGGGAGGTGTCTGGAAGTCGATTTGGTGAGACAGTGACGGAGGAGATTCTTGCAAGACTTGGAATTTTGGGTTTCTGACACTGAGATCAGAGCTTCTGGCTAGAGCCCCTCCCCCTAGGGCTGGCAGTATATCTGCAGTGGTCCCTGAACTGCTTGTAGTACAGCAGCGCCCCGAGCAGGCTGTTTTGGGGGGTTGACAGGGCAGAAGGTGCCTAGAAGTCGATTTGGTGAGACAGTGATCGAGGAGATACTTGCAAGACATGGAATTTTGGGTTTCTGACATGGAGGTCAGAGCTTCCGACTAGAGCCCTTCCCCTTAGGGCTGGCGGCCCGGCTGCGGTGGTCCCTAAATTGTTTGTAGTACAGCAGCGCCCCCAGCAGGCTGTTTCGGGGGTTTGCAGGGCAGAAGGTGTCCTGAAGTCGATTTGGTGAGACAGTGACTGAAGAGACTGTTGTGAGAGGTGGACTTTTGGGTTTCTGACACAGAGGTCAGAGTTTCCAGGTGTGAACTCTCCCCCTGGGGCTGGCACCCAGCTGCAGGGATCCCTGAAGGCTGTGTTGCACTGTGGTGCTCCCAGGCTCCCTGTTAACAGGATGCATGATTCCCAGGTCTGTGTCCCCAAAGCCCTGGTGACCCACACTCCAGTGACTCACACCTCTTGAGTATGCAATATCACAGACTTCCCATCCCTAAATCCACCACACAATGAGGTCCATCTGAGGTCCTTGATTGTCCTAGCCCTTGGCATTTGTTTCTTTTTTCTTTCTTTTTTTAATTGTCTTGATTGCTAATATTGCATTATCTCCTGGTCTTTTCTCCCATTGTATCCCCTAAGGTCCTTTTTCATTTACTTAGGTTTGTTTCTTCTTTTCTTTTTCTTGCATGTTTCCCTCCCTTTTCTTTGCCCACCCCCCTTTTTTTCTTCTCTTTTTTTTCTTTTCTCTCTTTTACTTCTTACTTTATTTTATTTTATTTATACAATAGGTGCTGTAGGGAGTGCCTCACATTTGCTGTGTTTTCTCATTATCTATTTTTCCGCATTTCTGTGTAAATTTATTTTGGCCACCTACACTATCCCCTTTCCACCACATTTTGCTATCATCCATCATCTACTGTCTCTCTTACATTCCACATCCCTTCCTTTGGTCCCCAAATTGTCTAACTCTTAATTTCTAATACCTTTGTTCTGTTTTCTGTCTTTTATCGACTCTTGATATTATTATCTTTCTTTTCTCGTTCCCTCTCTCATGAAAACACTGGCTTTTTAATTAATACTATATTCCTCCTATATTCAGTCAACTATCTCATTATAGGTACTCTACTTACTGCTATAAATCTACACAACTTACATGAGTCTAATATCCAATCTCCCAGATCTCACATTGTTGCTCTGTTAACATTTATTACCAATACTACTTTACACATTTCCTTTTCTTACACAATTTCCTTTCCCTGGCCCTAATACTTTCCTTCAAAGTGAACTTAGCCAGCAACAAGAAATTAGAGTAAGAAGAACAAAGCGACAAAGAGAAGACATAACACTTACGCAAGAACAACTAATTGATCCCCAAGACTAGATAAAGAAGCTAAGGAACTGATTAAACCCATCAAGATAAAATGATAATCAGACAGCAACAAAAAACTACAAACCAAGCCAATAATCAGGAAAACATGGCTGAATCCAATGAACAAAGTAAAAACCAGGAAGGGGAGCAGAACATTGGACAAGTAATTAAAGATCTCAAAACATATTTTAGAGATCATCTTAATGAAGTAAAGGAAGAGTTTAACAATATGAAGAAAACACTTGGAGAGGAAACTGCAGACATATGCAAAAAGATAACAGATATGATGGAGATGAACACCACAGTTCAAGAAATCAAAAATATACTCTCAGCAAAGAGCAGCAGATTAGAAGAGGCAGAGGAGAGAATTAGCGACATGGAAGACAGTACATCTGAAATCAAACAGATAGTAGAATTGATCGATAAAAAGATAGAAAAAATCCAGATAGGACATAAGGAACTGAATGACAATGCAAAACGCACAAACATACGTATTATAGGCATCCCAGAAGAAGAAGAGAAGGGAAAGGGGAAAGAAGGGGTGTTGCAGGAAATAATGGCTGAAAATGTCCCAAATCTACTGAGAGATGAATGTACATGTCCAGGAAGCACAACACACCCCAAACATCATAAACCCCAACAGGCCCACCCCAAGACATATACTTGTCGAATTATCCAATCCTCAAGACAAAGAGAAAATTCTAAAAGCAGCAAGAGAAAAAACCACCACGTACAAGGGAAGCTCCATCAGATTAAGCACTGATTTCTCATCTGAAGGCAAGAAGGCAGTGGTATGATATAGTCAAGGTACTAAAAGAAAAAATTTCTGACCAAGAATACTCTACCCAGCTAAACTAGCAATCAAAAATGATGGAGAGTTCAAAATATTCACAGATAAACAGAAATTGAAAGAGTATGCCAACAAGAAACCTCCCCTTTGAGAAATACTAAAGGGAGTTCTGCAGGAAGAAAGGAAAAAACAGGAGAAGCAGAGTTGGAGGAGAGTGTAAGAGCAACAAAAAAGACAAAAAGAAAAGGAAAAAACAAAATATGACAAACACAAGTCCAATCAAAATATGGCTAACAAAATTCCTTGAAAGTAATAACACTGAATGTCAACGGATTAAACTCACCTATCAAAAGATTCAGACTGGGACACTGGATAAGGAAATATGACCCATCTATATGCTGTTTAAAAGAAACACATCTAGGACTCAGAGATTCATGGAAGCTGAAAGTGAATGGTTGGAATACAATCTTACAAGCAAACAGTAACCAAAAAAAGCAGGAGTAGCTATATTAATATCAGACAAAATAGACTTTAAATGTGAAACAATTGTGAGAGACAAAGAAGGCTACTATATATTAGTGAAAGGGACAATCTCTCAAGAAGAACGAACAATCATAAATATTTATGCTCCTAACAAGGGTGCCTCCAAATACATAAGGAAAACACGGGAAAAACTAAGTGAAAGAATAGATGCCTCTACAATTATAGTGGGAGATTTTAATACACCACTATCAACTTTAGACAGAACATCTCAAAAGAGAATCACTAAAGAAACAAAAAATTTGTACAGTATATTAGAGGAGCTGGATCTAATAAACAGAAACAGATCATTACACCCGAATACAGCAGGATATACATTTTTCTCAAGTGCACATGCATCATTCTCCAAGACAGACCATATGCTAGGCCACAAAGAAAGCCTCAATGAATTCAGAAAGATCGAAATCATACAAAATATTTATGACCAGAGTGGAGAGAAGCTAGAAATCTGCAAGGGCCAGAGGCCCAGATTTCACACCAAGATATGGAAATTAAACAGCACACTATTAGAAAAACAATGGGTCAAAGAGGAAATCTCAAAAGAAATCAATAACTACCTTGAAGCTAATGAAAATGATAACACAACATACCAAAACATATGGGATGCAGCAAAAGCAGTACTGAGAGGGAAATTTATAGCCATAAATTCATACATCAAAAAAGAAGAGCAAAAATTGAAGAGCTAACTGCACAATTGGAGGAATTAGTAAAAAAAAACCAAAGTAACCCCACAGGATGAAGAAAGAAATAACAAAGATAAGAGCAGAACTAAATGAAATAGAAAAGAAGAAAGGACTTGAAAAGATAAACAGGACCAAGAGCTGGTTCTTTGATAAGGTCAATAAAATTGACAAACCCTTAGTGAGACTAACAAAGAAAAAAAGAGAGAAGATGCAAATACACAAAATAAGAAATAAGAAATGAGAAAGGAGATATCACCACTGACCCAACAGAAATAAAGACTATCATAAGAGGATACTTTGAAAAATTATATTCCAACAAAAATGACAATTCAGAGGAAATGGACAAATTCCTAAAAACACATAAGCAGCCTCTATTGATGAAAGAAGAAATTGATGATCTCAACAAACCAATCAGAAGTAAAGAGATAGAATCAGTCATTAAAAACCTACCAAATAAGAAGGACCAGGGTGAAATGTCTTCACAGATGAATTCTACAAAACATTCCGGAAAGAACTAACACCAATCCTGCTGAAACTCTTCCAAAAAATCGAAACAGATGGAACATTGCCTAACTCATTCTATGATGCCAACATTACCCTAGTACCAAAGCCAAATAAAGACACCACAAGAAAGGAAAATTACAGACCAATTTCTCTTATGAACCTAGACCCAAAAATACTCAACAAAATACTTGCTAATCGTATTCAACAACACATTAAATGAATTATACACCATGACCAAGTGGGATTCATTCCGGGTATGCAAGGATGGTTCAACATAAGAAAATCAATCAATGTAATACACCATAATAAACAGATTGAAGGGAAAAAATCACATGATTATATCTATAGATGCAGAAAAAGTATTTGACAAAATACTGCACCCTTTCTTGATAAAAACACTCCAAAAGATTGGAATACAAGGAAATTTTTTGAACATGATAAAGAGTATATATGAAAAATCCACAGCCAACATTGTTTACAATGTTGGAATCCTAAAATCCTTCCCTCTAAGATCAGGAACAAGACAAGGATGCCCACTCTCTCCTCTAATATTTAATATTGTCTTAGAAATACTTGCTTGAGCACTGAGGCAAGAACCAGATATAAAAGGCATTCAAATTGGAAAGGAAGAAGTCAAAATTTCATTATTTGCAGATGATACATAGAACATGACCTCAATGATATGAAATATAAGTAAACCAAGCTGCCTCAGAGAGCTAGAGACTGGATGATAGGCTTACAGGAAATTGTGGGGTAGAGGAAGGATGTAAGATGACATCTACATGGGTGAAATCTATGATAAGCTGGAAGTAAGTATGCATACAAGGGAGGGATAAAATGGGGGCATAGTTACCTTTGGGTGGGGCTTTGCAGGCATGATGGGGGCTAGGGATGGGAGGATGGGTAATACTGTCCAAGAAATTGGGGGGAGGGTGGGGCAATACACGAACATAGGAGATTGTCAGGTGTTCGTTGAGACTATAATGCTGAGTAAATCTTTTCAAAAATATAATAAGGAAAGTTACCTGTTTAAGATACTTAAAGGGGATAATCTGACACAGGATAGACTCCTAGGGAATATGTGAATTCTCCATTTGCCAGAGTGGGTTATATCATTGGGTAGAGACCCATATAATGAGAGTGAAGGTATATACACATCCTGGGGATGACTGATGCCATCAAGTAGAGGGAACTGTATCTCTCAAGAGATATGGTGGCTCCTAGGGCATCAGGGCAGGTGAGCATGTCAAACCCTCAATACTGTTCCAAGTATCTCTGAACAAAGCTCTTCAATAAATGAAGATTGTGGGCCCTAAGGGGAGCGGGAAATAGGTATTGAATAGGTGGAACCAATGTAACTGTGTATGCAATAGAAGTGTTTCACAAGAGTACACAAGGATGGATATAAGACATATAAAATTATACCAAAAATATATAGGGGCTGATAGGCTAAAATATAAATCATAATGTAAAACATAACTAAAAATTTAGAATATTGTATAGTCTAAAATATAAACCCCAATGTAAACACAAATGTTACCTTGTTTGAAAGCTATTGTCTCAATATCTGTATATCAGTTTCAGTAAATATGGTATGAATATGTTAAAACATTATTGCTGTGGAAGGGAAAAGGTTTTACATTGGATATGTGGGAGTACTGTATATTGTATATATGAATTACTGTGATCTAAAACTCTTGTGAAGATAAGCTTAATAATTGAAAAAAAGAAAAGAAAAAGATAGGATGTAGAATTTTTCCAAATTAATATGTATTCTATATCTAACCTTTAAACTCATCACTATATTCCATTTTACTATGAAGGGAACCTGGCAATATATTGGGCTTCACTTTTCAGAAAGTTTTGGGTCACAGAGAGGTTCAACAATGGCAGCGGAGGAATACTGGTGTGGACTGTTATTGACAGGGGACACATGGTTGCCAGGGAGTTCTACAGGACATATATCCAGGGTACATAAAAATGTTTGGATATTTTCATAGTGGAAACAATTAAAAACAACAACTGAGGGAGTGCTGAGATCCTAGCCAGGGGAGTTCTATCACAATCCCTAAAGGAACAGCAACAATCCCCCAAGTGCAACAGCAAAGACCAAAAAAGAATGAACGTCCAACAATGAGCCCCTGATACTAATGACTATGCTTGTGAGCCTGTGCACCTGAAATAAGAACAAGGCCTAGAGCAACAGTGTGCCTAAGACTTACCTCCTGAGAGCCTCCATGTTGGTCAAATGTGGCCAGTCTCGAAGCCAAACTTAGCATGTAAATTCGTTGCCTTCCCCCAAGTGTGGGACATGACTCCCAGGGATGAGCCTCCCTGGTGCCGAGGGATTACTACCAAATACCAGCTGATGATGTAACTAGAAAATGACCTTGAATAAAAGGTTCAACTCGGACCAGCAGATTATCTCTGTCTACATATAATAACAGGAGTTAAAAATGCTTTTTGACCTAAATCAAGGGGGAAATGGAAAGGACAAATGAGTTTATATGGCTATGAGTCTCCAAAAAGAGCCGGGAGGTTATCGGAGGGGTTACCCTTATGCACACCTCAGCAGAGTCCCAGAGACAGATAAAGTAGATACAACCCCAGGTATTGGTTCTTCTGAGGGCTACAGAGACCAACAGATTTTATGGTCATGGTAGATGGAGTTCACTGCCATGCCAGTTGGCCCTACTTTGGAGTTGATGTTTATGTGTGATGGAGCTGGACTCTGATGTGCTCTCTTTTCACAAGCCTTTCCTGTTACTTTACCAGAATTGTAGTTGGTGCTGGGGTTTAATATATACCCAGGGAATCTGATTCTCTGGACTGACCATATGATAGCCAGGCCCTGAGCCTCAACAGACTTCAGCTCCTACACTCTGGTTTATTGGACTTACTCCACTCAGCTAACATGGAATTGAAGAAGGTCAACCACCACAGCATGGAGCCAAGAGTGCCTACAACTGAAAGCAGGAGGATTGCATAGAGCATCCATGTGGAATCTAAGCCCCCTCTTGACATAGATGTGGAAGGGACACAACCAATCCAAGGTCCACAAGATGGAGAAATAGAATATGGATTAGAGTGGACTTACTGATATTCTATTCATGAACTATTGTGATTAGTAATTGAAGAAAATGTGGCATTGGTGTGGAGAAAGTGGCCATGGTGGCTACTGGGTGTGGGGAATGGGTGGAAGAGATGAGATGTGGGGGTGTTTTCAGGACTTGGAGTTGTCCTGGGTGGTGCTGCAGGGACAATTACTGGACATTGTAGGTCCTCCCATGGCCCACTGGATGGAACATGGGAGAGTGTGGGCTATGATGTGGACCATTGACCATGAGGTGCAGCTATGCTCAGAGATGTATTCACCAAATGCAATGAATGTCTCATGATGATGGAGGAGAATTTTGCTATGGGGGTAGTAGTGGGGTGAGGGGGGTGGGGGTATATGGGGACCTCATATTTTTTAAATGTAATATTTTAAAAAATGAATAAAGACAAAAAAAATAAAAAATAAAAAATTATCAAGTAGTCAATATTAATAAAAAAAAAAATTCTACCACTGTTAGAATCACAATAAGTCTATAGCAGAATACCAGTAAGTCTACTTTAGTTCACAGTTCACTCCCCAGTCCTAAGGATTCTGGGATACTGATGTCCATTCCATTTCTAATTAAGAAGGCGCTGTTATCCATTTGGGCTGGTGGATGGAACTCTCTTGTTTGAGTTGTAGACCTTCTCAGTTCTGTGGTATGGAAATCAACAATTCCCACCTCCTTGTTAGTTGTCCTGGGTGTGGCCAATGAACTGGAGAGTAAGTATTGCAACTCAATGGACTTTCAGGGTCCAGCTGGCACATGGACAACCCAAAGATTTAAGACTCTTGGATGTACACGTACCAACTCTAATACTAATTAGAGGTTCAAACAGAAGGACAGAAGAGCCATGTGTAGGGAAACCACAACTGAGTCCAACTCTATCACCCTGGGGAGCATAAATTACAAAGTAGAGCACACTGGCAAGGCACCAAGCTCCTGAACTATCTGACCTGACTATAGTGTCTGGATGTTTCTAGAGCTCTCAAGAGCCCTGCTATTTTGGATAGTATCAACTTTGGCTGTCAAGGAAAACCTGCTGAGACAGATATAATCATAATCTCTGGAATAATCTCTTGACTCACTTTGAAGTCCCTTGGCCATATAAACTATTCCCGTTTTGGGTCAATGTCTTTTTCCAAAAACATTTCTGTTATCACTGCATTTACCCTATGTGCCAATAGATATCTTACTATTTTCTCTATCTGTCCACAGAGATGACTCTAATTTTGTGTCAGGTTTATTACTGCATGTCACACAGCACATTACTAAGCTCTTGTTTTATGAGTAAATACAGAATCACAAATCCTGGTGTTTTCAAATACATCTGGAAAAAAAGACTATATCTTATTGAGTCATTCTTCCATCTTCCATAATCACTTCGAGTCCGATGTTTGGAGTACCACGTATTCTCACATTTAATATTACTTTTACCAGATGAGATTACCATTGTAATAACCAGGCAAACGATGTAATTTTTAAAAATCACCTCAAACTAGCACCACAATGTCTACAGATATTCCTGCATTCATACCCATTAGTTACTCCTTCTCTCTCACTGAAGGGTCTTGTCATCTGATTAAGTTGAATGTCTCCAACTGAATTCCTGGTCTTCCTATTTCTTTTTTAAATAATTACCAACAACTGGTCTCTTTTATCATAATCACCTCATCATTTAACCTTATTGTTTCTCTTCTATTATGAACCCAAATGCCCGCTGTGCCTATTTCATCTCTTATGCCTGATCTCCTTTTTCTTCTTTCACAATCAACCTACATGAGCACTTTTACCCTTTATTCACACAACCTTAAATGATGAGTCAGTAACATGACAGGTTTCCTCTTAAGTAAATCATGATACCATCTCCAATAAGCTCCCCATGAATAAATCCAGGGTGTGTGCTTCAGTCTATAACTTGGAACTAAAATATTGGGCCTTCTGGGAATTTTCTTTTCCTAGACTTCTCTGATATCTCAGTCCCGAGTGTATTGCTTCTTCTTGTGTTCTGCATGGCAGGACTCAAACAGTATTATTAGAACATCTCAAGACTGAATTGTAGCCCCCTTTCTCTCTCACTTCTCTATACTATCATGGCAATCACATATTTATTCAATTGCTTCATTTTACACTACTGTTGGCTCAAAAATGAGAGTGTACATCTCTATTTTCATTAGGCAAAGGCAAAAAAATCCAATATAACTCAAGACATTACTACCAGCATGAGCTCAGAAATCTAAAATAAAAATCCTTTTTCTAGAGCTAGCTCTTTGATTAACCTAGATGTCAATCAAGATGAATATAATCAAGGTATGCCACTTTAATAAAATATTTTCCTTCAAATTAAGTAAGGACTCCTTCAGGCACCTAAGGATTAAATAAGAATTCATTACTCAGAAACACACAAATATATTCTTACTAGCTATTATTTCAGCACTGAACACTATAATCACCCTTCATTTTCATGGTAGTCCCTCAAAAAACTTCCCACTTCATACTCATGTTCTAGTGTTTTTTTGTCATTTCCTCAGAATCTTCACTACAACCAACAGTATCCTTTGCCCTTCCTATAGGCTATATTAAAATTCTACTATTCCTTCGGGTCACTCATATAATTTTGCATTATAGAATTATATGTTTGTTTGCTTTTTTTCATATTTTGGTCTCTTCCCTAGTCCAATTGCATAAAACCCTTCCTTGAGTGGTAATATATTAAATGAGTTTCCTTTTGAATATGAGTAAATAGTTATAAATCCAGAAATATTATACATCCACAATAAGTTAACCTGACCTCAGTTGGCCTTCATCCAACTGCCTTTGGTCAAAAATTATACATTCGGGGAAGTGGATTTGGTTTAACTGATAAGAGTGTCCTCCTACCACATGCAAGGTTCAGGATTCAAACCTAGGGCCTCCTGACTGGTGTGGTGAGCTGGCCCATGCACAGTGCTGATGCATGCAAGGAGTGCCGTGCATTGCAGGGGTGTTCCCCGGTATACAGGAGCCCCATGCACAAGGAGTGCTCCCCATAAGGAGAGCTGCCCCCTGTGAAAAAAGTGCAGCCTGCCCAGGAGTGGTGCTGCACACATGGAGAGCTGATGCAGCAAAATGACAACAAAAAAGAGAGACACAGATTCCCAGTGCTGCTGACAAGAATACAAGCGGACACTGAAGGACACACAGAGAATGGACACAGAGAGGAGACAACTGGGGGGAGGGGGAAGGGGAGAGAAATTTTAAAACATTTTTTAATTAAAAAAATAATACATTCTGATTAAACAATAAATCTTTTACCAAATAAATGAGGACTCTCCCACCTGGTTAAAATTCTCTCCCGTATCCATGCGAATCCAAGCGGACTAAGAATACAAGGAATTCAAGTCTTAATGAAGCTATTTTCATCACAAGTGTAGTTCAGAGCTTCATTCTCTCTAGAAAAACCACCATTTTGATGGCAAACTCTTTCATAATGTAGTTACAACATCATCAGTCCTACAAATCAAAATACACAGATGTTTGTCAAGATAAAACTACTCAAGGCACACCTTGTGTCATTTACTTCCCTCTAAAATTCTCAAAACCAACCTTCCTGCTTTTTCAAAGATATATCATACTTTTATGAATTTTGGTTGTCCTGGGCAAGTACTCTAAAGCATCTATAACAAAATGATTCTTACTAATGTGCATATCTAAGAGAAATGGAAATCTACCAGTATTTTCTAAGTCACCAATGTGACCATGTAAGTAAAAATATTTGTGCTGAAAAATCAAGGAAAATTTTCATTGTTCTAGAGTGTATATGATGTAGGCTATGCTTGGGGGGGGGGGCGGTCTGTTCATCTCCTCACAGATAACCTGAGCTGTACATGTCCTGAGCTGTGTATTTGGGAAAGTGAGAACTGCAGCCCTGCCCTTGGTAACCATGACAATAACTCCAGTCCCAGAAAAACATTTTTAGCAATGCAAACTTTATAAACTTTAAGTATTCAGGGAAAATGAAATCAAATATGCTAAAGCTTATCTAGAAGTATGCAGTCCATGCTAAAAGCTTACCTAGGATGTGGAAGATACATGTTAATTCAAGCTCATAAAGCACTGAAACAAAGAATGATTTGGCCCTTTCTCTGTATAAAAATAACTCAAAAATCTTGTTCAGGGCTTGGATTTTGAATGAGAAGCTTGGAGCCCAGCTGGTCATAAATAAATCCTTTTTCCTTCCCAAAATTATTCCTGAGTCCTGGCCTTTCTATACACAAATAACTGAAGCTCTCTCAACTTCTACACATTTTTGGGGACTCGTCTGAGATTTGCAAATGAAGGCCAGAGAAGATAGCATTTCACTACCCCTTCTGGATGGATCTCTGAGGAAGCCAGGAGGACTCAGGTGAACCCCAGTCTGGGGACGCCTGGATTACATTTAATTCAGAAAAGATGTGGGCTCCACCAGAATCTTCCTAATGAAAATCGAAGACAATGGAAGGTCTGAAAAAAAATTCTGGGAACTAAAAAGACTCCAAACAGAGAAGGTGGTAAGACCCCCTGGGGAGCATAGTCAGGAAAACTCTAGCTTTAATTGCTAGGAAGGGGAGCCTGATCACCTTCCAAGGGAACTCCAGTACCTCCAGAAATTTGGGGGAAGCCCTAGGTCTAAAAAATAAAAAAGAGAAAAAAGGGAAAAAGCCTCGTGTTTGGGGTTTGTCTAACTGCATGTTAGAATTTGGTACTGGTCTTGTCTCCACTGAAATAGTGAAGGCTTGATTACAATAAGAAGGGATGCTTAGAGGTTCGAGTCCTAACGTCCTGGAAATTGGTTTGGATTTTGAAAAACTTGGCTACAAGAAAATGAATCAGCTTTTTAGTTAAGCTTGGTCTGGGTGTAAAGTTAAACAGCAAAAAAGATCTAGCTGGAATCTTTTGTTATAGTGCTGAATTATGAATGAATTCACTTCATATCAGACGTTAATGTTAAGAGTTCTCTCTTTCAAAAGTTTGTAATGGCTGTTGGGGCAGCTGTGCTGAAGAAAGTATATATAGAAGTTGTAAGTGAGATTAATAAGTTTTGTGCTTCTGTCTGTGTCAGCTCAATGCTAGTGTTAGAATTGTGTAATTACGTAAAGTGGTAAAATTTGGTTAATCTGGAACCCTCCCTTGCCATTGGCAGAAAAGTGAATTGATTTCAGTTTATAAAGCAAAACCATGGCGTGAATGTGTGTGCGCATGCTCTGCTGTCTTGCCTCTCTGGGTCAGCCCCATTTGCCAGAACTCAGGGATTGTCTGTGTCCATGTCCACATCATGCACCCAAGTTTGTTGAAGTTGGCCCAGTCAGGGTGGCTGGTGGAGTCAGTGACTTGAATATTAGCCCTGCCAGGACAAGGCATCCATGGGAAAGGTGCCAAATGTGAAAAGTTCTTTCAAGCCATTTTAGCAGAGAGCTGAAAAGGGGGAAGCGGCTTGCTCCTTTCCAGTGAGTCCACACCTTCTATTTGTAAGCCACATTCCTATTTAATCACTATGCACCTGACTGCCTGGAAGGGGGGAGGTGAAGGGGACACAGAGCAGGATCAAAATTAATGCAATAAAGTTCCCCCCCTAAGGTGTAAAGGCCAAAAAAAATTGCATTCTGCCCAGGTTCTGCCTTTCCAAATCTCTCTCCCTGTGAGCCTATGTAAAAATGCTTTGAAATGTTTTAAAGCTGTAAACTTGTCTAAAGGAAGGAGGCTATTGCTTGAAAACAACAGACCTCTAATCACTTGATAGCCCTTTTAATGGTTTAGCTGAAAGTAGTCAGCAGTAAGGGTCATGAAATACTGCAGGAAAAAAAACAGGAAAACTATGCCGGGTTATTACTAACAAGTTCTTGTAACTTAATTAATAAAGGTGTCCAATTCATCTCAAAGCAAAACATACTAAGAACTATAGCTAAGACTTAGAATCATTGCATAAGTACCCTTATGTGTATGTATGTATGTGTGTGTGTGTGTGTGTGTGTGTGTGTGTGTATAAAACTTGGTAGCTGGGGTATTGCAATGGAGTAAATGTAGCCTGGATTTCAGCTATTGTGATGGTAATTGCAGACTGAATTTACTTGTGATTCTTGGAAATCTGATCCACCCTTTAATAATTCAACTTAATGAAAACTGTAACTAAGATTTAAGATCATTTATAGATGTATTTATATTATAAAACAGCAGAAGTATAATAACTGAAATTATAACTGGGTGAATTTAGTCTGAACCTATTATTTTAAGCGTAAATTCTAAACTAACCTTACCTTCGTTTATGGTCACTTCAAGCCTAGCCTCACCTCTTGCCTCTGCTTATGGTTATTTCATAACAGTTTCTGCCCCTACAGCTCAGGGAAAAGCATACATGAGACATCCCTGTCTCCTGTCCTACTGGTATTAGTAATCCTGCTTTCTCTCATGATTCCAAGTGTGAACTAAATTGCTGCTAGGGGAATTCTTGACCCTCAGGGGTGAACGTCCACTGGGGTGTTTTTATCGCCAAGGACTGGGAAATGAAGGAGGCCTCCTGCCTTGACTGTCAGGGTTCCTAAAAGTAGCAATTCATGAGAGAAACCAGCCTCCCTGAGGCTTCAATAGCCTCGGTGAATATACATAGAATTAGTCTTACTCATCAAAAATCTGCTAAAGTCGAAGTAAAATATAAGGTTTTGAAACAAAGGAAAACTGTATTAAAACATTGGGAACATTTTGGTTACAAGCCATTAGTTAAGAAACAAAAGTCTTGTCAGAACTGCATGGTCATAGTGCAAATTACGGGTAAAAAAAAACCCTTTCATGAGTCTTTCAAATGTTTTGCAGTTACACTTATTTTATTTTAAAAAATGAAAGTTTTAAGTAAAATTAAGTTATGTTTCTGTGTCAAAATATTCATGTCTTCCTATTTGCTCAAATTGTTGTGCTTAAATATGCAGTTATATAAGTAGTACATATTTCTAGAACCCAACTTAAACTAAACGGTATATAAAATAATGCAAAATGTAACATCAATGAGTTGTGTTTCTGTGTAAAACTATTTGTGTCTGCCTATTTGCTCAGTGTATATCTTCACATATTGGGATGATACTATCAAATTAACAAATGAAAATTCTTAAAAGAGCTCTGTTCAAATTGTTAAAAAGTAAAGATGCAGTTATATATGTGAATAAATATTCCTGGAGGCCAAATAGACTACGCAGGATGGAAAGGTCATAGAAATCTGATTATAGGAACTATTGGGAAAAGGTGTTCTCTTTGCAAGAGATTTGAGGGAGGGGCTAGGTGTAGCAGATTAAAAGGCTGGAGAATTAAGAATCAGTTTGCCCTGTAATTCCCCAGTTTAAACTTTTCAACAGTCTTAAAATAAGGGTGGTTAATAATTCTATTACCAAATTTCAGTAAGTAAAAGAAAGTCCATAAAAGCTATGGAAAAATCTTTCCTAAATTATGATTAAACAAATTATGCAATTATAACATATTCCAGAGCCTAAAAGTATGCTTTCAAAATTATTCCGTTTCAGAATGTAAACAAAGAAAAGAGGTTTTAGCTTCCTGTAAAGAAAGGAAAGAGAACATTCTTTACATAAACTATAATGGTTTCAATTTTATTTAACTTGAGTGTAATTTCCCTTGGTTTATAAAATACCCATTAAATAAGTTAACATTATATGTACAAAATCTTTGGACTAATGAAAATTTTAAGTTCATGTTAATGAAATTAACCTAAGGAAAATTGTTGATATGCTCTCTTAAATGAATAAAGTAAACTTCTTTGGTTGGTAATTGTAATTTAGTAAGTTTATTTAAATATAAGGTAACTAGTCTATGTGATTGTGGTTAATTGTAAAAAGTTTGTAAAAACATCTCAAACTGAAACATTTAAATGGTTTGAGTTCTAGAAGCCATTGTTAACTAAAAACCTGGATTGGTATTGATGGCAAAAAATAACTTCATGATAATAAAACCTGTTTGAAGGTCACCACAAGGTTCATATTGAAGTAAATGGTAATGAAAAGTTACCTTAATTCTATTCAAAATCATCCATTTTCATTTTAATAATGAAAAATAGTTTTATTTTCCTTCTACTACTAAGGTAAAAGGCATGCTAGGATCTTCATGGTAAAAGTGTAAAAAATAAAGTCATTTGATGCATAATGTGTTGCATTAAAAATGTTTAAATATATATTATATATAAACAAAGGATAAACTTTAACATTGTCAAACTCTCTTGTGCATTCAAACCAGGTCTTGAATATATTACAGGTTGCCTCTCCATGTGAGTTATTGGCTAGGCTGGTCACTGATCCCTCAAATAGAAATGTTTACTATATCTCACCTCTAGTTCTGCTCCTGAAGTGGATGGAAACTACATTGCAGTTTCAAGATCCTGCAGCAGCCAATGATGGGTTGGTACAGCCAAGCATACACTGGATATCACCTCCAGACTGGCACTGTTCCATAGTGCTAGAGAGTGCTGTGCACCAGGACAGTAAAATACTGGAAACTCTCTCTAGGATCAACGATGCTGTGACTTGTTCACTGTGTGAAGAACATGCTAACTGGAGCCATGATTATCAGGATACTGTAAATAAAACTTAAACACAATTGGCATTATGGCCTGCTCCCATGAAGAGAATAACATGTAAGGTATTACAAACCTGAAACTTAAAAACTATTAATTTACAACTCAGAATTCTTATGCATTAAGTAATACATTAATTAATATTAAGTGCTGTACTTCTATCCTCTTCTAAATATATGCCTAACAATTATAATGTTATCTTTTCTATTCTGGATCAGATACAAAAGTACATTAATTATGTTAAATTCCTGGTAACTTCATTTTCTAAATAGTTAATAAACATGTCTATAAAATAAGGTGGTGGTCTTAGCTGAAAACAATGGGCCACCAGTGGCTTGCAGGTAGCCGGTTAATTGGTGCCAGGCTCAGCCACCCTACTACTCTATTGTTAGCAAAATGAGGCTTGCTTGCTAGTAATGGGTCACCTATTGAACAGTCAAAATTACCAGAAATTATTCAATTGAAACTGAATTGTAAAAAATAATTTATTCTGTAGTTCTGATCATTCCCACAGCTAAAAAACTTAAGGGAATTTCCAACACTAATCCTCAACAAAAACAACTGTCCAAAAGTTGCCAATTCACCAGAAGCACCTGACAGAGCACAAGTGCCAATCATTAAACAGCCTAAAATGCATCTTCAAAACAAGCTAAGTACCGAATTCGATTATCTATTATAATTTCTCTCTGAAAATAAAAAACTTTATATATATATATATATATATATATATAGTTCTCCACTAACTTTTAAAAAGGGTGCCATCTTTATAGGCACCTAACCTTGTTGACCTCTGTAATCCAATGTCCTCTTTTAAAAAACAGGTATTCCAAAAATTTTAATTTTGTTTCTTTCAGAATGAACATCTTATTAACCATATGAAAACTTCATCCAGCTTTGTACAGAATGCCAGATCTACCTTCCTCCAGTCAAAATAAAATAACAAAGTTTTTCACCTTGTTAGGTAAGGACTACAACCCATGGCCAGCAGGAAGTAGTTAAAAAAAACAGATCATCTCCCTTCAGGACCCCTTTAAGATTAAAGGTGTAAACTCTCTAAGGGTAAAATAAAATTAATAGATGGATCTGGAACTTAGCAAGAAATCTACATAAGCACCAATAACCCCCAGGATTCTACTGTCCAGGAAGAGAACTTCTGAAAACAGGATAAACCCTGGATGTTACCCAGGAACTTTGTCTTGGGCCGTCACTGGGAAATTGATAAGTGGACTAATCAATCAAAACAACCCAACAGCCACCTATCTCATAGCTCAAACAATAATTATGCCAAAGCTTAGCAAAATAAGCTAGCATAAAGGTGGGAAATGATGTAGGCTATGGGGGGGGGGCTGTTCATCTCTTTGAAGATTATCTGAACTGTATGTGTCCTAGCTGTGCATTTGGGACAGTGAGAACTGCAGCCCTGCCCTTGGTAACCATGACAACAACTCCAGTCCCAGAAAAACAGTTTAGCAATGCAAACTCTATAAACTTTAAGTAGTCAGAGAAAATGCAAACCAAATGTGCTAAAGTTTATCTAGAATGTATGAAGTCCATGCTAAAAGCTTACCTAGGATGTGGAAGATACATGTTATTTCAAGCTTACTAAGCACTGAAACAAAGACGGATTTGGCCCTTCTTCTGTATAAAAAGAATTCAAAAATCTTGTTCAGGGTTTGGATTTTGAATGAGAAGCTCTGAGCCCAGGTGGTCACAAATAAATCCTTTTTCCTTCCCAAAATTATTCCTGAGTCCTGGCCTTTCTATACACAAATAATTGAACCTCTCTTGACTTCTACAACATATACACTTTACTATCAACCACATACTGATTGAATAAGGTAGCCATCCACAACTTTCTTCTACCATAAAGGATGAACACTGACTCTGACCCAACACTGCTTTCTATCAGAAGGAAATTCTGTTAACAGTTATAACATAAGTTCTTAACCATTTTTGTTCCAAGGATCCCTTTTGCAGCCCTAGATCCTCATTAAAAGGAATCCTGCCAAGTACCCCTAACTTCTGGAATGCAAATTATAGAATAGCCCAAAGCTAATACCTGAAACTACTGAAACTGGATAGGTCAACCTCACCCTTCTTTATGATTATTTCAAAGGAGGCACACCCTTCTGTATACATGATATTATGATGGTTATTCCAGTCTGACCTTACCTTTGTTTAAGGTAATTTCAAAACTAGGCTCATCCTTGTGTTTTCTTACTATTGTGGTGTCTATTCTAGACTAATCTTACATTTATTTATGGTTATTTGGAAACTAGGCTTGTGAATATTTCCTATTGTGTTTGTAACCACTCCACTCTCCCGTTTGAAACTACAGAAACGCTACACTCCTCAAAATCAAGGAGGAAGATTTTTGGGCCCTTGTTAAAACCAATGATCACTTTGCATGCCTAGCAAATAAATTTTCTCACTTGGAACCTCAGTGTCTCAGAAATTGGACTTTAAAGTGTATTGGAAGAAGGAGGGGCAAGATGGTGTCAGTCAGTGCACCCACATCATCTCTCCCCCAAAAACCAGCTGAGTGGGGACAACATCTTGCCTGAGAGAGCTGTTTTGGGGACCACAAAGCAGGAGATTGGTTTGGAGAGAGTGCAAAAAAAGAGTGATTGCCCAAGGTAAAACAATGAGTTCTTGGTGCTTGAGGCTGGAACTGTGGCATAGCTAAGTCCCTCCATCAGGTCAGGAAGCCAGGGCATTCCCTGAACCCTGATGGCCACACAGCCAGAGGAGACAAACTCTGAGAGTGGGACTCCGGTGAAGAGTGGAGAGGAGTACCACAAGTGTGGGTTCAATTGTTTGGACCTCCTTTATGGAGTTTTGAGGAGCATACTAGCTGGCTTGAAGAGAAACCAGGAAGGGGGGAGGTGAATCTGCTGAGGCAGCCTGATTTAACTAACCTCCCTGGGATAGGGAAAATTCATATGGGAGAAGGTGAAAACAGGCAATTAACTAATCCTGTGCAACACAGGTAAGGGAGGGGGATAGTAAGAAGTGCTTAATAAGCTTCCAAGAGCATATTTAGGTTTCCCAACAAGGTGTGGATGCTCTCTTTCAAAGAGACTGAGAGTCATTATTTCCGTGGTGAGTTAATTCATCAGGGTCTCATTGAATTTCAAAAGGGAACTCTCACACAAGTCATTGCTTCTTGTCACCCGGGGAGAGAAAGCAGCTAAAAAAGTGTGTGTGTGTGGGGGGGGGGGGGGAAGGATAGAGTCCTAATTAGCAGTTTATCCAATTGAAAAGAGTCAATCCAGCCATGGGGAAAGGGGCTGTTTTGGAAGAGCAAATGGACCCAGAAAGAAATTTTACCTCAGTGTAGGAGTTTCAGCTTTAAATGCGCAAGTTCTCTAGTACAATTTTCAGCTCCTCTGAGAGCAGTGACCCATAGGGATATACACATTTAGCTGATACTTTAGGACAGGGAAAACATAGACATTATCCTTGTATGAGCTTTTGGTGGGTCTCAAATTTTTCCTAAAAAAAGATTACTTTTATCACATAATTTAACTTAGTTTACTCATTAAAACTCACTTCAAAATCTGCAAAGCTGCAGGGTAACTGATAAATACCAGCAGCCTGAAAATCTCCACAGGGGCTTAAGAAAGAAGCCTGATTTTTCTTAATGTTTGGTTGACTCCCTGCCTGTGGATGTGTCTGTTTTTTGTTTTCTTATCTTTCTTTGCTCTTTATCCCCACCCCTTTTTCTTAATTAGGGGATGCCAGCTTGTTTCCCATTTGCTGTGTATCTCCTCTTTTCTGTATGTACTGATTTTGGCTACCAACACTATCTTTTTTCCTTCTATATCTTTCTATTTTCCAACTTCAGTAGTTGCTCTTACATTCTAAATCTCTTTATTTGGCCGCCACCTTATCTGGCTTTTCATTTCTAACACTTATATTCTGTTTTCTATCTTTTACCAACTTTCTGTTATTGTCCCTTCTTTTCTCTTTCCCTGTCTCCTCATCAAAATGGCCTTTGAATTCATACTATATTCTCCATATTCAGTTTCCCATTTCATTGTAAGTACTCCACCTTTTCTATTGCTATAACTCTACACTGCTTATATGACTTTAATATTCATTCTCTGAATTTTTACACAGTTCTTCTGCTAAGATTTATTATCAATTCTACTATTATACTTTTTCTTTTCTCACCTCTTTGGATTGCCATGGCACTAATCTTTTTCCTTCAAGGGAAATTAAACAACAAAGAAGTAGAATAAGAACAAAGTCTTAAAGAGAAAGCATAACACACACACACAAACAATACCTAAATAAAACCTGAGACTAGGCATAGAAGCTAATCAACTGAACAAACCATTAAGATAAAATGATGATCAGACAAAAAACAAAAAATTACAAACCATACCAATAATCAGTAAGACATGGCCCAGTCCAATGAACAAACTAAAACCCAGGAAGAGGAGCAGATCATCGAGCAACTAATCAAAGCTCTCTAAATAAATATCATGGACCAAATTAATGAAGTGAAGGAAGATATAAAGGATATTAAAAAAAAAAAAAAAACACTTGCAGAGCATACTGAAGAAATTATAAACATACTCAAAAAGATAATGGATATGATGATGATGAATGGCACAATCCAAGAAATCAAAAATACACTCTCAGCAAATAACAACAGATTTGAACAGGCAAAAGAAAGAATTATTGAAATGGAAGACAGTACAACAATCAAACAGATAGTAGAACTGACAGATAAAAAGAAAGAACATATCCAGCACAGACAAAGGGAACTGAGTGACAATTCAAAATGCATAGACATATGCATTGGGGGGCGGGGCAAGATGGTGGCTGAGTGAGCGCACCTGATAATCTCTCCTGCAAAGAAGCGGCTGGGCAGCGTTGGAAATTCTTTGGGACCAGGCTGTTTTGGGATTTTGCAGGGCAGGAGGTGTCTGGACATTGATTTGGTAGGAAGCTAACATGGAGTTGAAGAATGTCAACCACCACACCATGGAGCCTAGAGTGCCTACAACTGAAAGCAGAATTGCATCCAGTATCCATGTGGAATCTAAACCCCCTCTTGACATAGATGTGGAATGGACACAACCAAGCCAAGGTCCACAGGAAGGAGGAATACAGTAAGGATTAGAGTGGACTTAGTGATATCCTATTCATGAACTACTGTGGTTAATAATCAAGAAAATGTGGCATTGGTGTGGAAAAAGTGGCCATGGTGGCTGCTGGGTGCGGGAAACGGGAGGAAGAGATGAGATGTGGAGGCATTTTCGGGACTTGGAGTTGTCCTGGGTGGTGCTCCAGGGACAATTGCCAGACATTGTAGATCCTCCCATGGCCCACTGGATGTAACGTGGGAGAGTGTGGGCTATGGTGTGGACCACAGGACATGGGGTGCAGTGATGCCCAGAGATGTACTCAACAGATGTAATGGATATGTCATGATGATGGGGGAGAGTGTTACTGTGGGGGGAGTGGTGGGGTGGGAGCGGTGGGGGTGAATGGGGACCTCATATTTTTTTAATGTAATATTTTTTAAAAAATGAATAAATTGAGTAGAATTTGGAAAAACAAAAAACAAAAATATATGCATTATAGGCATCCCAGAAGGAAAAGAGAAATGAAAGGGGACAGAAGGGGTGTTGTAGGAAATAATGGCTGAAAACTTCCCAAACATATTGAGGGAGATGGAGGTACAAGTCCAGGAAGTGAAGCACACCCCAAACAGTATAAATCCCAACTTGCCTATTCCAAGACATAACTTGTCAAATTATTCAATGCTCAAGACAAAGGGAAAATACTGAAGGCAGTAAGAGAAAAGAGAACTATCACGTACAAGGGAAGCTCAATAAAATTAAGTGCTACAACAGCAAGCAGGAGTATCACATCCATCATTCATGTGAGATCTAAGCCCTTCTTGATTTAGAGGTGGAGTGGACATCGCCATCCCAGGGGCCACAGGTAGAGGAATAAAATATGGATTAGAGTGGACTTACTGGTAGTCTACTATAGAACTATTGTGACTCTAGCCATGGAAGAAACTCTATCATTGATGTGGAGACAGTCACCATGGTAGTTGTTGAGGGCAGGGAGAGGAAAGAAGACGTGTGATGTGGGGACATTTTTGGGACTTGGAGTTATCCTAAATGATATTACAGGGACAGATGCTGGACATTATATATCCTTCCATAACCCAGTGAATGTACTGGGGAAGAATGTAAACTACAATCCTTGTGGTGCAGCAGTGCTCCAAAATGTATACACCAAGTATGATGACTGTGCCACAATGATGAAAGAGGTTGTTGATGTGGAAGGAGTGGGGTAGGGTGGGATGTGGGGTATACAGGAAACTCTTATATATAGTTTTTTCTTTTTTTTAATTGCTTGTATTTTTTTAAATTAAAGTTAATAGATCACAAGGAACATTACATTAAAAAATAGAAGGAAAAAACAAAAAACATAAGAGGTTCCCATATAACCCACTTCCCACCCCCCCACATCATTTTTATAAATTATATATTTTTGAAGATATACACATCACAAAAAATATTACATTAAAAAATATAAGAGGTTCCTGTATACCCCACCTCCCCCACCCCACTCCTTCCACATTGACAACCTTCCCATCATTGTTGCACAATCATCACACTCGGTGAACACATTTGGGGCACTGCTGCCCTACAAAGATAATAGTTTACCCTGTAGTTTGCACTTTCCCCCATCGCATTCAGTGGTTTATGGCAGGATATATTAAGTCCAGCATATGACCCGGCAATATCATTTAGGACAACTCAAAATCCCAAAAATGCCCCCATATCACATCTCTTCTACCATCTCTCTGCCCTCAGGAACTACCGTGGCCACTTTCTCCACCTCAATGCTAAAATTTCTTCTATTACTCGTCACAATAGTTTTATAGTAGAATAACAGTAAATCCACTCTAGTTCATATTTTATTGCTCCATTCTGGGAACCCTGGGATGGTGATGTCCTCTCCATCTCTAGATCAAGAGGGCTTAGATTCCACATGGATAATGGATGCAATTCCTCAGTTTGCAGTTGTAGTCACTCTTGATTCCCTGGTGTGGTGGCTGACCATCTTCACCTCCCTGTTAGCTGACCTGGGTAAGATAAATGAGCAAGAGAGGAATCACCATTCTGCTGAGGCTCAGGGCCCAGCTGGCACATGGGCAGTCCAGAGATTCAATTCTCCTGAGTATGGGCCATCCCCACTTTTACAGGTTCAGTAGAAGTGACAGAAGAGGCATGTGTAGAAAAGTCACAGCTGAGTCCAGCTCCATCACACTCAGGAGCACAAATTCCAAAGTAGGGCCCTCTGACATGGCACAGAACTCCAAATACATATGCCATAACCATATACCCTGTGGATCTCCGTAGCCTTCAGGAGAACCAGTATTTACGGTTGTATCTACTTTGGCTTTTTCTGGGACCCTGCTGAGGTGTGTATAAGTGTGACCCCTCTGATGACCTCCCAACTCTTTTTGGAAGACTCTTGGTCATATAAACTCATTTGTCTTTGCCATTTCCCCCTTTTATTCACGGTCAAAAAGCAGTTTGTAACACTTGATCCAACATGTAGGCTGAGATATTTTGCTGGTCTGAGTTGATCCTTTTATTTGAGGTCTCTTTGTAGTTGTTTCTCCAGTTAGTGATTGGTAGTAATCCCTCGGCAGCAGGGAGGCTCATCCTGAGGAGTCATGTCCCACACTAGGGGGAAGGCAATGCATTTACATGCTGAGTATGGCTTCGAGACTGGCCACATTTGAGCAACAGGGAGGCTCTCAGGAGGTAACTCTTAGGCACCCAACAGCTCTAGGTCTGGTTCATATTACAGGCACACAGGCTCCTAAGCACAGTCACCAGTATCAAGGGCTCATTATTGGACCATCCTTCCTTGTTGACCTTTGCCATTGCACTTGGGGGATTACTGTTGTTCCATTGGGGAATGTGACAGAGCTCCCCTGGGTGGGAACTCAGCACTCCCTCAGTTGACGTTTATAACTAACTACTATAAAAATACCCAACATATATCATAACATATTTATATCCCCTATATACATACTCTGGAGAACTCCCCCCATCAATAACACTCCACACCAGAGTTCCTGCCCTGCCATAGTTGAACCTCTCTGTGGTCCAAAAAGTCTTCATAAATTAAACCTAATATATTGCCAAATTCAATTAATAGGAAATTAAAATATAGTGATGGTTTAAAGTTTAGAAATAGAATACATAGTAACTTAGAAATACTAAAATAAAGTAAAAATAAATTGGTGTATTAATAAAATGAAAAATATTATCAAGCTTTTTTTCTAACATTTTCCCTTTCATCACTGTAATAGGTACTGCACTTTCATTACTTCCTCAGTATCTACATCCTTTTTTTTTTCTAATTTTTAATTTTGTCTTCAAAAAAGTTTTAGATTACAATAATTCACATACACAGTATAGTGGACTCCCAGATATCCAACATCAAACCTTTTCCCCTTTTCCCGGCAATGATCTTTTTAGATGTTCATGTCATATTTTCTGTAGCTGATGTACAGATTTTGAAACACAACTATCAGTAACATCTTTTGTGATCTATGTATCATTCTAAAAAGGACAATTAAAAATAAATTAATTTTAAAAATTTAGTGCTGATTTCTTATTTGAAACCATGGACACAAGAAAGCAGTGGTATGACATTAAAAGGTATTAAAGAAAAATATTTCCAGCCATGAATACTTTATCCAGTAAAGCTGGTATTCAAAAATGATGTAGAGTTCAAAACATTCACAGATAAATAGAAACTAAGAGACTATGCCAATAAGAAACTTGCCCTTCAAGAAATACTAGAGAGAGTTCTGCATGTTGAAAGAAAAAAATAAGAGAGACAGACTTGGAGGGGAGTGTAGGAAAAACTAAAACAATGAAAAGAGAAATAAAAACAACATAGGACATACACAAATGCAAAGAAAATACAGCTAGTTTAAGTAATTTCTTGAGACTAATAACACTGAATGGTAAGGGATCAAGCTCACCAGTCACGAGCAATAGGTTGGCAGAATGGATAAGGAAATATGACCCATCTATATGCTGTCTACAAGAAATTCATCTTAGACCCAGGGATTCAGGGAGGTTGAATGGGAAAGGCTGAAAAAAAAAATCCTACAAGCAAACAGTAACCAAAAAAAGGGCAGGAGTAGCTATAATAACATTGGACAAAACAGACTTTAAATGCAAAACTACTGTGAGAGACAAAGATGAACATTACATATTAGTAAAAGGGATACTCTTTCAAGAAGAAAGAACAATCATAAACATTTTTGTACCTAACAAGGGCACCTCAAAATACATGAGGCAAACACTGGTAAAACAAAGTGGAGGAACACATGCCTCTACAATTATAGTGGGGAACTTAAATACACCATTATCACCATTAGAGAGAACATCTCAACAGAGAATCAATAAGGAAACAAAGACTTTGAATAATATATTAGAGGATCTGAGCCTACTAGACATATACAGAACACTACACCCAAATACAGCAGGGTATACATTCTTCACAAGTATATGTGGAACATTCTCTAAGAGAGACTACATGCTAGGCCACAGAGAAAGATGCAATACATTCAGAAAGATTAAGATCATACAAAATAATTTCTCTGACCACAGTGGAATTAAGCTGGAAATCTGCAAGGGCCAGAGAACTAGATAGGGACAAATATGGACATTAAACAACTCACTCTTAAGACAGTGAGTCAAGGAGGAAATCTCAAAAGAAACTAGTAACTACCTTCAAACCAATGAAAATGACAACAAAACATATCAAAACTTAAGGGATGCAGCAAAAGCAGTATGAGAGAGAAATTCATAGCCATAAATTCATTCATCAAAAAAAAAATAGCTAAAATTGAAAACAAAACTGCACACTTGGAGGAATAAGTAAAAAACACAACAAACTAACCCCAAAGGAAGAAGAAAGATAGAAATAACAAAGATCAGAGCAGAGCTAAATAAAATAGAAAATAAGAAATCACTACAAAAAATAAAACAATGAGCTGGGTCTTTGAGAAGATCAATAAAATTGACAAAACCTTAAAGAAGAAAAGAAAGAAGTTGCAAAATACACAAAATAAGAAATGCAAAAGGTGATATCACCGCTGAACCCACAGAAATAAAGAGTATCATAAGAGGACACTTTCAAACACTGTATACCAATAAGAAGGACATTTAGAGGAAATGGACAAATTCCTTGAAACACATAAGCAGCCTACATTGAAAAAAGAAGATATTGCTAATCTCAACAAAGGAAACACAAGTAAAGAGATAGAATCAGTCATTAAAACCATACAACTAAGAAAAGCCTTGGGACAGACAGTTTCACAGGTGAATTCTACCAATCTTTCCAGAAAGAACTAACACCAATCTTGCTTAAACTCTTCCAAAAACTCACAATAGAAGGAACATTGCCTAACTCATTCTATGATGCCAACAGTACCCTAACACCAAAGCAAAACAAAGACACCAAAAGGAAGGAAAATTAGAGCCCAATCTCTCTAATGAACCTAGATGCTAAAATCCTCAATAAAATACTTGCTAATCATATTCAATAACATAAAAAATGAATTACACACCATGTAAAAATGGGTTTCATCCCCGGTATATGCAAGGATGGCTCAATATAAGAAAATCAATTAACGTAATACACCCCACAAACAGATCAAAGGAAAAAAAATCACATGATCATATCTATAGGTGCAGAAAAAGCATTTGACAAAATGCAGTTCCCTTTCCTGATAAAAGCACTGAAAAGGGGGCGGCAGACTTGGTCCAGTGGTTAGGGCATCCGTCTAGCACATGGGAGATCGGCGGTTCAAACCTCAGGCCTCCTTGACCCACTGCGCGCAAGGAGTGCCCTGCCACGCAGGGGTGTCCCCTGCGTAGGGGAGCCCCATGCACAAGGAGTGAGCCCTGTAAGGAGAGCCACCCAGTGTGAAAGAAAGAGCAGCCTGCCCAAGAATGGTGCCGCACACACGGAGAGGTGACACAACAAGATGATGCAGAAGAAACACAGACTCCCGTGCCACTGACAACAACAGAAGCGGACAAAGAAGACGCAGCAAATAGACACAGAACAGACTACTGGGGTGGGGGGAGGGGAGAAGGGGAGAGAAATAAATAAATTAATTAATTAATTTTAAAAAAAGGCACTGCAAAAGATAGGAATAGAAGGAAACTTTCTGAACATGATAAAGAATATATATATGAAAAACTCACAGCTAACATCACTTACAATGCTGAAATCCTAAAATATTTCCCTGTAAGATCAGGAAAAAAACAAAGATGCCCACAATCACCCCTCTTACTTAACATTGTGTTAGAAATAGTTCCTTGAGCACTGAGGCAAGAAGCAGTTATACAAGACATCCAAATAGGAAAGGAAGAAGTCAAAAGTTCACTATTTGCAGAGGACAAGATCTTATCAATAGGAATCCCTGAAAAATGTACAACAAATCTTTTAGAACACATAAATGAGTTCAGTAAAGTTGCAGGTTATAAGATCAATGTGCAAAAATCAGCAGCATTTCTGTACACCAATAATGAGCAATCTGAGGGGCAAATCAAGAAAAAATACCATTTACAATTGTTGGAAACTGAGGCACAGTGGTCTCAAAAAGAGAGATGTGCTGTTTCCATGGCTATCCTGGCAACCTAAGGAATGCAGGATAAAGCTGTTAAAGGCTAAAAGAAAAGATCAGCACAGACCTTTTGTAGTAAATAGAACACTTAAACTTTGTACCTTGAGATAAGACTTTTTGAGTTCCTTAGTAATGCTAATAGTTAACTGCCTGCTGCTTGTTGTCACCTAGACTGGGGTATTTGGAGAGCCCAGTGTAAACAATATAGTTGTCTGATGAGTCTCTACTCCCAGACTCCTTAATCCCAGCTCTCTCTTTCTTTCTTTTTTGCTCCTTCTTTCTCTTTGTTTCCTTCCCCCTTTTCTCTTTCTTTTATTTCCGATATACGCTTCAGGCCCATACCTCCAACATACAATAGTAAATAAAATAACCAAATATCTAGGAATAAATTAAGACATAAAAGACTTATACACAGAAAACTACCCAACACTGTTCAAGGAAATCAAAGAAGAGTTAAATAAATGTAAGAATATTGCTGTTCATGAATAAGAAGACTAAATACCCTGAAGGTATCTATCTTACCCAAACAGATTATAGATTTAATGCAATCCCAATAAATATCAACACAGCATTTTTAATGAACTGGAAAAAGTAACTGTGAAATATATTTGGAAGGGAAAGAGGCCCCAATTAGCCAAAGACATATTTAAAAAGTAAAACAAAATTGGAGGACTCACACTACCTGTATTAGTCAGGTTTCTCTAGGGAAAGAGAATCAACAAGGGATATCTGTAGATAGTAAGAGATTTTCCAGTTTCTCATGCAGCAATGGGGATGCACAAGTCCACGTTCCGCAGGCAGGCTTCAACGAGAAACTCCGATGAAAGTTCAATGAAGATTCTTGACGAATTCTGGGAGATGTTGACTGTCCAAAGATGAGCTGAGAAATTCTCTCTCAATGCTGGAATCACTCCCCTTTTAAGGATTTCAACTGATTGGATTAAGCATCACTCACTGCTAATGGCAGTCTCCCTGACTGAGGTACTTATAACCAGCTATCTATGATTTATCACTGCAAAAGTCAATGGTGACTAAAGTCCATAAATGCCCTTGTATTATAGTTAGCCCAGTGCTTGCTTGATGAAACGACTGGGCACAGT
The DNA here is from genome assembly GCF_030445035.2 of Dasypus novemcinctus. Classification (NCBI taxonomy): domain Eukaryota; kingdom Metazoa; phylum Chordata; class Mammalia; order Cingulata; family Dasypodidae; genus Dasypus; species Dasypus novemcinctus. Next base: position 17,891,250 of record NC_080700.1, read on the forward strand.
TACCTGGCTGAGTTGACACAATAGCCGAATCATCATACAACCTGACTTAAAAACATACTACACAGCTATAGTGGTGAAAATGGCATGATATTGGCAAAAGGATAGACATATTGACCAATGGAACTCAATTTTGAGTTCTGATGTAGATCCTTGCATATACTTTCATCTGATATTTGACAAGGCCACCAAGTCCACTCAACTGGGAAAGAATGGCCTCTTTAACAAATGGTGCATGAAGAACAGGATGTCCATATGCAAAAGAATGAGAGAGGAACAACATCTCATACCTTATACAAAAAAAACCTCATGATTGATTAAAGATATAAATATAAGAGCCAAGACCATAAACACCTTGGAAGAAAATATAGGGAAGCATCTACAGGACCTTGTAATAGGAAATGACTTCATGAACTTTACAACCAAAAACTGAGGTATGAAAGAAAAAATAGGTAAATGAGACTTCCTCAAAATTAAAAGCCTTTTTCAACTCAAAGGAGTTTATCAAGAAAGTGAAAAGAGGAAGCAGGCCAAGGAGTGCCCTGCCGCACAGGGGTGTCCCCGCATAGGGGAGCCCCACACGCAAGGAGTGCGCCCCGTAAGGAGAGCCACCCAGTGCGAAAGCAAGTGCAGCCTGCCCAGGAATGGCACTGCATACATGGAGAGCTGACACAACAAGATGACGCAACAAAAAGAGACACAGATTCCTGTGCCGCTGACAACAACTGAAACACACAAAGAAGACAACTGTAGCAAATAGACACATAGAACAGACAACCAGGGGGAAGGGGAGAAAAATAAATAAATAAATAAATAAATAAATATTTAAAAAAAGAAAGAAAGAAAATGAAGACAGCCTACACAATGGGAGAAAATATTTGGTAATTACATATCCAATAGGAGCCTAATATCCAGCATATATAAAGAAATCCTGTATCTCAAAAATAGACAAACAACCCATTTAAAAAATGGACAAGAGATTTGAACAGATGCTTCTCTAAAGAAGAAATACAAATGGCTAAAAAGCACATGAAGAGATGCTTTATTCTCTATTACCAAAGGGTGGAATCAACCCAAATGCCCATCAACAGATGAATGGATAAACAAAATGTGGTATATACACACAATGGAATACTACTCAGCTCTGAGAAGGAACACAGTACTAACACATGGGATAAAATGGGTGAATCTTGAGGACCTTATGTTGAGTGAAGCAGGCCAGGCATTAAAGGACAACTACTACATGACCTCTCTGATATGAATTAAGCAAATCAAGCAGTCTCATAGAACTAGAGACTAGAAGATATAGGAAAGAGGGGGTAGAAGAAGGTTGTGAACCAACACCTACATGGGTGAAATCTATGATAAAGTGGAGGTAAGTAGTTTGTGCTGTGAAAGGATAAGACTGGGGCATAGGTATAATATTGGATGGGGTTGTGCATGCTTGAGGGGGGCTAGGGTTGGGAGGAGGGGTCAGGTGTTCCATGGAATTGGGGGGATGTTTGGGGGAGCAGGTGAACATGGGATATTGTCAGGTACATGGCTGAAACTACAATGTTGAGAAAACTCTTTAGAAAATATTATATGGTAGGTTTACTGGTTATAGGTGTTTGATGGGGGTATCTGGCACAGAGGGTACTGGGGCAGGCTTCTAGTGACTGTGTGAGTGCTCATCTTGCCATAGTGTGTTATAGCACTGGGTGAGACCCTTACAATGAGTGAAATGTGTTGTATCCCCACCCTGGGGAGTCCTGATGTTCTTTCACAGAGGGAAGTATGTCTCTTAAGAGCAAGGGTGGCTCCAAAAGGGGGAGGACAGACTAGTGTGCCAATCCCTCAGCATTGTTACAAGTATCTATGAACCTTGTCCTTCAAGCCTAGATGTCACTTTGGGCCCTGAAGGTGGAGGAGAGAGAAATAGAATAGATGGAAGAGGGATTAACTGGGGGGCAATGGAAGTGTTCCACAAAACAGTGCAATGTTTGTTCACTATTGCCAAAAGTTGGAATCAACCCAAATGCCCATCAACAGACGAGTGGATCAATAAAATGTGGTATATACACACAATGGAATACTACTCGGCTGTAAGAACAAACACACTACAAACACATGTGATAACATGGATGAATCTTGAGAACCTTATGTTGAGTGAAGCAACCCAGACATTGAAGGACAAATACTACATGACCTCAATGATATGAAATAAACAAGCTGCCCTAGATAGCAAGAGACTGAACGATAGGCTTGCAGGAAATCGGAGGGTGGAGGAAGGATATGAGCCGATGTCTGCAGGGGTGGAATTTAAGACGAGATGGTGGTAAGTATGAACACAAAGAAGAGATAAAAGGGGGGCAAGGGGTTGCCTTTGCTTGGGGCTTTGCGGGTTTGAGGGTGGCTGGGGAGGGACGGATGGGTAACGTTGCCCAAAAGTGGGGGGAGGGAGGGGTAGCATACGAACCAGGAGAGGGTCAGGTGTTGGTGGAGAGTAAAATGCCGAGAAAATCATATCAAAATATAATAAAGAGGGTTACCTGTTTAGAATGCTCGGAGGGGAGGGTCTGATGCAGGACGGGCTCCTGGGGAATGTCTAAATGCTCATTCTGCCAGAGTGGGTGACACCATGGGGTAGAAACCCAAGTAGTGAGAGTGGGGGTGGACCCACATCCTGGGGAGGACTAATGCCATCCAATAGAGGGAACTGTATCCCTCGAGAGAAAGGGTGGCTCCCAGGGCATTGGGGCAGTTGAGCAAGTTAGGCCCTGAACACTATTCCATCTATCTCTGGAAGTGGCTCCTCAGGAAACGGAGGTTGGCTATCACTGAGGGCACCAAGGTGGAAGGGAAAATGGACGTTAAATGTGTGGAACCAAAGTAAATGGGGGGTAAGAGAGGAGTTTCTTGAGAGTACACAAAGATGGATATAAAACATGTAATATTACACCATAACATATAGGAGATGACAGACTGGTAATGTAAACCATAATGTAAAACATAGGATAACTAAAAATGTAAAGAACTGTGTATCCTAAAGTATGCACCATAATGTAAGCACAGATGTCACCTTGTTAGAAAGCTAATGTCTCAGACTCTGTACATCACTTTAAGTAAATATGATATGAATAGGGCGTAAGAGTATCACTGTGGAAGGGAAAAGGTTTTCTGGTGGATGGGTGGGAGTGCTGTATATTATATATATACATTGCTGTGGTCTAGGACTCCTGTGAAGAAAAGCTGAATAATTAGGGGGGGGGGGGGAAAAAAAAAAAGAAGAAAAAAATAGGATGTGGAATTTTTTCAAGTCAACATTCTTTATCTAAGTTCTTTATCTAACTTTATCCAAGTTCTTTATCTATCCTTTAAACTCATCGCTATATGCCATTCCCTAGTAAGGGACCATGACATTATATTGGGCTTCAAATTTCGGGGAGTTCTGGATCACAGAGTGTTTCAACAATGGCAATGGAGGGATACTGGTATGGGATACCAATGACAGGTGATATATGACTGACAGGGAGCTGTACAGAACATATGTCCAGGGTGCATGGTAATGTTTGGATATACTCATAGTGGCAACAATTAAAAACCACAGTAGGGGGGGTACTGGGTTCCTGGCCAGTGGTGCTCTGTCGTGGTCCCTAGGGGAGCAGCGACAGTCTCCCAGGTACAGTGGTGGGGACCGGGAGGGAGTGAGGGTTCAACAGTGAGCCCCAGATGCTAATGACTATGCTTGTGAGCTGATAAACCCAAAATAAGAACAAGGCCTAGAGCAACTTTGTGCCTGGGAATTTCCTTCTGTCAGCCTTCATGTTACTCAAATGTGGCCAGTCTCGAAGCCAAACTCAGCATGTAAATGCAATGCCTTCCCCCCAGCGCGGGACATGACACCCGGGGATGAGCCTCCCTGGCAACGAGGGACCACTATCAACTACCAACTGATGATGCAACTGGAAAATGACCTTATACGGAAGGTTCAATGCGGATCAGCAGAATATCCATGTCTACATAAAATACCATGACTTTAAAATGCTGTTTGACCTAAAGTAAGGGGGAAATGGAAAGGAGAAATGAGTTTATATGGCTACGAGTTTCTAAAAAAGAGTCTGGAGGCTGGCAGAAGGTTTGCCCTCATGCACAACTGAGCAGAGTCAGAGAGACAGATAAAGCAGATACAACCCCCAGATATTGGTTCCTTTGAGGGCTAAAGAGACCCATGGGAGTTATGGTCATGGCCGATGGGGTTAACTACCAGGGCAGATGGCCCCTCTTTGGAAATGGTGTTTATGTGTGATGAATCTGGACTCAGATGGGATCTCCCTTCATAAGACTTTCATGCTAATGTGCTGGAGGTGCAGTTAATGTTGGGGTTTAAGATATATTTAGGGGATTTGAATCTCTGGACTGACAATGTGATAGCCAGGTCCTGAGCCTCAACAGACTCCAGCACCTACAATCTGATCTATTGGACTTACCACACTCAGCTAAGATGGAGTTGAAGAAGGACAACCACCACACCATGGAGCCTAGAGTGATTACAACTGAAAATGGGAGGATTGCATGCAGCATCCAGGTGGAATCTGAGCCTCCTCTTGACATAGAGGTGCAATGGACACAACCAATCCAATGTCCACATAGAAGAGGTGGCATTGGATTGGGAAAAGTGGACATAATGGACAAAGGGTATGGGGAAAGGGAGGAAGAGATGAGAGGTGGAGGCGTCTTCGGGACATGGAGCTGCCCTGGATGGTGCTTCAGAGGTAATCACCGGACATTGTAAATCCTCACAGGGCCCACTTGATGGAATAGAGGAGAGTATGGGCCATGATGTGAATCAATGTATATGAGGTGCAGAGGTGCCCAAAGATGTACTTACCAAATCCAATGGATGTGTCATGATGATGGGAACGAGTGTTGTTGGGAGGAGGAGAGGGGGGGTGGGGGGGGTTGAATGGGACCTCACATATATATTTTTAATGTAGTATTATTACAAAGTCAATAAAAAATAAAAAAATTTAAAAAAAAAACAAAAAAAAAAAAAAAAAAACAGTGCAATGAAGGATACAGGCCATGTTAAATTTCACCAAAAACTTATAAACATGTATAGTCTAAAATGTAAACCATAAGGTAAACCATAAGGTAACCAAAATTTATAAAAGTATGCAGTCTAAAATATAAACTATAATGTAAATCAAAATGGAACCACGCTCAGTAGCTATGTTTTAGTATCTGTACATCAGTTCTAGCAAATGTAAGATCCATATTAAAAAGACTATTGCTGGGGAAGGGGGAAAATGGTTTGATGTTGGCTACATGGGAGTCCCCTATATTCTATATATGACTTGACAGTGACCTAAAACTTTTTTGAAGACATAATAAAAAAAATTTTAAGAAAAGGATACAGACACTGAGAAAGAAATGGAAGAGATTACCTTGCCACTGTACATACAGGGTAACATATATTACAGTGATAAAAGGCAACACATCAAAAAAAAGGTTTATATTTTTCATTTTTAATACCAAATTTACTTTTTACTCTAATTTAGTTTTTCTATATTTTTATATCTTCTATTTATAATCATTAAACCTACCATTACTATTTCACTTTTTCACTAATTAAATTTGGCACTATATTCGGCTTCATTTTTGAAGAAGTTTTGGATCACAGACGGGGTCAAATGTGGCAGGGGGGAGCATTGGTGTGGGATATCATTGATGGGTGATGCATGGGTGGTAGGGAGTTCCCAAGGGATGCATAAAGGGTATATGGATATGTTCTTATGTTTGTTGGGTACTGACATAGTGGGCAGAGTTACACACGACAACTGAGGGAGTGCTGAGGTCCCATTTTGATGAGCTCTGTCACATTCCCCATGGAATAGAAACAATCCCCCAAGTGTAAGGGCAAAGACTAGTGAAGAAGGATTGTCCAATGATGTACGCTTGATACTGATGACTATACTCATGAGCCATGTGTTTGAAATTTCAGTTAGCCCTAGAGCTGAAAGGTGCCTAGAAGTTACCTACTGAGAGCCTCGATGTTGCTCAAATGTGACCACTCTCTAAGGGAAACTCAGCATGTAAATGCATTACCTCCCCCTCAAACATGGGACATGACTCCCTGGGATGAGCCTCCCCAGCCCCAAGGGATTACCACCAAGAACCAGCTGGTGATGCAACTAGAAAAATACCTTGAATAAAAGGAGGAAATGGTAAAGACAAATGAGTTTATATGTTTAAGTGACTTCGAAATGATTCAGGAGTTCATCAGAGCAGTGGCACTTATGCACATCTCAGCAGAATCCCAGAGACAGCCAAAGTAGATACAACTTCAGGTAGTGGTGCTCCTGAGGGTTATGGAAACACCCAGATCCTACAGTCATGGCAGATGGCTCTGGAGTTCAGTACCTTGCCAGTGGCCATAATGGAGTTGGACTCAGATGTGACCTCTCTAAACATGCCTCTTCTGTCACTTTTACTGAACCTGTGGTTGGCCCTTGGGTTGGTATATGCTCAGGAGACCTGAATTTCTGGTCTGTCCATGTGCCATCTGGGCCCTGAGCCTCAGCAGGGTTGCTAAACCTCCCCTCTGATCCATTGGACTTACCCAGGTCAGGCAACAGGAAGGTGAGAATGGTCAACCACCACACCCAGGAATTGAGAGAATCCACAACTGCAAGCAGGAGAATCCCATCTATCAGCCATGTAGGATCTAAACCACCTCTAGATTTACAGGTGGAGTGGACATCACCATCCTAGGTCCACAGGGTGGAGGAATAAACTATGGATTAGAGTGGATTTATTGATATTCTACTAAAGAATTACTGTGACTCCTAGCAATGGAAGTGATTGTATCATTGATGTGGATTCAGTGGCCATTGGAGTTGCTGAGGGCAGGGAGAGGGAAGTAGAGCTGTGATATGGGGGCATTTTCAGGACTTGGAGTTGTCCTGAATGATATTGTAAGGACAGATGCAGGACATCGTATATCCTGACAAAACCCACTGAATGGACTGGGCGTAAGTGTTACCAACAATATAAACTATAATCCATGCAATGTAGCAGTGCTCCAAAATGTATTCATCAAATGCAAGAATGTGTCACACTGATGAAAGAGGTTGTTGACATGGGAGGACTGGGTGTGGTGGGGAGTGGGATTATGGGAACCTCATGTTTTTTAATTTAACATTTGTGTGATCTATGTGTCTTTTTAAAAACAAAGACAATAAAAATATCTTTAAAAAATAAAGTGTATTGGAAGAAACAACCTGTTTTTGTTCAGTGTCAACCACATAATAGACACAATTGATTGAGAGAATTATAAAGACATCATGAAACAGTTGGAAAACTTACTATATTAGTCCACATACTTCCACCAAGTACAAGTTACCTTAACAATGCATGTCCACTTTCAGGTTTAGGGTACTGGAGCTGCAAAATATTCACAACACAAATTTTTGTCAGCTTCTCATCTGTAGTCTCAAAAAGACAGACCCTTGGATACTAAGGACAAATGACGGTATTCCTAGTTATAAATCTATAAACAGCATCACTTTGACTGTATTTACATTGTTCTGCTGGGAAACACATATAAATTTTTTTTCTAAGATTTATTTTATTTATTTCTCTCCAAGCCCCATTGTTTTGCACTTGCTGTCTACTCTCTGTGTGTTCTTCTATGTCTGCTTATTTTCTCTTTAGGTGGTACCAGGCTGATCCTGGGACCTTCCAGGGTAGAAGAGCAGTGCTCAATCTCTTGTGCAACCTCAGCTCCCGGGTCTGCTGCATCTCTTATTGCCTCTCTTCTGTGTCTCTTTCTGTTGCATCATTTTGCTGTGCCAGCTCTCTGCATGGGCCAGCTCTCCTGCACAGACCAGCACTCTGCATGGACCACCACCCTGTGTGGACCAGCACTCCACTCAGGCCAGCTCACCATGATGGCCAGCTTACCTTTCAACAGGCAGCCCTGGGAATCAAACCCTGGACCTCCTATATGGTAGATGGGAGCCCAAACACTTGACTAACATCCATTTCCCCAGGAAATATTTTTATTTTGGAAATGTTATCAGATATTTGACTGGCTTGTAAAGCACCTTAATAGGTGATAAAATGTCTGGGGAAAGTGCATTTGGTCACCTCATAGAACCTTAGGAATTTATAATAAATCTGAGACTTCTCACAGGACTACTCCCCTCAATCTACAGTCTCAGGGGAAAGAGGATTTACCCAGGGAGTTAATGATTCTGGGTTTGGTTCTTTGGGCAGATTGCTGCTACCTTAGCTTGAGGTTATCACAAATGAAATCAGAATTAGATCTCTATCAATCACAATAGAAGAAATTACTGAATCTATTGCTAGAGCTGTAACTGCACAGGAAGTCATTAGATGTATTAGCTAAACTTGTTACTTATAAGCTGTAACGGAGGCATTTTTGTCTTTGCCAACAACACCTGTTGTATTTGGGTACACACTTCTGTGGAAGTTAAGGCACAATTGCATGAAATAATTAAATGCACTACATGATTTAAACCAAGTAAGGCCTTCCTCAAGGCCCTGATTTGATCACTTTGATTTTATTTGGGTCAAATCATAGGAACTGGACTTAGGCATATATTACATGGCAGGCATTTGGACCTTTTATCACTCATAGTACTCATTATAATCTCCCTGTTGCATTGGTTTCTTTTATTTTTTTTTCCCCAAGAGTTTTGAATGTGTGTCCCCAACCACCTGAGACCCAGCAAATGATTTCTTTATGTCTGAGATGACCTAAAAATTATGATCATGGGAAAAATGACATCATGACTATCTATGAGCACAACATGTAAACAACCAGAAATATTACCCCATGACCTTAGGCATTACCTGAAAATGGGTTCAACACCTTAAATTTTCTATTACCACTCTAAATGGCTGTGAGCCAGATCAAACCAGGGTAAACTGTTAAACAAATTAAGTAGACCCTTGGTGGAGACCTTTATGCTAAGCCCTACATCAGCAAACTGAAGCTTAACTTCATTCCTATCCCTTTATGTGCTCCTTTCCCCTGAACCTGAAACATAACAACCTGCCATAACCTGCCAGTTTCTGTCCCTGCTTCCTTCTCCAGGAATCTTGATCTGTTCTCTTTGTTTCTGTGTAGAATTTTGTCCCCAGCTTCTATGATTTGTTTAGTCTCTTCCTCACTCAGGGCCCCATTTTCCTTACACTTTACATTTCTGAAACTCTCCAGTCCAACAGCAGGTCAGTTTAATGCTCCCTCTCAGTTTTTCTTTGTGAGGCTTTTCTGCCTAAAGTTTCTTCCCTTCTAGGTTATCCTGCCTCAGAGAGTCAGAGTGTCATTGCAGAAAGGTGGGACCCCCAGAAAAGTCCATTTTGCATTTAGGGAATTCAACCAACAGAAATGGGATGTAGCGAGTGCACCACTCGCCACAGCCATTCTGCTATGATTTTACTCCCCAATTCCCCCAAATGGGGACCCTTTTGTGTTCAGCACTCCTTAGAGCTTGTTTTCAGCACTGGTTCTCGGTACCTGAATATGCTGTTAGTGCCTCTAAAATATGCTGTTAGTGCCCCCCGTGAGAATGATCCAGGCTGCTTGCTGCCTCTGGAGAACCCAGAATTTTTGCACAGGACCCTCTGAGAGGAAAGTGTAGAGAACCAATATCTCCCGGGTGGAAGTTTCCTACCTGATACTTCTCTCTTTCTTCAATTTGGCATTTGTGGAGCCCTTCTCCAGTCTCTGCCATCCTCCAGGGTATCTGCGGCCGTTTTTTTCAGGGTATTGCTTCCGTCGCTGGTTGATGACGTCACCCCTCGACCACTGATTTTTTTTTTTTTTTTTTTCCCAAGAGGTACCAGAGATTAAATTATGGACCTTTTACATTGGAAGGAGGCACACAACCACTGAGCTAGATCCACTCTCCAATGAGAGTTGGTTTCTTTCATTTTTTTGTTTTGGTTTTCGAAGGTACCAAGGATTGAACCGAGGATCTCATACATGCAAAGCAGGAAATGAACTACTTGAGCTACATCCACTCCCTCAATGATTTTTTCTAACTTTTTCTCAACTTCAAAAAGTAAAATAATATACAAAAGGCAGCTTAACAAATTATGAAAGGAGTAATCTAGACATTTCTGTCCAGTCACATTTATCATATTTAATCCTAAAAGCAAACTCAATTATTTCTTCGGTTTTCAGAAATATACATAAATGAGCAGAGATTGGTTAAATGATATGACCTATGTTTCCTTCATAATGAAGAAAATGAAGAAAAAATATTTAATCATATTCATATCTCATAAAACTAAACTCATTTTTTTTTTACCTTTAGCAATGATATAATACCTTCTTTGCCTTTCTTACAAAAATGTTACAAAACTATTGGTAATTAGAGTCTATATTACTTGATTTTTTTTCTTATTACCAAATTCTTAACATCTTATAGTTGAAGAACATTCTTGTGTTTATATTTTTATACACAATCCTCATCTACCACCAAAATCAATATATTATACAGCCCATACTATCCTATACTGTCTTTCAATTAACATTAAGCTCCCTAGAGTACAACTTTCAACTACAATCCTAAGTTATAAATAAGCAGTGTGTGTAATAGTTATTATAAGGTGCTACTTTCAACTCTATCCATTACAGCATATTTACAATTGACCTTATTAAACATTTTACATACATTCTATATCATATCCCCTTTCTTAGCCAGCATTCCATCTCCTACTAACCTGTAGTCTATAGCGTAATTTCATAAGCTTACTAATACTATTTAGTATAAGTCAGAGAGAACATACAATATTCATCCTTTTGTTTCTATCTTATTTCACTCAACATAGTATCCTCAAGGTTAATCTTTGCTGTCACATGCATTCTCATTTCATTTCTTCTTACATATGAATAGTATTATCTTGTAAGTTTATACCACATTTTGTTTATCCATTTATTGTTTGATGGGCATTTAAGTTGTTTCCATCTTTTAACAATTGCAAGTAATGTCACTATGATGTGCAAATTGTGAGTAATGTCTCTATGATGTGCAAATATCTGTTAGCATCCTTTCTTTCAGTCCTTCTGTATGTAGTCCTAGTAGTAGAATTGCTGTATCATAGAACATTTCTATATTTAGCTGCCTGAGGGACCACCAGATCATCCTCCACAGAGGCAACGCTATTTACATTCCCACCAACAATGAAATAGTGTTCATATTTCTCCAAATCCTTTCAAACAACCATAGTTTTCTTTTTTCCTTAAAATAATTGCCAATCGGTATGGCATGAAATATTATCACATTGTAGTTTTGATCGGCATTTCCCCAATAGCTAGTGATGCTGAGCATCTTTTCAAGTGCTATTTTGGCCATTTGTATTTCCTCATTGGAAAAAGGTCTATTCAATTCTTTTGCCCATTTTTGAATTAGGTTGTTTGACTTTTTGTCATTGAGGTATGTGATCTATTTATAAAACATGGAAATAAAACCCTTGTTGATTTTTCTCCCAGTGAATATGATGCCTTTTCACCCTCTTACAAAAATTGTTTGAAATACAAAAATGTTTAATTTTGAGGAAGTCTTAAGTCCTTTCAATCTATTTCTTCTTTTATTGCTTGTTCTTTGGGTGTAAGGGCCAAGAAACCACCAGTTACCACAAGATCTAATAGTTGTTTCCCTACATTTTCTTCTAGGAGTTTTATGATTCTAATTTTTACATTTAGGACCTTGACCTATTTTGAGTTAATTTTTATATAAGGTGTGAGATAGGGATCCTTTTCTTTCTTTAAGTTATGGATATCCAGTTTTCCCAGCACTATTTCTTGAATAGGCGGTTCTGATTCAGCTGTTTGTTTCACAACCTTATCAAAAATCACTTGACCATAGATATGATGGTCTGTTTTGGAAATCTTAATTTGATCCCATCACTCTATCTATCTTTATACAAGTACATGTTGGGTTTTGTTGTTTTGTGTGTTTTTTGCCACTTTAGGTAAATAATATGCTTTCAAGTCAGGAAGTGAGAGTCCTTCAACTTCATTCTTCTAGTTTAAGATAGTTTTGACTATTCAGGGGCACATGTCCTTCCAGATAAATTTGATAACTGACTTTTCCAATTTAAAAAAAAAGGCTGTTTGAACTTTTATCAGCACTGCATTTAAATCTATCATTCTCTTTGGATAAAACTGACATGTTAATGATATTTAGTTTTCCAATGCATGAACATGGAATGTTCTTCAATTTATTGAACTCATCCTTGGTTTCTTTTTTAAATGTTTTGTAGTTCTTTGAATACGGGCCCTTAATTGTCATTGGTTGGTTATTCCTCAATGTTTGATTCTTTTAGTCACTCTTGTAAATGGAATTTTTTCCCTACCTTCCTCTTCAGTTTGCTCTTTAGTAGTGTATGGAAACTGTATTAACTTTTTGCATATTAATCTGTTATTCTGCCACTTTCTGATAATGTCTATTAGTTCTAGTAATTTTGTTGTGTATTTTTCAGGACATTCTAAGATAGGATCATATCATCATGGGGAATAGTGAATGTTTTACTTCTTCCTTTCCTATTTGGGTGCCTTCTATATGTTTTACTTGCATAATTGCTCTAGTTAGAACATCTGGCACAATATTGAATAGCAGCAGAAATAGCGAACATCCTTATTTTTTTCCCAATCTCACTGGGAAAAATGATCTTTCACCATTCATTATCATGTTAGTCTTGGGTTTTTCACATATGCCCTTTATCCTATTGAGAAAGATTCCTTCTGTTGCTATATTTCAGGAGTTTTTATCAAGAAGTGATGTTGTATTTTGTGAAAGCCTTTTCTGGATCAATTGAGATAATCAAGTGATTTTTTTAATCTTCAACTTATTAATGTGGTATATTACACTGATTTTTTTAGTTTGAACCATTCTTGCATACCTGTTATAAAACCCATATGATCAGAGTGTGGATATTGGTCAAATGGTTAAGCAACTGCTTCCCACATATTCAGTTCCCAGTGCCTACTAAAAACTAAAACAAGAAAACAAATTTAAAAAAACTAACTCAGGGGAGCCAATGTGACTGAGTGGGTAAGTCCTGGCTTCCCATATACAAGTTCCTATATTCAATCCCTGGCACCAGTACCTCAAAAAAAACAACAACCCATATTATCATGATGTATAATTTTAATGTGCTTTTTAATTTGGTTAGGAAGTATTTTGTTGAAGATTTTTGCATCTATATTGATTAGAGATATTTGTGTATAATTTTCTTTTTTCATATTATCTCTATTTCGCTTTAGTATTAAGGTGATGGCTTCAGAGACAGAGTTTCGTAGTGGTACTTCCTGCTCAAATTTTGGAATAGGTTGAAAAAGACCATTATTATGTCATCTTTGAATGACTGGTAGAATTCAGAATTCCCTGTGAAGCAATCTGGACTTGGGCTTTTCATTTTGGGGAGGTTTCTGAAGAATGTTATTTTTGTTGTTGTCATTGGCTCATTGAGGTCTTTGATTTCTTCTAGGGCCAGTGAGGCTTCATGGATTTATAGGAATTCATCCATTTCATGAACATTGTCAAGTTTGTTGGCATACAGTTGTTAATAGTACCGTCCTTTGATATTTTAATTTCTGCTCACTCAGTATAATGTCCCCCATCTCATTTCTGATTTTATTTACTTGCATTGTCTCTCTTTTTCCTTTGTTATAATAGCTAAGGATTTTTACATATTTTTTTAATATTCACCAATCAGCAGAACATCTTTTGGTTCTGCTGATTCTCTCTCTTATCTATTTTTATTAGCTATTTTATTTATTCCTGCCCTGATCTTTGCTTCTTTTCTTCTGCTTGCTTTTGGTGTGGTTTGCAGCTCTATTTTGACTTCCTCCACTTGTACAGTTAGGCTTAATTTTTAGCTCTTTATTCTTTTTAAATTAAGCATTGAAGGCTATGAATTCCATTCTGAGCAATGCCATAATTTTTTTAGGAGGTGCAGAGGATTTAACCCAGGGCCTCATACATGGGAAGCAGATGCTTAACCATGTAGTCTACATCTGCTCTCCTGTTTTAAGTTTTTTTTTAAGATTTATTTATTTATTTATTTCTGCCCACCCCCTTGTTTTTCACTTGCTATGCCTGTTCACCATCCTTGATTCTTTAGGAGGCACTGGGAGCTGAAATCAGGACCTCTGATGTGGGAGGGAGGTGCCTAATTGCTAGAGCCACCTCTGCTCCCTGCTTTTTTGTGCCTCTTATTCTGCTTTTCCTCCCCACATATCTTGTTGCATCATCTTGTTGTATCCCCTTACCAAGACTGCCTATCACATAAATTCGCTGTCTTCTTTAGGAGGTACCAGAAACCTCTGCTCACTTTTCTTTTGTTTCCCTCACCATGCTTTTTCTTCTTGTGTTTCTTGTTTTGTTATCTTGCCATGCCTACCCATCATTGCTAGTGTGCAGTCTTCTTTGGGAGGCATGGGAATCTGAAACAGTGACCCACCATGTGATAGGCAGGAGCCCAGTTGCCTTAGCCACAACTGCTTCCCGGTCATGTATTTATATGGTATGTCTTTGTTTCACTCATATTGAGATATTTACTGACTTTGCTTGCAATTTCTTCTTTGAATTATTATTTAAGTGTATTGTTTAATCTAAATATATTTGTGAATTTTCCCTTTTTTCAACTGTTATTAATTTCCAACTTAATTCCATGATGATCAGAGACAGTCTTTTCTCTAATTTCAAGTGTTTTAAATTTATTGATATCTGACTTATGTTCCAACAAAAAGTCTCTCCTGGAGAAAGATTAATGAGAACTAGAGAAGAATGTGTATCATGTTGTTTTGGGGTGTAATGTTCTATAAACGTAGATCTATTTCATTTATCATTTCATTCAAGTTCTCTTTTTCCTTATTTACCCTCTGTCCAGGTGTTCTATTCAATTCTGAAAGTAGAGACATCAATTTCTTCTTACAGTTTTCTCAGTGTTTGCTTCATGTACTTTGGGGCACTAAGTTAGGTGCATAAATATTTATTGTTATTTCTTCTTGTTTACTTTTCCCTTTTATTAATTTATAGTTACCTTCTCCATCTATTATAGCAGTTTTGCATTTAGAATCTGTCTGATATTAGTATCACTATTCTAGATTTTTAAAATCTTTTTTAAAGTACATAGATTACAGGAAATCTTACTTAAAAAATATGAGGTTCCCATATACCCCACTCCCCCCCCCCCCCGACTCTTCCCACAAAACAATCTCTTTCATTGGTGTGGCACATTCATTGCATTTTATGGATACATTTTGGTTGGATGTAGCTCACGTGGTTGAGTACCTGCTTCCCATTTATGAGGTCCCAGGCTCAATGCAGATCTCTTTTGATTACTATTTGCATGGAATAGCTCTTACTAAACTTTCACTTCCAGCCTGATTGTGTCTTTGCATCTAAAGTGAGTCTTTTGGGCAGTAGGTGTAGCTCAGTCATTGAGTGCCTGCTTCCCATGTATGAGGTTCTGGGTTCAATTCCCAGTACCTCCTTATAAAACTAAAAAAAAAATAAAGTGAGTCTCTTGTAGTCAATGAACATATGACTCATATTTTTTATTCATTCTCTCATTCTATGTCTTTTGATTGAGGAGTTCAATAAATTAGCATTCAATGTTATTACTGTAAAGGCATTACTTTTCTTGTCCATTTTATGCCTTGGCTTTCTGTTATCATATCTTAATATTTTCTTTCTTAACCATTCCAATAACCCTTATTTATTATCTTCATTATTAAACTCTTCTCCAAGCCTCTCACCCTTGTTGTTTCCTTTCAGGCTGTAATATACCATATAGTATCTTTTGTAGAAACAGTTTCTTCATAATATGCTCTCAGTTTTTCTTTGTCATGAAGACTTCAAACATTTCCTAAGGATAGTTTTTCTGGAGACAGAATTCTTGGCTGGAAGTTTTATCTTTCATTATCTTAAATATATTGTCACTGTTTCCTTACCTCCATTGCTTCTGATGAGACATCAGCACTTAGACTTTTTTAGGTCTTTATTCATTTTTTTAATGTTACATTAAAAAAATATGAGGTCCCCATATACCCCCCACCCCCCTTACCTCACTACTGCCCCCATAGCAACATTCTCCTCCATCATCATGAGACGTTCATTGCATTTGTTGAATACATCTCTGAGCACTGCTGCACTTCATGGTCAATGGTCCACATCATAGCCCACACTCTCCCACGTTCCATCCAGTGGGCCATGGGAGGACATACAATGTCCGGTAATTGTCCCTGCAGCACCACCCAGGACAACTCCAAGTCCCAAAAATGCCTCCACATCTCATCTCTTCCTCCCATTCCCCACGCCCAGCAGCCACCATGGCCACTTTCTCCATACCAATGCCACATTTTCTTCGATTACTAATCACAATAGTTCATGAATAGAATATCAGTAAGTCCACTCTAATCCATATTCTATTCCTCCATCATGTCAGTGATAAATTGCTTTTCTCTTGCTGCTCTAAGAAATCTCTTTATTTCTTGTATTTGAAATTCTGAGTAGTATATGTCTCTGAGAAAATATATTAAAATTTATTCTATTTAGGGTTAGTTGTAATTCTGGAATATTGATATTCATGTTTTTCATAAGGTTTGGAAATTTTTCAGTCATTATTTCCTTAAAAATTCTTTCTGCCCCTTTTCCATTCTCTCCTACTTCTTGGAACCCTATAATGCATTTGTTTGTGTGTTTCATGCTATCATACTAATCCTGGAAACACTCACCTTTTCCATTCTTTTCTCTTTCTGTTCATCTGTCTTTTCAAGTTAAGATGCTCTACCATCTACCATCTAATTCACTAATTCTGTCCTCAACCAAATCAAATCTGCTATTATATTCCTTTAATGTATTTTTAATCTATTGTATTGTATCTTTCATTTCCATAAATTTTGTACTTTTCTTTACAGGCTTTCAAATTGTTCTTTATGCTCACACAGTGTCACTTTAATATCTTCATTTCATTAGTCATACCTTCCTTCAACTTCTTGAATTGATTAAGGAGATTTGTGTGAACATCACTGATTAGTTATCTTTACTCCTTTGTCTCATCTGGATTCTTGGTTTGTTTCCTTGCTTGGCCATATATTCCTATTTCTTAGTATGCTTTCTTATTTTTTTTTTGTTGATATCTAGGCAATAATCATCTTGGTGATCTTACTCTCTTCATCAATTTGTTTCTCTTATCTAGTGGTTTCTTCACAACTCTTCTTTAATTTCTGGTTCAATTTTTTTCTAAAACTTTAAGTTTTCCCTGTTTAAGTTATCAAAACAGGGTAAGGGATCCACTAATGGGAGCATAGAATAGATCTAAGGTGACTGTGAAATAATCAGGGGCAAAAAAGGCCTGTCTTTTTTTTGTTTTCCTGGCTGGCCATAAGATGGTGTTCTTTGTCAAATCTTTCCACTGTGATGAATCCTTCCATTTTCATTGACTTCTGAGCCACAGATTCAGAATAACTATATTGTTAACCTTCCTTAACAGAAACTACATTCAGGCCTCTGCTATACCCTCTCTTTTCCCTGGGAGGGTTATGTCCTTTTCCCACTCTGTTCAATGCTGAGCTGCAGGTTTTATGGAGCTTGTTCTCCTTGAGGGTGGGGGATG
This sequence comes from Dasypus novemcinctus, assembly GCF_030445035.2. Lineage (NCBI taxonomy): Eukaryota > Metazoa > Chordata > Mammalia > Cingulata > Dasypodidae > Dasypus > Dasypus novemcinctus. The sequence continues at coordinate 17,908,887 of NC_080700.1, forward strand.
GGTGCCAGTTGTGGAATCAGCAACTCAAAGTTTTCCTTTTGGGCCTGTAGTCTCTCCATCCCCAGTTCTCTTAAATGATGAATGCTACACTCTTCTTTCCTGCAGGTCCCCAAACTATCTCCCTGGGAAGTTATCTATGCTTTCTCATTATTTTATGAGATCTGCATCCTGTTTGAGCTACTCTGGTGCCATCTTCCCAGAACTCTCAGAATTGATTTTTCTAGCCTGGGTTTCACATTTGCCCAAAATTTAATTTCTCTTAACCCTAGGCCTTTTGGAAGACTTACATCACTTACTAATTTTTACAAATATTTCCACTCTTCTTTTCTATATTTAAAAGGGGCATGTCTCATCTTCATTTTTATGAGGATTCTGTATACATGAGACCATTCCATAGTAGCTTTCCTCATGAATATGAGTTTTCTATTTTGTCTACAACCGATAAGGACTGGAGAAAACATTGAGATAGGTACTCACCTGGGCCCATTAATGACAGATTATCATACAGTCGCAGGATATATTATGGGACTATTTGTTATAGGACACATTTAAACCTAAATTCGTACCACCTAGGAATGTAACATATTTTTCAGCATATATGAGATGGATGATTACTCTTTCCCTATGAATATCCTTTAGTAAATTTAAATTCGTTCTCCAGGACTATTTACCTAAAGGTATGTGCCACCAAGAAGGGAGATTAGCAACTCCACTTGGTAAATGATAATCACGTTAGAAAATAACGTGGAGGAAAAACCCTCTCCCACTATGATGAAACCAGACAATATTAGCAATATTTTTATTTGTAATATCATTATTGGTAATAATTCATACCAGGAAGGGAAACATGATGAACCAAGAAAAAGCCTATTGAATGCAGAGCTACACAATTCCATTGTTTTTTAAATTATTATAATTTTGGATGCTTTCATTGATTTGCAATCCAGAGACTCAAATCCTCCAAATAAGCCATTCTTACTAACAAAGATGTCAAATGCTGAGATCCATATGCCCTCGAATTTGACAATACAAGCCCAGCAGTACAAATATCTTGTTGAATTGACTATCTCCAGTTGAACAAACAATTGACACAAATGACCCACAGGAATTGGATAAATTGGAGGAGCTGACTACAGGCTAATGCTGGAGTTCCAATATCAGTCGCGAATATTTTAATTACCAAACAAACTGACACATTATTAGCTACACACTCCCAAATTTGGCCATATGATTTAAAACCATTTTGCAACAGAGTCCTTCTCATCACCTATCTGAGCAAAACCTTGGACTGTTGGGAGCTTTTACATTCAGCAGCCATTAATTGGGGCTTTCATTCTACTAATTGGTTTCTGGCTCTTTGGTCAAATTACAGCAACATCAACTTTGCTAGCCCTGCACTCTCAAAGCCCCTTGATTTAATAGATTTTTGCAAGTCAAAAACTTTGCCCAATGTGGTCTTCAAATACAAGCAGTGAGAGGTCCTGAGATGCAGGTCACAAGCCCTGTGTGTAGTCTCTCATAGTGGGGTGATAGGCCCCCTCAGATGATGGGCATCTACAGCAACATAGACCTTCTCCTGTCCCTGCTCCACTTAGGCAGTTGCTCCTTCATGTCCTGGACTGTCAGTCTGCACAGCCATGCTCCAGACAGACCAAGGGCTCAGCAACTGGAGCTCTATGCCCAGAGGTGTCTGGAGGTGTTGGGAGGCCTCAGTGCTGCCACTGGTAGTGGCAGATCCTGGGAGAAGAGGTGGAGGCAAAATGTTCTCCTTCAAGCTGCCCAGACCCACATTCAGATCCTATGCCCTAATGCTGACCTGATCTGATGATAGATTTAATTTGGAACCAAATATTAAAAAACAGAAGCAGGTCTTTTTGCCAGGAGAATTGATATAAATGAAGTCAATTTTGTACAAAAATGCATTGTAACAGACACAAATCAATATGATTTGTGGGGAAAGCTGATATCCAGTAATTTTAAAGTTTCCTTTATTAACACTTCATAAAAGAATATTCTTATACTATTAACCAAAATCTTCATACCTCACAAAAATCACTATATTATACAGCTCCTCATTATTCTCTACCTTTCTTTCAATTAAAATATTACATCCAGGACTACCTCTTTCAGTCACAAGCACATTTATAAATCAGCAGTGTTACTTATACTCACTCTAATGTATTACCATCAAATCTATTCATTTCCATACATTTACAGTAAACATTATTAAAAAGTCTACATACATTAAGCATCAGCTTCCATTCTCAACCCATATTCTATTTCCTGGGGGTAGAAAGGGTTATGGGATTTTTCTTTTTGGAGACATGAAAATGATTGAAAATAGAGTGATGACACAGTACAACTCTGTGATGAATATGACAGCAACTTATTGTATACTTTGGATGGATTGTACAAATCATGGGACTGTATAACACAATGAAATATTTGGTGGAAGATGGATTGTGGTTAAATGAACCAATATGAGAACATTCTCCTATGAACTATAACAAGTATAAAATACTAATACAGGGTGTCTGTAACCAGTGGGTCATGGGAAAAATACACCTAATGTAAGATGCTCACTATAGGTAGTAGTAAAGCTTTGATGATGCTCTTTCATAGTTTGTAACATTGTTTCACAACAATGCAAGGTGTTAGTGGTGGGGTAATATATGGGAGCCCTGAATAATGATATGCATGTTTGTTTTGTAAATTCACAACTTTTACTGTACACTTATTGTTTATGGATGTTCATTTATGAATGATAAACATCAATTTTTAAAAAGTTTTTTAAAAATTTCCTTTATTCTAGATGATTCTATGCCATGACAGAAATTTCATTACAAAACCTTCTTCTTGGTGAACATGATGTTCCTTTGAAATATATTGAGCAAACTGTCAACGTAAATGTCCACAAAAAGAAGCAGAAAGTCCTAGGCCTAAAGCAAAAACCGAAATTTAATCCAACAGAGATAGTTATTTTTTGTAAAGATTCCAGGAATGTCAGATTTTGCTTTGATAAATCATAGCCCAAAACTGCCAGAAAACTATAACTTGCAATATCTCACTATTCCCAGCCAACAAATCTGCAGCTTGTCTTTATATTTGAATATGCTGGGAAAAATACCACAACTCAGTCAACAAAATAAATAGATTACCCTCAGGAGGTGGAGGAGGAGGTGTTAAAGCTGGTTGTTTGGAAGTTACTCAGAATGGGACAGAGAAATCAATAGGATGGGTGTTTCTGTGTGGAGAGTTTGTTCCATTATCAAGGGTTATGTGATATCCACTTGTCTTCCAGAATCCTTTGTACTGACAAGTTTTTTAGCAGTTCAAGAACCAAAGTAAATTTCCCATTATTTGTTGGAAGAAGGGTGCCACTCCTGTGCTGGAGACAACCTTATGGCAGTTCTTGGTGAGAATGGCCCCCACAAAAGATGTGTTGCTGCAGAGAAAAATTGATCAGAGTATCAATTTGATCAGAGTAATGCAATAACTCTGATTGTAGTAATGCAATAACTCAAACTGATCAGAGTAATGCAATAACTATAAATCACCCATTGAGAAGTGATGTTTACAAATTGGATTTGAATAAGACCTTGTCTAATATCCAAGAAATACAGAAGGTGTTAAAACTTAAGCAAAAACTATTTGTTAACATGCATTTTGAAGAAATTTAACAGAAATGTCTATCTTCATTGGAATGTACTAGGTGGTTGTAATATGTAATAGCATCACTTAAACATTCAGTAGAACTTATGTATATGCTGGAGAGCAAAAATACCACTGTAATCCTACAATAGGAGGAATAGTAGATTTGAGTTACTTCATATTTTCTCTTATTCAGGTGATGCTGGATCCCTGCATTAGGACAATTTCTGTATTTCAGTGTCTGATACAGAAGGAGTGGATCATGGCTGGCCATCAGTTCCTGGAGAGATGCGACCATTTAAAGAGATCAGAAAAAGAATCTCCCTTATTTTTGCTATTCTTGGATGCCACATGGCAACTGTTAGAACAATATCCAGCCATGTTCAAATTCTTTGAAGCTTCCTTAGTGGACCTTTACAACAGTATCCACATCTTATTGTTAGGAATGTCGCTTTTCAACTGTCCTCATCAATGGGTGAAGCAAACCACAGAATATGAAAATAGTTGGGTGATGAAAAGGGCTTAAAATTCACATTGGTTTGGGACTGGTCTTTTCAATTTACAGCGAAGTATCACACCTTTTTCTGTAATGCCTTATACATTGGGAAGACCATGCCTTGAATACAGAATTGCTCTATGAAATCTTTAAAATGGGCAAAGATAAGCTAGAACTTCACAATAATAGGACTGCTGTCTTCCTTCAAGAATGGACCCATCAGTGACTAATTACTTCATCAAAGGAGAAATTTCTTAATATTACAATTTGCAGCAGTTTGATATGGTTATGAATCCAAAAAAACATATCAGGTTATGGTTGTGAACTTGTCTGTACCTGGGTGTGGTTATGATTAGGGCTCTATTTGTTTTAAAGATTTATTTATTTATTTCTCTCCCTTTCCCTCCCCCACCCCAGTTGTCTGTTTTCTGTGTCTACTTGCTGCTTGTTCTTTGTCTGCTTCTGTTGCTGTCAGTGGCACAGGAATCTGTGTTGCATCATCTTGTTGTGTCAGTTCTCCGTGTATGCGGCACCATTCCTGGGCAGGCTGCACTTTCTTTCACACTGGGCAGCTCTCCTTACGGGGTGCACTCCTTGCACATGGGGCTCCCCTACGCAGGGGACACCCCTGTGTGGCCCGGCACTCCTTGCGCACATCAGCACTGTGCATGGGCCAGCTCCACATGGGTCAAGGAGGCCCAGGGTTTGAACTGCAGACCTCCCACATGGTAGACAGACACCCTAACTACTGGGCCAAGTCCACTGCCTGATTAGGGCTTTAATAGGGCCATGTCATTAGAGAATTGAGTCCCCACCCACCAAGGTGTGGGGACTCACAGACAAAATGTATGGCAAAACAGAGTTGAGGGATTTTAGATGTTGGAAATTTTATGTCAAAGTTTGATGTTGAAGCCTTAAGCTGGAGCTCCAGGAGGTAAGCATGCAGAAGAAAGAGAGGCAAGCCCCAGGAAGTGAGGAACCCAGGAAGCCTAAACCCTCACAGACATCAGCATCCATCTTGCTCCAACACATGAAAATAGACTTTGGTGAAGGTAGTAACTTATGCTTTATGGCCTGGTATCTGTAAGCTCCTACCCCAAATAAATACCCTTTATAAAAACCAACCAATTTCTGGTATTCTACATCAACACCCCTTTGACTGACTAATATACAACAGAAATCAGAATTATGAGAAGATGGCATCATATGAGGCATGGAGTGCTCAACTCTCTCACAAAAACAATGGAGAAAGCGCCAAAAGCTGTCCAAGGGGTCTGCTTTTGGGGTCAGCAAACCAGGACAGTGATTCACAATTCCCAGGAGAGAAAGGGACAGAGAGGTGAATTTAAAACAACAAACATAAGTTACCAAACACTTGTGGCAGCCTGGAAGGGCTCCATTTCCAAACCCCAGGATATGAAACTGGGAAACTTACTGCAGCTGACTGAGAGAGGAACATATTTCTACCTGTGAGCTATTACAGGGAAAATAAAAGGGATTGGGGGAAATTTCTTCAGTGAATTCAGCCAGTACAGTCTGATTTCAAACTCAGTTTTAGTCACACCAAAGACACAGAAAACACCTATGTGAAATGGTGCACTGGCAAGTGCCATCTTCAGGCATGTATGGAAATTTCATGGAAAAAAACTGCATTGAGATATCTCTGTACCATAACTCCTAGGAGAAAATATGCACACCATTAAAGAGTCCTTGGCTGAATTTTGATAACTTAAGGTGAGCACTTTTGAAAGCATAGAGTAAGTTGAACCAAATATCAAAGAAGGTATGTGAAAAAAGAAACAATAGGCCAGAGAGAGAAACTGATCATTAGAATAAATTCACCAACATATTTAGATGCCTAGACATCAGCAAAAATTACAGACCATATCAGGAAAGAGGATGAGATTGCCCAGGCAAATGGACAAACCAAATATCCAGAAGAGATATGGGATTTAAGACAAGATATGATAACACACAAATCTCCTAAGTCAATTCAAAGAGTTGAAAGAAAGTGTGACTAAAGGGATAAGAGATATTAAGAAGACTCTGGGTGAGCATAAAGAGCCACGTGAAAGACAGAAAATAAAAGTAACAAGCCTTATGGAAATGAAAGTCATGATGGATGAGGTTAAAAATACATTAGAGGGAAGCAGACGTGGCTCAACTGATAGAGCATCCACCTACCATATGAGAGGTCCAAGGTTAAAACCCAGGGCCTCCTGGCCCATGTGGTGAGCTGGCCCACGTGCAGTGCTGCCATGGGCAAAGGAGTGCTGTGCCACTCAAGGCTGTTCCCCATGTAGGGGAACCCCACGTGCAAGGAGTGCACCCCACATTAAGTCACTGGCATGAGAAAGGCACAGCCTGCCCAGGAGTGGCACTGCACACACAGAGAGCTGATGCAGCAAGATGACACAACCAAAAAGAGACACAGATTCCTGGTGCCACCAAGAATACAAGTGGACCCAGAAGAATACACAAAAACAGGGGGGAAGGGGAGAAAACTAAATAAAATAAATCCTTAAAAAAATACACTAGAGGCAATAAGAGCAGATTTGAATTGCTCAAAGGCAGAATTAGTGATTTCAAAGGTAAAGCATCTGAACTGGAAAAGATAGGAAAACAGAAAGAAAAGAGAATGGAAAAAATGAAACAGGGTGTCATGGAATCGAGTGACAGTGCCAAAGACACAAACATTCACATTATCGGTATCCCAAAAGGAGAAGAGAATGGAAAAGTCCCAGAAAGAATATTTAAGAAAATAATGACCACAACCTTCCCAACCCTTATGAAAGACATAAATATCAATAGCCAAGAAGGACAAGATACTCCACACAGAATAATTCCGAATAGACCTACCTCAAGACAGATACTATTCAGAGGATAAATACAGAGATAAACAGTCTTCTGAAAGCAGCAAGAGAAAAACAAAGCATCACTTATAAGGGACCAGCAATGAGATTAAGTGCTAACTTCTCTTCAGAAATTAAGGAGGAGAGGACAAATGCTATGATGTTTCCAAGGTACTGAAAAGGAAAAACTGTCAGCCAAAAATTCTGTGTCCAAGAAAACTCTCCTTAAAAAAATAAGGGTAATTTCAAATTTTACACAGACAAACAAAAACTGATAGAATATTTTACCAAAACATCAGAATTACAAGAGCTGCCAAAGGGAGTATTGCATCATGAAAGGGAAAAAACAAAGGCAAGAGATTAAGAAGAATGTAGAAATGAAGATTATTAGAAAGGGTAAGTTGAAGTGCAAATAGTATGATATGACAGTGCAAAGCAAAAGGACAAAATGCAAGAAGTAATAATGCCTTTAAACTAATAATTTTGAATGTTATTTGGACACCCCAATCAAAAGAAATAGACTGATAGAATGGATAAAAAATATGAAATAAATATACCTTGTCTACAAGAGACTCACATCAGACATAAGGACAAATCTTGATAAAAAGTGAAATGTTGTTTCATGCAAATAACCAAGAAAAGCTGTAGTAGTGATACTACTGTTTGACAAAATAGATTTAAATGCAAAACTGTTTTAAGGGGTGAGCAAGGTCATTGTATATTCATAAAAGGGTCAAGTCACCAAGAAGAAATACCGAGCCAAGTACTCTGACATACATGAGGCACATACTGGCAAAGCTAAAGGGAGAAACACCTGTCTTTACATTAAGAGTTAGAGACTTTGATACATCACTTTCAGTATTAGATAGAACATTTGGACAGAGGACAAAAAAACATTGAACTTGAATAATAAGATAAATTAACTGGACCTAACAGACATCTACAGAGCATTGCACCCCAAAACAGCTTTCTTTTTTCAATCACTCATGTGTCCTTCTCTAAGGTAGACCCCACGCTAGGTCACAGGAAAATCTCAATAAATGTTAAAAGACTGAAATTAAACAAAACACTTTCTCTGATCATAACAGAATGAAGATGGAAATTGATAAAGATGGTAAAAGAGAAATTAATATATGAGATTAAACAACACACTTAAATAATCAGTGGGTCAAAGCAGAAATTACAGGAGAATTTAGCAAATATCTTGAGATGAATGAAAATGATAACACAATATGTCAAAACCTATAGGATAATAGTTTACATTGTAAACTCACCCCTAGTACATTCAGTGGGTTATGGAAGGATATATAATGTCCAGCATCTGTCCCTGCAATATCATTTAGGACAACTCCAAGTCCCCAAAATGTCTCCAAATTACATCTCTTCTTCCCTCTCCCTGCCCTCAGCAACTACCGTAGCCACTTTCTCCACATCAGTGCTACAATTTCTTCCATTACTAGTCACAATAGCTCTATAGTACAATACCAGTAAGTCCACTCTCATCCATTCATCCATTCTGTGGGCCCTGGGGTGATGATGTCCACTCTACCTCTATATCAAAGGGGCTTAGATCCATGCAGTGCAGCAGTGCTCCAAAATGTATTCACCAAATGCAATGAATGTGCCACAATGATGAAGGAGAGTTAATGTGGGAGCAGTGGGGTGGGGTTGGTTGTGGGGCATATAGAAACCTCGTATTTTTTAATGTAACATTTTTTGTGATCTATGTATCTTTAAAATATACAATTTAGAAAATCCTATGGGACACTGCAAATGCAGTGCTGAGAGAGAAATTTATAGCCCTCAATGCTTACAGTAAAGAAGAAAGAACTAAAACTAAAGAGTTTACTGCTACTTGGAAAACCTAGAAAAAAGAACAACGAACTAATCTCAAAACAAGCTGAAGGAAAGAAATATAAAGCTTAGAGCAGAAATAATTAGCACTGAGAAAAATATAGAATCAACAAAACCAAAGTTGGTTCTTTGATAAGATCAACAAACTTAACAAACCCTTTGCTATAATAGCAAAGAAAAAGACAGAAGACACAAATTAATAAAATAACAAATGAAAGGGAGGACATGACTACTGAATCCACAGAAATAAGCGTGATCATAAGAGGATTCTATGAGCAACTCTATGTCAAAAAATTAGACAATGTAAATAAGATGGACAAATTCCTAGAAACACAGGACCCTAGAAGACATAGAAGACTTCAACAAAACAACCACAGTTGAAAATATAGAAACAGTCATAAAAATCTTTAAAAGATGACAAAAATGGACACTACATAGTAGTGAAAGGGATAATCTTTCAAGAAGAAAGACTAATCATAAACATTTATGCTCTTGACAAGGGCACATTCAAATACGTGAGGCAAACACTGGAAAAATTAAGTGAAGGAATAGATGCCCCTACAGTTATAGCGGGAAACTTTAATACACCACTATCAGCTTTAGAAAGAACATCTCAAAAGAGAATCAATAAAGAAACAAAAACTTTGAACAATATATTAGAGGAGTTGGACCTGATATACATATTCAGAACATTACACCCAAATAAAGCAAGATGTACATCTTCTCAAGTGCACATGGATCATTCTCCAAGAAGGACCACATGCTAGGCCACAGAAAAAGCCTCAATGGATTCAGAAAGATGGAAATCATATGAAATAATTTCTCTGATGACAGTGGAATAAAGCTGGAAATCTGCAAGGGCCAGAGACCCAAATTTGGCAACAAGATATGGAAGTTAAACAACACACTCTTAGAAAAAGAGTGGGTTTAGAAGGAAATCTCAAAGGAAATCAATTACTACCTTGGAACCAATGAAAATGATAACACAACATATCAAAACTCATAGGATGCAGCAAAAGCAGTACTGAGAGGGAAATTTATAGCCATAAATGCATATATCAAAAAAGAAGAGCTAAAATTGAAGAACTAACAGCACACTTGGAGGAATTAGTAAAAAAAGAACAAACTAAACCCAAAGGAAGAAGAAAGAAAGAAATAACAAAGATCAGAGAAGAATTAAATGAAATAGAAAATAAGAAAGCACTTGAAAAAATAAACAAAACCAAGAGCTGGTTCTTTGAGAAGATCAATAAAATCAACAAACCCTTAGCTAGACTAACAAAGAAAAAAAGAGAGAAGATGCAAGTACACAAAATAAGAAATGAGAAAGGGGATATCTCCACTGACCCCAAAGAAATAAAAAAAAAATCATGAGGATACTTTGAAAACTATATTCCAAAAAGAAGTACAATTTAGAGGAAGTGGACAAATTCCTAGACACACAAAAGAAGCCTACACTGATGAAAGAAGAAAATGACAGTCTCAACAAACCAATCACAAGAGATCGAATCAGTCATTAAAACCTCCCAACTAAGAAGAGCCCTTGGCCAGATGGCTTCACAGGTGAATTCTGCCAAACATTCTGGAAAGAACTAACACCAATCTTCCTTAAACTCTTTCAAAAAATCAAAACAGAAGGAACATTGCCTAACTCATTCTATGATGCCAACATTACCCTAATATCAACGCCAAGCGAAGACACCACAAGAAAGCAAAATTACAGGTTAATCTCTCTAATGAATGTAGATGCAAAAATCCTCAACAAAATACTTGCTAATTGCATTCAACAACACATTAAACAAATTATACACCATGAACAAGTGGGATTCATTCCTAGTGTGCAAGGATAGTTCAACAAAAGAAAATCAATTAATGTAATACACCATATAAACAGATTCAAGGGAAAAATGACATGATCATATCTATAGATGCAGGAAAAGCATTTGACAAAACACAGTACCCTTTCTTGAAAAAACACTGCAAAAGATAGGAATAGAAGGAAACTTTTTGAACATGATAAAGGGCATATATGAAAAACCTATACCTAACACCATTTACAATGGTGAAATCCTAAAATCTTTCCCTCTAAGATAAGGAAAAAACAAGGATGCCCACTATCACTCCTTTAATTTAACATTGTGTTAGAAGTAATTGCTTGAGCACTGAGGCAAGGACCAGACATAAAAGGTGTACAAATGGGAAAGGAAGAAGTCAAAATTTCACTATTTTTAAGATGACATGATCCTATACATACAAAACCCTGAGAAGACTACAACAAAGCTTGCAGAACTTATAAATGAGTTCAGTAAAATTGCAGGTTATAAGATCAATGCATCAAAATCAGTACATTTCTGTACACCAATAAAGAGAAAATTTCAGGAGGAAATCAAGAAACAAATACCTTGTACAATAGTAAATTTAAAAAATCAAATACCTAGAAACAAATTTAACTAAATATGTAAAAGACTTATACACAGAAAACTACACAACACTGTTCAAGGAAATCAAAGAAGACCTAAATAAATGGAAGAATATTCCCTGTTCATGGATAGGAAGACTAAATATTATTAAGAAGTCTATTCTACCAAAACTGATCTACAGATTCAATGCAATCCTAATAAAAATTAACACAGAATTCTTTAATGAACTAGAGAAATGAACTATGAAATTTATTTGGAAAGGAAAGAGACACTGAATAGCCAAAGACATATTGAAAATGAAAAATGAAATTGGAGGAATCACACTACCTGACTTCAGAACATACTGCAAATCTACAGTAGTGAAAATGGCATGGAATTGGCATAAGGATAGACATGCTGACCAATGGAATAGAATTGAGAGTTCTGATATAGATCCTCATGTATGCAGTCATATGATATTTGACAAGGCCACAAAACCACTCAACTGTGAGAGAATGGCATCTTCGACAAATGGTGCCTAGAGAAATGGCTATCCATTTGTAAAAGAATGAAAGAAAATTACCAACTCACACCTTATGCAAAAATCAACTCAAGATGGATCAAAGACCTATATATAAGAGCCAAGACCATAAATGCATTGGAAAGCGATGTAGGGAGCATCTACAGGAACTTATAATAGGAAAAAACTTCATGAACTTTACACCAAAAGCACAAGCAGCAAAAGAACAAATAGATAAATTGCACCTCCTCAAAATTAAAGCCATTTGCACCTCAAAGGATTTTGTCAAGAAAGTGAAAAGACAACCTACCCAATGGGAGAAAATATTTGGTAACTATATATCTGATAGAAGACTAATATCCCGCATATATAAAGAACACCTGTATCTCAAAAAATCAAAAGAAAACAACCCATTTTAAAAATGGACAAAAGATTTAAACAGACACTTGTCCAAAGAAGAAATACAAATGGCTACAAAGCACAAGAAAACAGGCTAAAAGTCACGAGCTGTTAGGGAAATGCAAATCAAAACTACAATGAACTATCATCTTACTCCCATAAGACTGGTGACTATCAAAACAAAACAAAACCCAGAAGACTATAAGTGCTGGAGAGGATGTGGAGGAATGGGAACACTTGTCGACTGCTGGTGGGAACACAGAAGGATCCAGCCATTAGTTTGGCAGCTTCTAAAAAAAAATACCTATAGATATGCTATATGATGCAGCAATTCCACTGCTGACAATATACCTAATAGAATGGAAAACAAGGACACAAACTCATATGTGCACACCAATGTTCATAGCAGCACTATTCACTACTGCCAAAAGTTAGAATCAGCCCAAATGCCCACCAATAGATGAATGGATAAATATAATGTGGTATATACATACAATGGAATACTACGCAGCTATAAGAAGGAATACAGTACAAACACATATGATAACATGGATGAATCTTTTTTTTCAGGTTTATTTATTTATTTATTTATTTATTTATTTATTTATTTATTTCTCTCCCCTTCCCCCCCTACCCCGGTTGTCTGTTCTCTGTGTCTATTTGCTGCATCTTCTTTGTCTGCTTCTGTTGTTGTCAGTGGCACAGGAATCTGTGTTTCTTTTTGTCGCATCATCTTGTTGTGTCAGCTCTCCATGTGTGTGGCACCATTCCTGGGCAGGCTGCACTTTCTTTTGCACTGTGTGGCTCTCCTTACGGGGCGCACTACTTGTGCATGGGGCTCCCCTACGCAGGGGACACCCCTGCATGGCAGGGCACTCCTTGTGTGCATCAGCACTGCACATGGGCCAGCTCCACAAGGGTCAAGGAGGCCCGGGGTTTGAACCGCAGACCTCCCATGTGGTAGATGGACGCCTCACCACTTGGCCAAATCTGCCACTCAACATGGATGAATCTTGAGAACATTATGTTGAGTGAAGCAAGCCAGGTATTGAAGGACAAATATTACATGAACTCACTGAAATGAAATTAGTAAACCAAGCTGTTTCAGAGAGCTAGAGATGGGATGATAGGCTTAAAGGAAGTTGGAGGGAGAAGAAAGTTATGAACTGACACCTACATGGATGAAGCTATGATAAGCTGGAGGTAAGTATTTGCACAGGGAAAAGATAAAATGGGGGCATAGGGAAAAATTTTGGTGGGGCATTGCAGGCTTGAGGAGAGCTAGGAATGGGAGCATGGGTCAGGTGGCCCAAGAAATTGAGGAGAGGGTGGGGGGAACATTCAAACATAGGAGATTGTCAGGTATGTGGTTGAAACTATAATGTTGAGAACTCTAGAAAATATAATAAGGAAGGTTACCTGATTAAGATGCTTAAGGGGGTCATCTGACACAGGGCAGGCTTCTAGGGAGTGTGTGAGTGCTCATTTTGTCATAGAGGGTTATATCATTGGGTGGAGACCCATACAATGAATATGAAGGTATATCCACATCCTGGGGAGAATTGATGTTCTCAAACAGAGGGAATTGTGTCTCTGGAGAGAATTGGTGGCTCACAATGGGTTAGGGCAGCTCAGTGTGTCAGGCCCTCAACATTGTTGCAAGTACCTCTGAAAATGGTCCTTCAAGGAATTAAGATTGTCACTGTGAGCCCTGAGGGAAGAGGGAGAGGGTACTGAATAGATGGAATCAGTGTAACTGTGGGACAATTGAAGTGTTCCACAAAATCATGCAATGATGGACATAGGATATGTTAAATTATGCCAAAAATGCATAAAGATCTATATGCTAAAATGTAAACCACAATGTAAAATGTAAGATAATTAAAAATATAGAAAATTGTATAGCCTAAAATATAATCCATAATGTAAACCAAAATGGAACCATGTTTGAAAGCTATGTTTCAATATCTGTACATCAGCTGCAGCAAAAATAATATGAACATGTAAAAAGATCATTGCTGGGGAAAGGACAACGTGTTTGATATTGGGTATGTGGGAGTACCCAATATTGCATATGTGAATTACTGTGATCTAAAACTTTTGTGAAGACAAACTTAATAATTAGAAAAAAAAAGGATGTAGACACTGAGGAAGAAATGAAAAAAATTGCCTTGCCGCTGTACATACAGAGCAACACCTACTGCAGTGATGAAAGGCAAAATGTGAAAAACAAAGCTTTTTCATTTTTTCATTTTTTGATTCCCTGAATTATTTTTACTTTTAAAATTTTTTCTAAATTAGATTGTATTCTACATCTAACCTTTAAACCCATCATTATATTCCATTTTACCATTAATGGAACCTGGCAATACATTAGGCTTCATTTTTTAAGGAGTTTTGGACCACAGAGAGGTTCAGCTATGGCAGAGGAGGAACACGGGTGTGGGGTGTTATTGATGGGGGAGCACATGATCAGGAGGGAGTTCTCCAGGGCATGTATAGAGAGTATATAAAAATGTTTGGCTATTTGCTAGTAGTTACAGTTAAAAATGACAACTGAGGGATTGCCAAGTTCCTAGCCAGGGGAGCTCTATCCCATTCCCCAAGAGAAAAGCAACAATCCCCCAAGTGCGATGGCTAAGACCAATAAAGAGGATGGTCCAATAATGAGTCCTTGATATGATGACTATGCTTATGAGCCTGTGCACTGGAAATATAAACTAGGCCTAGAGCTGCAGGGTGCCTAAGAGTTACCTCCTGAGAACCTCCATGTTGCTCAAATGTGGCCACTCTCTAAGCCAAACTTAGCATGTAAATGCATTACCTTCCCCCCAGCTTGGGACATGACTTCTATGGATGAGCCTCCCTGATTCCAGGGATTATGACCAAGCACCAGCTGGTGATGTAACTAGAAAAAGACTTTGAATAAAAGGGTCAACTCAGACCAGCAGAATATCTCAGCCTACATGTAATATCAGGTGTTAAAAATGGCTTTTGACCTTGAATAAAAGGGGGAAGTAGAAAGGACAAATGAGTTTATATGGCTGAGTCTCCCAAAAAGAGGGAGTTCATGCTTACACACAACTCAGCAGGGTCCCAGAGATAGCCAAAGTACATATAACCCTAGGTATTGGTTCCCTTGTGGACTACAGAGAACCACAGGTTCTGTGGTCATGGCAGATGGCTCTGGAGTTCAGTGCCATGTCAGTTGGATCTACTTTGGAGTTTGTGTTCCAGAGTGTGAAGGAGTTGGACTCAGGTGTAACCTTTCTACACATGCCTCTTCTGTCACTTTTACTGAACCTGTGGTTGATGCTGGGTTTGGTATATACTCAGGAGAACTGAATCTCTGGACTGTCCATGTGACAACCAGGCCCTGAGCCTCAGTAGACTTGCACCTCCTACCCTCTGGTTTATTGGACTTACCCCGTCCAGCTAACAGGGAGGTGAAGAAGGATAACCACCACACCAGGAGTCAAGAGTGCCTACACCTCATCCATGTGGAATCTAAGCCCCCTCTCAATATAGAGGTGGAGTGGACATAACCATCCCAGGGTCCACAGGATGGAGGAATAAAGTATGGATTAGAGTGTACTTACTGATATTCTACTATGGAACTATTGTGATTAGTAATGGAAGAAAATGTAGCATTGATGTGGAGAAAGTGGCCACAGTAGCTGCTGAGGGTAGGGAGAGGGAAGAAGAGATATGATGTGGGGGTAGTTTCAGGACTTGGAGTTGTCCTAGGTGGTACTGCAGTGACAGTTGTTGGACATTGTAAGTCCTGCCATGGCCCACTGGGTGGACTGTGGGAAAGTGTAATCTATAACGTAAACCATTATCCATGTGGTACACAGTGCTCCAAAATGTATTCACCAAATACAATAAATGTCCCCCGATGATGAAAGAGGTTGTTGATTTGGGAGGAGTGGGGGTATATGGGGACCTCATTTTTTTAATGTAACACTTTTTAAAAAATAAAGAGGAAATAAAAGCACATGAAAAGATGCTCAAAATCACTAGTTATTAGGGAAATACAAATCAAAACTACAATGAGATACTATCTCACTCCCATTAGACTAGCAGATACTAAAAAACCAGAAGACTGCAAATGTTGGAGAGGATGTGAAGGAATGGAATCCCTCATCCATTGCTCATGGGAATGTAAAAGGATCCAGCCATTCTGGAGGACAGTTTGGCGGTTCCTCAAAAAACTAGTTATAGATTTGCCATATAACCCAGCAATCCCATTGCTGGTATATACCCAGAAAATCTGAAAACAAGGACAAAAATTATATTTGCACGCCAATGTTCATAGCAGCATTATTCACTATTGCCAAAAGTTGGGATCAGCCCAAATGCCAATCAACAGATGAATGGATAAGCAAAATGTTGTATATACATACAATGGAATACTACTCAGCTGTCAGACGGAATACAGTAATAACACATGGGTGAATCTTGAGGACATTACGTTGAGTGAAGCAAGCCAGGCATTGAAGGACAAATACTACATGAACTCTCTGATGTGAAATAAGCAAACCAAGCTGTCTCAGAGAGCTAGAGACTGGATGATAGGCTTAGAGGAAATTGGAGGGGAGAGGAAGGTTGTGAACTGACCCCTAAATGGATGAAATCTTTGATAAATGGAGGTAAGTAGTTGTACAGGGAAGGGATAAGACGTGGGCATAGGGATACTATTGTGTATGGCTTTGGAGGCTGGAGGGGGGCTAGGGTTGGGAGGATTGGTCAGATGGCCAAGGAATTGGGAGCAGGGTTGGAGGGAGCATATGAACATGGGAGATTGTCAGGTTATGTGTTTGAAACTATAATGTTGAGAAAACTCTTTAGAAAATATAAGGAAGGGTTACTTTTTTAAAGTGTTTAATGGGGGGTACAGGTGCTGGCTTCTAGGGAGTGTGTGAGTGCTGAACTTGTCATAGTGTGTTATATCATTGGGTGGAGACTCATACAATAAATGGGAAGGTGTACCCCCATCCTGGGGATGCCTGATGTTCTCAAACTTAGGGAATGGTGTCTCTCTAGAGAATTGGTGACACTCAGTGGGGGAGGACAGTCTAGTGTGTCAAGCCCTCAGCATTGTTGCAAGTATCTGTGAACCTGATCCTTCAATCAGTGAAGCTTGGTTGTCACTGTGGGCCCTGAGGGAAGGGGGAGAGAGGAATAGAATTGGTGGAAGCAGTGGTAACTGTGGGGCAATGAAATTGCTGCAGAAAATCATGCAATGATGGATATAGGACATGTTAAATTTCACCAAAAATTTACAAAAATGTATAGTCTAAAATGTAAACTATAATGTAACTAAAATTTTAGAAAAGTGTACAGTCTAAAATATAAACCATAATGTAAAACAAAATGGAAACATGTTTGTTATCTATATTTCAATATCTGTACATCAGCTTCAGCGAATATAACATCCGCATGTGAAAAGGTCAGTACTAGGGAAGGGAGAAATGGTTTGATGTGGATTAATGGGAGTCCCCTATATTGCATATGTGACTTCAATGTGATCTAAAATTTTTTTTAAGAATTAATTTTTTTAAAAAAAAAAAGGATATAGACACTGAGGAAGGAATGAAAGAAATTAACTTGCCACTGTACATACAGGGCTACACCTATTACAATGATGAAAGGCAAAATGTCAAAAACAAAGTTTGATGATATTTTTCATTTTTTAATACCTCAATTTATTTTTTACATTATTTTAGTTTTTCTAAGTTACTATGTATTCTATTTCCAATCTTTAAACCTATCAATACTATTTCTTTTTCCTACTAAATTAATTTGGCAATATATTAGACTTCAGTCTTGAAGAAATTTTGGACCACAGAGGGGTTGAACATACTGGTATGGGGTATTATTGATGGGGGACACATGGTTGAGAGAGAGTTCTATAGGGTATATATATTGGGTTATACAAATGTTTGGATATTTGTTGGGTATTTTCATAGTAGTTAGAGTTATAAATGACAACTGAGGGAGTGCTGAGTTCCTAGCCAGGGGAGCTCTGTCATATTCCCCAATGGAACAGCAACAATCCACCAAGTGCAAGGGTAAAGACAAATAAGAAGGATGGTCCAATAATGAGCCCTTGATACTGATGACTATGCTTATGAGCCTGTGTGCCTGAAATTTGAACTAGGCCTAGAGATGCAGGATGCCTAAGAGTTAGACATGGATGCCTGAGAGCCTCCATGTTGCTCAGTGTGGCTACTCTTTAAGCCAAACTCAGCATGTGAATTCATTACCTATCCCCTAGCATGGGACATGACCCCCGGGGATGAGCCTCCCTGACACCAAGGGATTACTACCTATCACCAGCTAGTGATGCAATGAGAAAAACACCTTGAATAAAAGGGGGAAATGATAAATGAGTTTATTTGGCTAAGAGACTTCAAAAAGTGTCAGGAGGTCATCAGAGGGGTTGCACTTAAGCACATCTCAGCAGGATCCCAGAGAAAGCCAAAGTAGATAAAACCCCAGAGACTGGTGCTCCTGACTGTTCCAGAGACACACAGGTTCTACAGTCATGGCAGATGGCTCTGGAGGCAGTGCTTTGTCAGTGGGCCCTACTTTGGAATTTGTGCTCCTGAGTGTGATGGAGTTGGACTCAGATGTGACTTTTCCATACATGCTTCTTCTGTCACTTTTATTGAACCTGTGGTTGGTGCTGCGGTTGGTCTATACTTAGGAGACCTAAATCTCTGGACTGGCCATATGCTTGCTGGGCTCTGAGCCTCAGCAGCGTTGCAACTACTATTCTACAGTTTGTTGGACACACCCTGGTCAGTTAATAGGGATGTGAAGATGGTCAACCACCACACCAGGGAACCAAGAGTGCCTAGAACTGCAAGCAGGAGAATCACATCCATCAACCATGTGAGATCTAAGCCACCTCTCAATTTAGAGGTGGAGTGGACATCACCATCCCAAGGTCCACAGGATGGAGGAATAAAATATGGATTAGAATGGATTTACTGGTATTCTATAATAGAACTATTGTGACTCCAGATATGGAAGAAACTTTATCAGTGATGTTTAGACAGTGGCCACAGTAGTTGCTGAGGGCAGGGATAGGGAAGAAGAGATGTGAAATGAGGGCATTTTCAGAACTTGGAGTTATCCAAAATGATATTTCAGGGACAGATGCTGGACATTATATATCCTGCCATAACCCACTGAATGGACTGGGGGAGAGTGTAAACTTCAATATAAACTATAAATAATGTGGTGCAGCAATGCTCCAAATGTATTCATCAAATGCAATGAATGTGCTCCAATGATGAAAGAGGTTTTTGATGTGGGAGGAGTGGGGTGGGGTATAGGGTATATAGGAACCTCTTAAATTTTTTCATGTAACATTTTTGTGATCTATGTATTTTTTAAAGACAATGAAAAAATAAATAAACTATACATCAATAAAATGAAATAAATGAGGTCTTTAAAAATCCATATAAAACAAAAAGAAAAGAAAACAAAAACCTTTATCAGAAATCTGTTGTTTAGAAATATTTTCTCCCATTTTGTAAGTTATCATTTTACTTCAAGATAAAACCAATTTAGGGTCAAAGTTTTAATTTCTTGGGTTTATTTATCTATTTTCCCCCCTTTTTTCCTTGTTCTTTCTGTGTAAAGACTAAGAAACCATTGTTAAACAAAAGATCTGGAAGAGGCTTCTGTACATTTTCTTCTTTGAGTTTGATATTTATGGCTCTTATATTTAGGTTTTTATCCATTTTAAGTTGATATTTGTATAAAGTGTGAGGTACTTTTTTTCTTTTTCTTTTTTTTTCTTTTGCAAATAGAGACCCAATTTCCCAACACCATTGTTGAAGACAAATTTCTAGGCCTAGTTCAAATTTTTTACTAATCTTTCCCAGTTGAGTGGTCTTTACCCCCTTGCCAAAAATCAGTTGGCCATAAATCTGATGGTTTATTTCTGAGCTCTCCATTCTATTACATTGGTCTGTATGTTTGTTCTTATTGAAGTACCATGTTCTTTTGATTACCAAGTCTTTATAATAAGTTTTATGATTGGGGAATGTGAGTCTTGCACCTTCATTCTTCTATTTTAATATAGCTTTGGCTATTTGGATTTCTTATTCTTCCATATAAAGTTGATAATTTGCTTTTCTTTTTCTGTAAAGAAGGGTGTCGGTTGTGATTGGTGTTGTGTTGAATCTATAGATTACTTTGTGTAGGATTGACATCTTAACAATACTTAGTCATCTAATGCCTGAACAGAGAATGTTCTTCCATTTTCTTAGGTCTTCTTTGATTTCTTTTAGCATTGTTTTGTAGCTTTCTGTGTACATGTCCTTTAAACCATGGTTAGGTTTATTCATGGATGTTTTCTTATTTTAGTTGTTCAGAAACACTACTAATTTATGGGTGTTTATTTTGTATCTGGACCATAATATCTGCAAATAGGGAAAGTTTGACTTCTATTCAAATTTGAATGCTATTTATTTCTTTTTCTTGCCTAATTACTCTGGCAAGAATTTCCAGTACAGTTGAATAAGAGTGAGTGGTGACAGTGGGCATCCTTGTTTTGTTCCTGATCTTAGGGGTAAAGCATTCAGTCTTTCACCATTAGTTGTGGGCTTTTCATATATTCCTTTTATAATGTTGAGCATACCATTGTAACTAGACAATGTCAAAAACTCAGAGAGTGGTCACATCACGACCTAGTCACAAAAGACTGTGATCTACTATATGCCAGATTGCAGATCTCTAATTGACATCCATATTTTCAGAGCCCAGAAAGTTGTGTATTCATTTAATTACAATAAATTGTTCGTTTATTCTTTTAACATTTAAGGCAATTTTCCTCAGTATACAGTTCTGGGCTACTTCCTGAGAGGAAAACTGCAATCAAAACACATCATCCATATTCTGCTGTAAGATTTCCCATTTTAATGAAGGAAGCAGACAATTAAAAAAGCAAATGCAGTTCACGGGGGTGTGCTATGATAAGGTAGGTCCAGAGGAGGTGAATTCTCCCAAGGCCAGGGAGATTCCATGTAAAAGAGACCACTAAGTTGAGACCTTGAGGTCAAGGAGTTGTCCACCAGATGCTTGTGGGATGTGAGAACAGCCAGTGAAAAGGCCCAGAGGCAAGAATAATCATATAATCCTTAAGGAAAGAGTCAAGTTCACTGTTTCTGCAGAGGAGAATATGAGTGGCGGGATTTGTGAAGGACGACACAGTGATGGTGAGTTGGGGCAAGGACACATGCATTGCAGACTATGCGGAGGCTCAGCATGGCTGCTCAGCACATGAATATGGAAATAATGAATGGATGACTATGGCCAAACAGAACTTATTTCCTCCTGATTGGGAGGACAGAGAATCTCAAATTCCTTCTTTATCAAACTCAGAGTAGCCCCATTTATCCACAAGCACCTAATTTAACCTGAGGCTGAGTACATGCACATAGGTGAACTGAAAAGTCCAGGAGAAACTTAAAGAAATATTACAGACAAAGAGGGACTTATAATAATTATAAAAGATCAATACATTAGGAAAATATAACGATTGCAATTATATGCCCACCTAACACCTGAGTCTCAAAACACCTGAAGTAGACATCCAACATTGCACAATAGGCAATGGCAGGCTGCAGGAAGGCAGGTAGATTTGCTGGGCCTAGGGGAAGTTGTGGGACCATAGTAATGATCAGAGAGGGCAGCTGGAGAGGAGTGGCCCAGCTGAGTGCCAGGAGAGTGGAGGGGAGCTGGGTGATCAATCCAGTGAATGGTTGCCCACCTGGGCACCCAGGGAGTGGCAGACCATGGGCAATTTGGCCATATATGGGATGTCCAGAAGGACTGAAGGCAATTGATAGGCTGTGGCACAATCAGGCCAGAGTAGGGGTGCCCAGACAGGAACTGAGGGAGCAGCCGGGTATGGGACAATCAGGACAGACAGAGGATATCCAGATGAGCACTGGAGTAGTGACTGGTGTGGGGCAATCTGGTTAGAAAGGGGGACCTAGCCAGAGGCCAGAGGCCTGAATTTTCTTTTCCTTTCCTCTTCTGGGTACCTATGGAGAGGTAGGTGACAGGGTGATTAATTCATGAGCATGAGTGGCTGAGGAAAAGGAGCCTAGACAAAAGCTTGTGACTTGAGACAGAGGCATTTGTTTCCCTTTTATTTTTTCTTTCTTCTTCCTTTGTTACGTTTTCTTTTCTTCATTCTCTTCTCCTCTTCCTATTTTCTTTCTTTCTTTTCCTGTTTTTCTCCACTTCTGTTTTCTCTTCCTGTTTTTCTTATCTTTTTGCTTTTTTCTTTATAATTATTTATTTTTTCTTTCTTTTTCTACCTTTTTTTAAAAATTTTTTCAGTTAAATACAGGCAACTCTAAAGATTTATAAGAAGTGGAACCAATTGTCCAAGCAGACACTTAACACACAGCCATACACAAATAAAACCCTAGGCAAGAGAAACTATCCAATAGAATAAACCCAAGATAAACAGATGCCTAGACTTCAGCAAAAGATTAAAATCCTTACTAAGAAACAGTCAGATCTGGCTCATTCAAATGAGCAAATGAAAAAGCAGGAGATACAGAATGCGGAAAAACCAATCAAAGGGGTCCAAACTAATTTCCTAAATTAATTCAGTGAGATAAAGGAAAAGATAAAGGATATTCAGAACATATTAAGAGAGCCTAGTAGTGCAAGAAAGGCTTACAGCAAGTGTTCTTAACAAGTAGTCCTTGAGCTTGAATCAAAATTAAAAAGTTATTCCTGTGGCAACATGTAGGTGTGGTGTAATATATTTATTAAATATACACACTGTAGTGTGGACATAATAAGGGGTCCAAGGTGTTCATCAGCAAAGGGGTCCATGGAGCAAAAATTTAAGAACTTCTGGCTTAGAGTGAATTGAAGCCAAGAACTTAACCTGACATCATCTGAGAGTTAATCCAACTTTTCCCAGAGTGGAGAGAGCATAGTGCTTGCTTGCATATATTTATCATGGTAAAAAAAAAATTGTTGATTGGATTAAACAAGGCAGAGGTTATTGTTGACAATTAGTGATGTGTTTGGAAACCCAATTAGAGGAAGGAATGGGAGGAATGCAGTAGCTCCAGAAAAGAAAAATATTTGCCCCAGGACCTTTGCCATTAAGGGGAGGAGAGAAAATTTGGCTAATAGCAGTGTAGGAATAAACAGTTAAGTGAGGACATCTCTTATTTTTAAGAAGCATTATATTTGCGCATGTTACTGTACTGATGAGAAAGTCCAAACCAATCAATGTCAATATTACCTTGCAGCACAGTAAATGAGGTACAGTCATTGTGACATGCTCTCTGTATTAGTCAACCAAAAGGGTGCTGATGCAAAGCACCAGTAGTTTGTTGGACTTTATAAAGGGTACTTCTTTGGGGTAAAAGCTTACAGTTACAAGGCCCTAAAAAGTCCAACTCAAGGTAAACAAGATCATTTCATTCTCTGGGCCCAGGCTGAGTGTACAAGAGGATTAAAATGAAGGAAGAGAGGAGATGAGATTGGATTTGTGAGCATGTAGTACTTCAGCAAGCAGAAGGAGGAAAGATAGATGGAGAGATGGAGAGTACGAGAGCAAGGCAACCTTGTCCTGGGGAGTGGTTGCAGCATAGCATGACGGTAGGAGCCAATTTAACCTTTGAAAGACTCAGTTCATAAGCTTTGATATATGTGTAGAGTCATATGTCTGTCACTGCAGTATGATACAGAACAATTTCAATGCCCTAAAAATAATCTGAAAAACTGTACAACTGTACAGCTCAAAGTATAAACCATAATGTAAGATGTCAATAATAAGGGAAATTGTGTAAGTGGATTTGGCGGTTATATGGGAATCCCCCATACTCTTTTATTTTATATATTATTATTTTGAAAGAAGCTTTAGATTACATACATGTAATATTGAAAATATAGAGGGATTCCCACATATCCCCACTCCCCCACTCCAGCACTTTTCCCATTAACAGCATCTTTCATTAGTGTGGTATGTTTGTTACAATTGATGAACACATAGTGAAGCATTAACCATGGTTTCTAGTTTACAGTATAGTTTATCCTTTACCCTGCACAATTTTACAGTTTTTTTACAAAATGCCTCATGGCCTGTATCTGTCATTGCAATGTCATGCAGAACAATTCCAATGTCCCCCAAATTCCCCATGTTATACCTATTCTTCAATCTCTCTCCCCTCAGAAACTCTGGTGGCCACTGCTTTATATCAATGTTGTAAGTTCTTCCATTGCTAGAATTATAATAAGTATACTTTAGTCCATATTTGCATTACCCTTGTGTATTCATTCCTCAATCTTGATTTTGGAATGGTGATGCCCACTCTGTTTCTGATTAAGAGGACCTTAGATCCCATGAGGCAGATGGATGGAACTATACTTTTGATGTAACTTTGATGTAATCTAAAACTTCTCTAAAAAAATTTATTGCAAAAATTAAAAAATAAAAGCAAAGCATTAAAAAGAAAAAGAAAATAAAAGAAACTAAGATCTTGGTCCTAGGGAACTCATAGCTATTGAATTGTCACTGGTTACAGTTCTCAGTGGACAGAGTTAGGCAATATTTGAATATTTGTACTGTGTATCTATCTATCTATACATATATAAGCATGTACTTAAAGACATATACATCTACATTTATATATATGTAAAACTACTCAAGTCTGGCTATAATTTACAGGACAAGTGCAAAATGAAAATTTGGACCCCTATTCTAAAATCAGGAAAACATGTGCCATTAATTATACTAAAATATAAAGCTTTTCCTTTCTCCCACAATATCTCTACTTTTCATGGTATTTTTTTGCCTCCTACTTAATATCATTTTAAGTAAATTATTTGTATGAATTTTACCATTAATTAAATTGTGCAGTTTCACTTTTAAATACAAGTATAAAAGCAATTAACTTGTATGTGGGATCAATAAGTTACACAATTCTTATTTCATGGCTCTTATTTCATTGCACATGTATTTTGTAATTAACAGTTGAAACCCTGCAAAAAGTTAATGCAATTGTTTTTATTTTGCTTTTTGATATGTGTGCTTTTGACCAACACACTTTATCTTTTGCTTGGTGATAGATAAGGAAAGATGGACGGAAATGAACTATTAGTTGCCCTCTTTTTCCCTTTCCTTCTGTTATCATTTTCACTGTTTGTTGACTAATAGAAGGCAACATGAGTAAGAAAGGATATGATAGGGGTTCTTGGTTGTTTTGTGTTTTTAGAAAGTGATTCTCTTCTACCTTAGAAGTAAGCTTTAGTTTGAAATATGGTCTCTTGGAGCTGTTAGCACCCCCTTTACTCATAGAGTTAACATACTTAACTTTGTACCTTTGTAATCACATTGAGACTTTCTGAACTCCCATCCATCATAGGTTCATTGTAATTTTGTGCTGACGGGAAGTTATGAGTGCTACATGCTAATGGGGTGGCAAGGAATGGTAGATAAACATATTGTGTACACCTACTCTGCTTCAATATCCTGTTTGAGATAACTTAGAGAACACAGGTTCAAAGATAACATGGTTGAAAATTTCAGGATTATGAAAGCAGAGCTTTAAGCAAAACACAGAGCCCTTCTGAGCTTGGGACCCTGTGCATCTGCATATGTCATTGGCCCAGGAAGCTGGCCTTGGCTCTTACACCTAAAAACCCAAATAAAATCTGATTAAAAGCTGCCATTAGGGAAGCGGACGTGGCTCAACTGATAGAGCATCCACCTACCATATAGAGGATCTAGGATTCTATACCCAGAGCCTCCTGACCCATGCGATAAGCTGGCCCACATGCAATGCTGCCATGCACAAGGGGTGCTGTGCCACGCAGGGGCACACCTGTGTAGGGGAGCCCTACATGCAAGGAGTGCACCCCGCAAGGAGAGCTACCCCACATGAAAAAAGTGCAGCCCACCTAGGAGTGGCACCGCACACACAGAGCTGACACAGCAAGATGATGCAACAAAAAAGAGACACAATTTCCCAGTGCCACCTGCCAATGCAAGCAGACACAGAAGAACACACAATGAATGGACACAGAGAGCAGACAACAGGGGGGAAGGGGAGAGAAATAAATAATTTTTTAAAAAAATTTGCCACCAAAGATGCCATTGATTTCATAAGAAAACCCTAATATCATAGATGTGTAAGTAGTGATGAATGCAAAAAACTTGCTATTTGTTCTGTAAATGTGATAA
The DNA here is from genome assembly GCF_030445035.2 of Dasypus novemcinctus. Taxonomy (NCBI): domain Eukaryota; kingdom Metazoa; phylum Chordata; class Mammalia; order Cingulata; family Dasypodidae; genus Dasypus; species Dasypus novemcinctus. The sequence continues at coordinate 17,935,297 of NC_080700.1, forward strand.
ACTTGGGTAGGGCATTTACCCATAGACAGTTGGGGAAATGTTCCATGTAGGAAGCTTCTAAATTTGTCTGAGTCAAGCCAATTTTAATTCTTTCTTAGACAAGAGCTTATGTTTCGTGTTCTATTTCCAAATCGTTTCCTCTGACTTCTTATTTTTTAGAAAGATTTATATGTATTTATTTATTTCTCCCCGCTTCCACCTTGCCCCACCCTGCCCTGCCCCAGTTGTCTGTTCTCTGTGTCTATTTGCTGGGTATTTTTCTTCGTCTGCTTCTGTTGTTGTCAGCAGCACGGGAATCTGTGTTTCTTTTTGCTGCATCATCTTGTGGTGTCAGCTCTCTGTGTGTGTGGCACTTTCTTTTGCGCTGGGTGGCTCTCCTTACAGGGCGCACTCCTTACACCTGGGGCTCCTCTATGGGGGACACTCCTGCGTAGCACGGCACTCCTTGCACGCATCAGCACTGCATGTGGGCCAGCTCCACATGAGTCAAGGAGGCCCCGGGTTTGAACCGCAGACCTCCCATGTGGTAGACAGACGCCCCAGCCATTGGGCCAAGTCCACTTCCCTCCTCCGACTTCTTTAGGTTATCATCATGCCATGCCCAGTGTCCAGTTTTTTAATGAGGACTGCACTGAGTGTTGAGAAACACTGTGTGTGGATATCAGTCATGACGTTGCACATATATTTTAATTCTTCCACTTCCTTACAAGGAGATTCTTTCCACAAGAAGGTAATCAGATTTGTGTAGGTTATGATTCTTAATTCAGGCTTCATAATTAGTTCATTTGTCTCCCTCACCTCTTTCTCATCCTGGGCAAGCCCTCATATTGTTTTACATTAGATGAAATGGTACCTGTTCCTGACTGTCCTGGAAGAATTGGTCTCTCCCAATGTGTTCTTTGCTGCTCCTCTCTGTGTGGAACTTATTGGTTTATAATGCAATAATGGATTTCTATGTCTGTTTTCTCCAGGAGGGTTTTAAAGTTCCCTAGGGCAAGAATAGGGACTTTTTCCTTTCTGTATCCCTGATGGTTATCACAGTGTCATGCACAAGCTCATCTTAAAAAGGGAACAATTAAAAGCTCTTTATTTGTTGGACATTTTCTTCTCATATTTTAGTCCTAGAATTTTTCTCAGTTGAGATGGCATGTATACTTATCAATTGGAACTGAAATGGAAAGAAAATGAAAAGGAAAGCATGAGCCCATATAGTTATGATATGATTTATTACCAGTAACTGGGAGTTGTATGAGTCAACAGTTGTCATCAGAGAGGATAACATAAGATTATCTCTTTAAAAACTGCAACATCATTTTAAAGGCCTCTTGCAAACTACTCTGCAGAGTCAGTTGAATTAATTTAAGCTGCTTAGAAGTTTAAAAGGTTTAAAGACAGTTCTGACTCTTTACCAAACTTTTTTTTTTTAAGATTTATTTATTTATTTATTTCTCTCCCTCCCCCGCCCCTTACCTCTGCCCTGGTTGTCTGTTCTCTGTGTCTATTTGCTGCGTCTTCTTTGTCCGCTTCTGTTGTTGTCAGCGGCATGGGAACCTGTGTTTCTTTTTGTTGCATCATCTTGTTGTGTCAGCTCTCCGTGCGTGTGGCGCCATTCCTGGGCAGGCTGCACTTTCTTTTGTGCTGGGCAGCTCTCCTTAGGGGGTGCACTCCTTGCACATGGGGCTCCCCTATGCGGGGGACACCCCTGCGTGGCACAGCACTCCTTGCGTGCATCAGCACTGCACATGGACCAGCTGCACACGGGTCAAGGAGGCCCGGGGTTTGAATCGCAGGCCTCCCATGTGGTAGACGGATGCCCTAACCAGTAGGCCAAGTCCGCCGCCATTACTAAAGTTTTTAAAAAGTACCATCATCATTATTATTTTACTTTAATGACACACATAGAATTTGGTAAAATTCATGTAAAGAACCTACTTAGTGGGAATTAGCTTTGGGATCTTTATCCTTAATGGCCTATACCTGAACTCTAGGTGTCCATTTGGCTTTCATGGAAATGGACCTAGAATTGCCCCTTGGAGAAGTTAAGGCACTGCCTCCAGCTACTCTCCTGACCATCTCCACATGGAGGCAATGAACTTCTGTTCATGCACATTGTAGTTCATCTTATAAACCATACTTGAATTCAACTCACACAAAGGGGTATGAACTGCCCATATATTGCAACATGATACTTGCACTTGGCATAGTTGTCAAAACAAAACCCCAAATGCTCTTCTGACCAATACTTATCAAAATCAAGAAATGATATTTATAGAAGTTGGTCTGAAGTAAGGCAGTTTTGCACACTCATGCTAGTTCTTCAATAAATAATAGAATTTCCCTTTCACCATCATCATCTGCTTCCTCCTACTTATTGTTAAATTTTTTATGTATTATGATAAAGGTGTTGTAATCCATTTGTTCTCTAGCAGACTATTGGATTGCTGCCCACATGCACCACATGATTGTGGTCTTTTGTAGACCTGACTTTATGGGATGGATAAGCATTATAATTGGAGGTTGAGAGCTTGGGGTTTGGAGACAGACATTCCTGATTTGAAACGCACTCTTTTTTTTTTTTTAAGATTTATTTTATTTATCTCTCTCCTCTTCCCCCGCGTTGTCTGCTCTTTGCGTCCATTCACTGTGTGTTCTTCTGCGTCTGCTTGTGTTCTTGTCATGCGGCACCAGGAAACTGTGTCACTTTGTTGTTGTTGTTGTTGCATCATCTTGCTGCATCAGCTCTTTGTGTGTGCAGTGCCACTCCTGGGCAGGCTGCACTTTTATAGCACAGGGCGGCTCTCCTTCCAGGGCACACTCCTTGCGCATGGGGCTCCCCTACTCGGGGGACACCCCTGCATGGCATGGTACTCCTTGCGCGCATCCACACTGCGCTTTAGCCAGCTCCACACAGGTCAAGGAGGCCTGGGGTTTGAACTCTGGACCCTCCATATGGCTCTATCAGTTGAGCCACAACCATTTCCCTGAAACCCACTCTTGTCTGGACTCTTCCTCTTGCCCTTTGTGTGACCACTAGCACTTCTCCTGAAAACTCTAAATGTCAGCTTTTCCATCCATCTGTAAAATAGGGTAGGGTCACTTTGACAGGGTTACAGAGATCATTAAAGGGAAAATTCATGTACAGCAGTTAGCACAGCACCTGACCTAGGAAGTACTCAGTATATATTAATAATTAAGAGCACCTTGGTGTATTGTCATTGATCTGCTTGGGCTAACCCTATATGTCAGAGCTTCCCTAGTCATTGCAGGGATGTTGCTAAGAATGTCCATTCATTTATTCAACAAATACCTGGATGGCCTGTTCTGAACCAGGCATAATTCCTCTTGCTGGCAAAAGAGCAATGAAAAAACTGGAAATAATCTCAGTCTGAAGGAGTTTATATCTAGATGGGGGTGGGATATACATAAGATATAAGTATAATTTAATACATGAGAAGGTAAATGCTATGGAAATTAAATGAGCAAGGTAGTGGGTATGGTGAGAGTTGGGAGAGGAGAGTATATTTTTAAAGATTGTCATGGAGGGCATTACCAAGAGGGGTCATTTAAACAATACTTGATGGAAGAATAAGTAAGGCATGCAGATATCTGGGCAAGAGCATCCCACCATAGACTTTGTTGCTGGAGTATGATCCTGAGATATTCAAGGAATAGCCAGGGGATTAATGGGGTTGGAGAGCAATTAGGGGGCTAGTCAGTGATGAAGTTGTGATTGGGGGTGGGGGTAGGTGAGACAGGTGAGATGGGGAGGAGCACCGCCTTACTCCGAGTCTTTCCCCCTCACTGTGGCTGGGTGAGCAGTGAGTTTCAATTCCCTGATGCACCCTGCTGACACCATCCTACAAAAGGAAAGCACCAATTTTCACCACCTCACTCTGCTTTTCCTGCAACTGGAATAGACATTCAGCTTCCTGTTCAGCCCCACTAATACCAGGGCAGACTTTTCTTTGAAACTTTCATGGGTGGGTTATAAAAATAGTTTTATCATGTGTGCCTTTTCCAGTCCTTTGACTAGAAGGGAAGCCTCTTTTTCTGCAGCAGTTTGTTCTGGCTTGTGGGCTTCTCTAGCACCCTATTTGGGATATATGGGAAGCACAAGGAACTCACCACCACATTTTCCTCAAGTCCTGAGGTCCTTAGCCAACTCACTTTTTCTTTCCACCCTTCAGAGTCTTCCTATGTTTGCTCTGAAGGGTGCCCACTTCTTTGTTGTAAGATGGAGGACTACCAAGGAATGTGGCTTCTCCATCTTGACTGAGCCAGAAGTCTGATAGTTGGATTTATCAAATTGTGTCACTTTTGAGCCTGAAAGAGTGTGATGTCTGGATGTCTGAGCAGCAGGCACAAATCAGAAGACACGATCACTACATTTATAGTCTTTGTTCAAGGCTGATCTCAAACAGGAATCATTTTGTCACATTCACTCATATGTCAATGACATTTCCAAGGGCCCAACTCTACCAGATGGTGAAGAGGGTCTTGATTTCTTGTCTTAGCTGTGGCATTTTCACCCAACACTTGTCCTTCTCCTCTTTTGTTAAAAAGGTCAGGAGTGATAGCACTGGATATATGCCTAAGCATTTTTCATCGCTTTTGAAGGATGTTTAGCTGACCTCCCAGGAATGTTACTAGATCCAGATAGGAGTTTGTGCATCAATGTCTCCAAGATTCTCTGCCCTTGGTGCTCACTTTTTGAGGTAGAGACGATCCCAGCTGCAGTTCACTTGTGTTTCCAGGACTCAGAAATACCTCTTAAGGTTTTTTTTTTGTTCTTGCTGCTGAGCCTTGCTCCTTTTGTCAAGTAGTCTCCATGTCAGATATTCTAAGGGCTGCTTCAGGATGTATACTACCTAATTCTATGCAGAGTTACTTATCAGAACCTTTAAACCTCCTGAATCCAGATTATAGGTCAAAAATGTTATTTGTGTTATTTCTCAAGAGTCCAATTTATAGCTAATGTTTATCTCAAAGAAACAGTAGATATAGTGATTAGATCCATGAACTCTGATGTCAGAAAGACTGGGTTTTAATTCCAGCTCTGCCTTTTACATCTGTCTCAGATTCTTTATCTAAAAAAATACAGTACCTACCTGATTGAGCTGTTGAGAAGACTTACATATTTATAAAACTCTTAGAATAGGCCAAATATGAAGTAAGTGATGCTTCTAAGTTCACTTTTATTATTCATTAGGCATTTGAATGAAATGTTATATTACATGAATTAATTCACTTTTATCAAATTCAGAAATTTTTTCAATTATTTTTACTTTATTTTTAAAGAAGTTTTAAATTACATAAACATTACAAAGAAAATAAAGGTGGTTCTCATATACACCACCCCCTTCCCCTCTCACATTTCCCCTTATTAATAACATTTACTTTAGTGTGGTACAATTATTATAATTGATGAACACTGAAGCATTGCTACTAACCATTGTCTATAGTTTATTTTATGGTTAACACGTTGCACCACACAATTTTATAGGCTTTGACAGAATTTATAATGGCCAATATCTATCATTTCAATATGGAGAACAATTCCAATGTCTCCATGTTACATCTATTCTGCCCTCTCCCTCCCATCAGAACCTCTGGTCACTGAGGTCTTTATACAATATTACAAATTCTTCCATTACTTGAATAATAATAAGTCTACTTTCATCCATAGTTGCCTTTCCTTCTTATGTTTGTTCATTCCTCAGTCTTGAGGATTTTAGGATGGTGATGCCCACTCTGCTTCTGATTAAGAGGAGGCTTAGATCCCATAGGGCAGATGGATGGAACAGTCTGGGTTGCAATTGTAGATACTCCTTCAGAAGCTCTTTTTTATTTAACAAATCAGTTTTATTGGTATATAATCATAAAGCGTACTATTCATCTAAATTGTACAATCTTACTTGGTATGATCACATAGCTGTGTATTCATCACGTCAATCATTAAAACATTTTCATTATTTCAATGATAAGAACAAACAAAAACAAACATGAAAATTCATCACCCCTCAATCTCTCTATGCTTCCCCTGCTGTACAAATGCTGCTATTTCTAGCTTTTTTTTGCACAATTATTTATTTATTAAGCAGTTTTATTGAGATATATTTATATACCATATGACCTATCCAAAGTGTATAATAAATGGCTTTTAGTATAATAACAATATTGTGCATACATCACCACAAAAGAATTTATAACAATTTCACTACTCCAAAAAGAAAAACCCCACAGCCCTTAGCAGTCCTTCCCCAGTCCTATGTAACCACTAATCAAACTTCAGTTTTATAAATTGATTTATATTTATATTTTATATAAGTGAATGTATACAATATGTAGTACTTTCTGTCTGGCTTCTTTCAATTAGTGTAAAAATTTTTTAGAGTGATATTAAGATCTCATGGTGTTAAAATACTTGCTCAATTTCAAAAAAAAACATCATATATGCAATTTTACCCATATTCATATTTCATGTGGTTTTACTATGCTATACACTTCTGTGTTACATTTTTTATATTTCTTTTTAGAAATATACATGACCTTCTAAGATCAACTTTCAGTTGAAACCCCTTTCATACCCACATAATAGTGCTGCTAGTTTCAGACCTTTTGTTCAGCTTTCACCTTTTCTATTCATTTCCAGATATGAACAAATATCCTTTCTACCAATTTTGCACAGACTAAATAAATAACTTTTTAGCTTTTCATACTTTAATCTCATTCTATTTTCTAGTGACCCATATTCAATTTATTAACCCCATGGAATTACACAAAATAATTAGTTCATAGCAGTGCAATCATACAGTTTTTGTTGTGACTGGTGTTCTTCACTCAACATAATGTCCTCTAGGTACATCCATGTTGTCAAATGCTTTATGACTTCATTTATTCTTAAGCTGCATATATTCCATCATGTGACTACATCACAGTTTGTTTATCCATTCACTGGTTGATGGTCACCTGGGTTGTTTCCAATTTTTGGCAATCATGAATAATGCCACTATGAACATGGATGTGCAGATGTCTATTCAAGTCACTACTCTCAGTTCTTCTGGGAATATACTCATTAGTGGTATTTCAAAGTTGTGTGGCAAATCCACATTTAACTTCTTTAGGAAGTGTCAAACAATCCTCCGCAGTGCCTGTACCATTCTGCATTCTAGCTTTTAACTCTGTGAGTTTCCTCCTTGTATTTTAGTTCATATTATTTGAGGTCATACAATATTTTTCCTTTTATATCTGGCTTATTTCATTCAACACAATGTCCTCAAGTTTCATCAAGGTTGTCATATGCACCCCAAGTTCATTTCTTCTCACAACTGCATAATATTCCATCATATGCATGTACCACATTTTACCACATTTTATTCTTTCATCTGTTGATGGCCACCTGGGTTGTTTCTATCTTTTGGCAATTATGAATAATGCTGCCATGAACATCAATGTGCAAAGGTCCGTTTGTGTCCCTACTTTCAGTTCTTCTGAATACTGTATATACCTAGAATTGGGGTTGCCAGATCATATGGCAGATCTGTATTTAACTTCTAAGGAACCAACAGTCTTAGAAGCAGCAGTGTCAGTCTACATTCCCACCAACAGTTAATAAGCATTCTTATTTGTCCACATCCTTTCCAACCTTGTAATTTTCATGTTTTTTATTAGTGGTCATTCTAGTGTGAAATGATATCTCATTATAATTTTTTTGAAAAGCAGAGTATCCCTTTTATTATGTATTTCTATATAACCTTTCTGACCTAGATTCAGTAACTACTTGCCTCTTCAGAATAGCCTTTTTAATAGGTAAAAAAAAATTCTGAAATTTGTGATAATTCATATATTTGAATTAGTGTGTGTGTATGTATATGAATCAGAGTAGGTATTCAGGAAATCAGGCAACAAACTTGAAGGAAATGTAAAATACTTTACCTTTGATTTATTTATTCCCCCTAAAACTGATTAAGGGGTGGGTAAAATGTTCTTGTATGTGATGAAGATATTTGTACACTCTAGTCCAGAGTCTTTAACATTCTCACTTAAATCACAGAGAATGAAACTGATTCCTCTGAATGATACTGAAACTATCATTCCTTGGTTTAATACAAGACCAAGAAACTGGAGGGAGTCTAAAGAGTTAATACCTGGAGCAATAATCATTTTGCAGGTCCTTAATATGCATCAAGAGCAAGCAATATTCTATACCCAGTTACCTCCAATGAAGAGAATATGAATGGATGACATGTGGGGCACCTTCAAGCATGGAGGAAGAGGGCAGCTGATGTTTACTGAGCACCTGCTATTGTGCAGGATTTGCTTATCTCATTGAGACCGAATTGCTTTTGAGGGTTATGGTATTTCTAAGATCAAAAGACATCAAGGTGGGGGGATGGATGTAGCTCAAGTGGTTGAGCACCTGCTTCCTGTGTATGATTCTGGTACCTCCCAGAAACAAACTAACAAAAAAACAACTCTTACTGGGGAGCAGATGTAGCTGAATGACTGAATATCTGCTACCCATGTACAAGGTCTGGGGTTCAATCCTCTAGTACCTCCCAAAAGAAAAGGCATTGTAGCGGTTTTATATTGTTTATGAATTCCAAAAATTGATATTGGATTACATTTTTGAACTGGGCTTTTCCTCTGGGCATATTAGATTATATTGGATCCAGAAGTTTCAGTTTTAGTTGATTATATAATGATTAAAGCTTCAATTGGGCCACATCAGTAGGACATTGAGTCCCTGCCCCCTTGGTGGGTGGGTACTCACAGAGAAACTGCACCAGAGAGAAGGGAGGTTGGAACTTTGAGCTGGATCCCAGGAAGTAAGCACAGGAGAAGAACACAGAGGAGTAAAGACTGCTCCTTATGCACAGCAGAAGTGCTTGGAAGAGAGATGAGCCATTCACCTGATAGTGTGAGCTGCAGAGACCAAAGCCCTGAGCAACTGTGCCTGGAAAGAAACAAGTCCTAAGAAGAGAGGAACTCAGGAAGCCTTGCAGATGTCAACAACCACCTTGCTCCAACACCTGACAATAGGTTTTGATGAGGGAAGTAACTTATGCTTTATGGCCTGATAACTGTAAGCTTCTACCCAAATAAATACCCTTTATATAAACCAACTGATTTCTGGTACTTTCATCAGCACCCCCTTGGCTGACTAATACAGGCATCAAGGCCCACATAGCATGTTGCTCAAGTCATGTAGATGGGAGGGGAGACAAGTCAGGACCTATGATAATGATTAGACAATTTAATCACTTCAGTCAAAGCAATTACTCAAAAAAAGAAATTAAATTTTGAGGGTTGACAAAATGAGGACATCCCTACAGAAGGAAATTCAGTAAGAATGCAAATAAAACATTTGTGTCTCACACTATAAATTTAATGCCCCCTTCCTTTGACAGCTCGGATTCAGTCCTGGGAATCTCTAGTTTGCTGAACACCAGATGCATCTCACTTTGCTCAGTCACTTGTATGGATAAAGGCATTGGTTCTGCAAGGATTGCAAGGTTCCCAGCACTGGTGAGAGTGGTTGCCAGTGACCCTACAGTGGGGCAAGGCTGGGGTGGGTTTCCAGGGCCTGGAGGCCTGAGGCCACTGCAGAGATCACAACACCTGGTACATTCTTCCATAACACCTGGTGTTGCCCATTGTGGCCTCAGAGCTGCCAGAGCTGGGTTGAACCATGAAGCCTGGACTCCCTGGTGTCTGTGCAGCAGCTATAGGAGGAGTCTCTGGGTAGCCCACCACTTGGGCAAGGAGGGAATCACCTCCAGTCCCAGCACATACACTGCCCTCTGTACTGTACAGAATGGAAGAGGAGGGAAACCAGTCCTGAGGCTGCAAGTACATACTATGGAAATGCCTGGTGGTCAGGTAAGTTGTCCTCCACCCCCATTTCCTCTGCCAGCCTCACTGTTGAGGCTCAGAGGTGGCAGAGGCACCAGTGGTGTGCATACCCATGTCAATTGGGAGAGCAGGGCTCATTGTAATTTTGATTTGCATTTCCTTAATAGCTTGATGTTGAAATGCTGGTTTTTATATGTGCTTCTTGGACATTTGCATTTCTTCTTTTGGAAAATGTCTATTGAAGGTGCTTGCCCATTTTTAAATTGGATAGTCTTCTTATCATTGAGTTGTAGGATCTTTTTATATATGATGGGTATGACACCCTTATCTATATAAGTGGTTTACATCTTACGTTTTTATATCCCTTTACGTAATCTCGAACATTGTTCTGGGAAGCACTTTTGTGTCACTGAGTATTGCTCTTAATCTATGTTTGGTGGGTCCAGAGCAGCTCTTAGGCCATGGCTGGTTTATGATCTGCTATGGACTTGCTGTGAGACTTTGCTAAAGGTTCTCCATTTACCTTTCCGGAGAATGAAGCAAATGCTAGCACCACTGTGCAATTACTATTTGCCTATTCTCTCAGCAACTCAATGATGTTGGTATTTACATTAGTTTCCATTTTGCAGATGCGGAATCAGGGGCAGAGGGCAGCTAGAAAATTGTTCAAGAAAGAGACAAACTGGGAATCAGAGTTAGGCTGCTGATACCAGTTCTGTGTCTTCACATCTACCATCTATTAGTCCCCCAGGAAATGCAAACCAGGATACAGGGACCTCTAGGGACTTCCTTTCTCTGAGTTCCTCTGGTTCCATACTTGTGTAGTAGTTTGGTATGGTTATGAATTTCAAAAATAGATATTGGATTGTGTTTGTAATCTGGTCTATTACTGGGTTTGATTGAGTTATGATTAGGGCTTTGATGGGGCCACGTCATTAGGACATTGAGTCCCTAACCCTTGGTGGGTGGGGACTCACAGATAAAAGGCATGGTAAAGGACATAGTTGAGGGTTTTGATGTTGGAGTCTGATATTGAAGCCTTAAGCTGGAGCCCTGGGAAGTAAGCCCACAGAGGAAAGAGAAAGAAGACCCAGGAAGAGAGGAACCCTGAGCCCAGAAAGAAGCAAGCCCTGGGAAGAGAGGAACCCTGAACCCAGAGAGAAGCAAGACCCTGAAAGGGAGGAACCCAGGAAGCCTAAACCCTTGCAGATGTTGGCAGCCATCTTGCTTCAACATGTGAAATAGACTTTGATGAGAGAAATAACATATGCTTTATGGCCTTGTATCTGTAAGCTCCTATCCCAAATAAATACCCTTTATAAAACCAACCAATTTCTGGTATTTTGCATCAGCACCCCTTTGACTGACTAAAACAGAATTTGGTCCTGAGGAGTGGGGAAGTGCTTTTGCAATTAACAAAATGCTGAACAGTTTTATAAATGGGTAAGGTGCATTTTTTGGAGGAATTGTGAGAATCTTGGAAGAAAAGACCTACAGTGTTTTGAAGAGACTGTTGATAATAATATGGATGTTAAAGAGATTTTTTTTGATGCCTTAAAAGTAAATGATGAAACTGTTATTGGAATCTGGAGGAAAGGTGATCCATGTTTTAAAGTTGCAGAGAACTTAGCAAGATTAACTCCTGGTGTTTTATGGAAGGCAGAATTTGAAAATGGTGAGCCTGGGCATTTAGCTGAAAAAATATCCAAAGTAAACGAGGAGGATGTTATGGCAAAATGCTGGATGAGAGAGATATACTGAGGACAAAACTGTAAGGCAAAAAGAAAACAGAAACTAATTCCAGAAATTCCAAACCTCTGGAAATAAAGCCTCCAGAAGAAAGTGCCCCATTGGAGGACTTAACTAACCTTGGAACTTGCAAATCAGGATTGAAGATGCAATTATCTCAGAAAGACTTGTGGAAAGTCTTACAATCCAATGGGTGGAACCCCTGCTTCTTGCATGCTAAACCAACAAGTTTTTTGAGAGAGCTGTATGAACAAAACCACTGTCAGTTTGGGCTAAAATGGGCGTAAAAAGGAGAGATTGAAGGAGAAACAGCTTTAAGAGGAAAATCATGGAAGCTGGGATCTACAGTGAAGACATCACCTTGGGCCAAGAGAGGAACCCCACCCATATATACAGAGAAGGTGAGTTTGCACCAAGAGTTGAAGAGGGTGGATGTTCCCACCCTATATTCTGGGAGAGTTTAGCCACTCCAGGGTACCGAGAGGGTGGAGCACATTCCCCAAGGATTAATGCAGTTAAGCTCAGCACTCCACATGTCTGAAAGGGATGGACCTGTCCCCCAAAGTTTAGGGAAGGCCAGGTGGTCAACTCATATCTCTGAGGGGGTTGAGCCTGTATGCCAAAGGTTAGGGAAAATATTGTCTTCACATCACTGTACTAGGGATGTTAAGGCTTTAACCTTAAAATTGGGTAAGGTGTGGCAATCACACCAACACTCATGGAGGGTGAAGTCTGGTGCTTGGTCTGCACACAGATGCTTGATGAGGGTGAAACCAAGAAAATGGCCATATGGCAAGCATGTGGAAAAGGTGGGTTCCCAGAAGGCACCAAGGAGAAGAAACCATAATAATAAGAATGACTCTCAGACTGAAATCGAATGGAGGATGCCCTGAAGGTTTACTGAACTGTAGAGGATCCATGACTCATGTTTCCCTCCCAATTTCTCCTTATTATAATGAAATGTATATGCTTTATCTGTATATTTGTGTATTGGAAACATATAAATTGTTTTGTAAATTGTTGAGGTCTATAGCAGACAGGACTTTGCCCCAAGACAAACTGTATTTCTTTAAATTGATTGTGATATGATTTAGTACTTGCATTGTTACTGATTTAAGGTTTTTTCAAATATTGTAATGTCTTTTTGGAATTCAGAGGGTGGAATGTAGCAGTTTGATATGTTTATGAATTCCAAAAGTAGATATTGGGTTATGTTTGTAATCTGGTCTATTACTGGGCATGATTCAGTTATGATTAGGGCTTTGATGGGGTGATGTCATTGGGGTATTGAGTCCCTGCACTTTGGTGGGTGGGCACTCACAGATAAAAGGCATGGTAAAGGACATAATTCAGGGTTTTGATGTTGGAGTTTTGATGTTGGAGTTTGATGCTGAAGCCTTAAGTTGCAGCTCTGGGAAGTAAGCTCACAGTGGAAGGAGAAACAAGGCCCAGGAAGGGAGGAACTCTGAGCCCAGGAAGAAGCAAGCCCTGGGAAGAGAGGAACCCTGAACCCAGAGAGAAGCAAGACACTGGAAGGGAGGAACCCAGGAAGCCTGAACCCTTGCAGATGTTGGCAGCCATCTTGCTCCAACATGTGAAAATAGACTTTGATGAGAGAGTTAACTTATCTTTTATGGCCTGGTATCTGTAAGCTACTACCCCAAATAAATACCCTTTATAAAACCTACCAATTTCTAGTATTTTCTTCATCCCCTTTGGCTGGCTAATATATTTGCATACAGGTACCTGTGAGTTTGTTGTTGATCCTGCCCTGCGCAATTGCTAGGTGTCTTTTTATTCAGTTCTAAAACCCCATTCCTGTTTTGAGGCTCAAACTGTAAAACCACACACCCACTGTCACTCTGAGGTCAAAGAAATCATCAATCAGATTTAAATAAATGATTGCGATATGGAGCCTGAAGACCTGTCCGTGTGGTCTTGGGAAAGTCACCTCCTTTGCGCGCCTCAGTTTTCATGGCATTTAACCATGAATTCAGACTTTTCCCTTCAACATTGTAATTTTTTATCATTATATATTTTATTTACATATTTATTTATATATTTGATATCTTCACTGGGTGCTGGTGGAATTCCACATTTTGAACCTGAAAATGCAACTTCCAAGTTGTTGGTCAAAGGATGCCTCAGCAAAAGAACAATATTATCCCAATTCCTCCAAACCTGTATATAGCCAACCATTGTGGTGGGTCAGAACATGGCCTTTCAAATGTTATTTGGAAAGATCCCCATATTACTGAGGCGGTTGCCATGACTTGAGGAAGGTTCTGTGACTCTAATGCTGGGGAGATCAGATGGTTAGATTCAGTTCCTGGGCTGTTTACTGATACTAAAGTGCATATTTGTTCTGTGTGGTTGTTAAACTCATGTGTCAAATGGGCCTGGTAATGGTGCTTATTAGTTTGATCACAAAAGCACAGGCTTGACTGTTACTGTGCGGAAATTCTGTGCACTTCAATTAATAATAAGTTGATTGCATTAATGGTTATTTACATCTACGATCAACTAAGGAGATTTCCTTGAACAATGAGAGATATTTTATCCAATCAAAAGAAGGCACTAGATGGAGAAGTGATGATTTCAGCAGTTAGAAGAGAGAACTGACACCATTACTTCAGCCAGTCAGTACCCCCAGGGGAATCATCTTGGCCTTCATCAGAGTTCCTGTTTTGCAGGCTGCCCTATGGAATCTGGACTTGTGCAACCCCATAGTTGCATGAAACAATCTTACATAATTTCATATTTATAGATACCTCCTGTCAATTCTGTTTTCTTAGAAAACACGGACTAACACACTCCCAGAAATGTGGCTTGTGTGCTTGCTTCAGTAATCCAGGAAAGGTTCACTGGCACTTCTCACTTCTCCTGCATACAATAAAAGCCACCCTGCATGATTTCATCCTTGAAGGACCATAGAGAACAGATAGCTAATTCAAATCGACAGAGTACATGAATAAACCAAAACTCAACATCCTGACTGAAGTAGAAAACAGGGTTTAATATGAAATTCAAGTATAAGATTTGCTTTTGACAAAAAATAAATATTACCTCTATACAAGAGGTAGTTTTTTTGTACAAAAATTTCAATACTCCTCTCATCCTCTCAAAAATACTCTCCCAAACACCATGTCTCATGTGGTCCCATAAACTTCAGGAAGTAGTTGCTAGTGGCTCCTGTGGGGCTTGAGATTTGACATGCATGGGAGTGGCTCAGCCCTTCCTCTCTCAGTTGTTGAATATTTGACTGAATGGTAATTACCACTCCCTTCTTCCCTAGGGGTGAGGGACTAGGGTCGGGGTGGGCTGAGAAGCAGTCACTCCTGGTAGGTTCTGGTGATAGAATGGTTGGTCCATCTTAGAGGTTAGAGTGTGAAGAGACAGTTATAGACCCCTGGGAATGTCATGGATGAACAACAATGGGCCCAAGGAGAATGCAGTGCTCCACATAACAGTAAGAGGCCCACTGGAGTGAAGGAAAACCTATGGAGAAGATTAGGGGTGAAACGGAGCAAGGTGGAAGTCCAGCCTGGCTGGTTATAAGGGAAATAATAGGGTGGCTTGGCATAATCTGGTTTGGGACAGTTAACTCTCATGACCAGCCAAACCAAGAAGGGTGATCCTGAGGTTGGCAGGTACCAGAGCCCATTAATAGTTACTCTTAGGGAAAATGAGTCCCTTTTTATTCCTCTGAATAATGGTTGGGCAGAGGAGTGATCAGCTGTGCTACCAGGGGCCACATCCCATCCCTTCTTGAACCCATGAGGATCAGTCTGAGCCAGAGATATGAATCACCCAATCCAGATTCAGGACCTCCAAGGACCCACTCAGGGTGATACCTGCCCAATGGCAAGACTCAATAAACTTTGATCCCAAGGCATCTTGTTTAAAAGTAACAGGCTCCACCACTGGCAACCTCAGACTAGAGCTATCAGAGACCCCTCCAATCTGGCCACCCCCCCCCCACCTCAGTGTCTTCACTGATGGTGATATTGGAGTTGGAATAAGCCTTATAGAATGCAGACCTATGCTCTGAATCCTGCACTCTTGGTATAAGGCTACTGAAACCCAGGAAATGGCAGGCCAAGGCCAGCCCTCTTGAGCAGGGAGCCAGAAAGCCCTCCCTTACCTTGGAGTACTTCACAGAGAGCAAGAACTTCTTATGTGATCCTATTTCCCACCTGTCTCCTCTGGCCTAGAACCTGCTATAAAGCAACAATGGGCTGTTATTCCTGTTCCTACCTACAACGCATGCCTCTTTTCTAGATCCTTATCATTTCTAAGCCTCAATCTTCCTTTACTGTTTGACATGGTCCCACCCACCCTGACCAACTTACCACCATGGTGATGGAAGGAGAGAGAAGATTTAAAAACAACTTCTAAGAAATCAGGAATGGTACCCAAGGTTAATACTTGAGAAAGCATGATCAGTTCACCAAAAAGGAAAAAAAAGTTACCTGTTAAGCACAGGGACATACTATGTGCTCTCACATTGACTGTTTCCTCACCCATTTGTGATAACAAACAGGCACAGATGTCCTAAGTAACAGCTCCATGGACCCAGGCTACATTTTTCTGCTGTGAATAATGATTTGGCTCCCCAGAGGCTCCAAATGGGATTTAGGTGATTCTGCTCTGTTATTAGCTTCATAAATGCATGGATTTTTATATTTGTAATTTGTGCCCACTACAGTAATGATACTTACGGGTTCACAACACATCACATCCTGGCTGGAGGTTACAATGAAAGGGGAGCCTGAGGGCTTGACCTCATAGCCAATTGCCAAGTGGAGAATGAATGTTTTTTTTTGCTCCTGCATGATGACAGCTCTCACTTAGTTTCTTCACTGCCTGGGTCACATCCATGGAGGGTACAGCTATGGGAGGGTACAGAGTCTGAAAGGGGAGTTTGCTGTTGGCACTAAGGGCTTCCTCAGGACAGGTGGAGTTGGGTGCAAGATACTGACCTCTACCTTTTTGTCAGGTTTTCTGTGGCTAAAGGTCTCTGTCCTGGGTGCTGAGATGTGGTGCTGGGGCCACCCCCTCCCTGCTATCCTCTCCAGTTAGCCCCCTGACTTACTTAAATACTCTGAAATCAATTGCACCAGCTTTTCATCCTCTGGATTGTCCTCCTTCAGGCTATGCTTCTAAATGGGCCTGTGGATCACAGCCAAAGCCTTATTTTGCAGGTCAGCTGGGGAGTGTCAGGGGATAGGCCATCAGTACTTGAGCCCTGGAACCAGCTCCCTAAAGTGTGGTGATCAGAATGACTTTGGAGCTGTGTTAGTACTGATAACAGGACTCTGAGCCTCCAGTCAGGGTTGAGTGGAGAGGGGGCTCACTGACTTCTTATTCTTCCCTGGGATACCTCTATGGAATGAGAGGGTCTTCTCCAAACCTTCAAGCCCCAATTTCCTATAAAAACTTCCACTTTGTCTCATAGCTACTTCCCCTGAGAGCTGAGCCCTCTCCCTTTGGTATGTAGTGTGCACAGCTCCTATGGCCTTCAAGGGCCCCAAGGACATAGGGCCATCATATAAAGGAGTACTGAAGATGGAAAAACTGGACAGGTCTGTCACCCCCTTCAGCACACCTTAGGTATCTCATTGCTTCTGGGACCTGCACCCTGGAACAGGCTTCTCCATGATGACAATAGGAGTGAACTCCAAGCACAGACATCGATTAATAGTCCATACCTGGATGGCAGGGAGGAGGAGAAACTGGATGCCCATGGGCCTACTATGTGTTGAGCCTGTGCTGGGGCAGGCAACAGACCTCACCTGCCTCACCCCAAGTGCCTGGGCACAGGAAATCCTCAAATAAAGTGTTATATAAGTCACAGTTTAATTACCACACCCCTAGCTCAAGGTGGGCAGAGAAGTGCAGTGCTGGGCATGAAAAATCAGCTAGAATGTGTGTGTGGGGAGGATGGGATGGCATGATCTGCAGATCTATCTAGAATCAGGCCCCTTCACCACCACTACCCTGGGTAAACCCCTTCTCTCTGCACCCATATGTCAGCTGCAACCCTTATCTATTTCTCCTGTTCTGCCTCACACAAAACCCAATGTGACCAAGCCCCTATCTCCTCTCTGACCTCACTTCACTGCCTAACACCTGCACCTTCACCTCTCTCCTCCTTACTGATCCTCAGATGGTCCAGGCACATGCTCTACTTGGGGCTTTCCAGGCTGTCCCCTCCCTTCCCTTCTCAAAGGAACTACCAGGTGAGGTCTCTCCAGGCTGTCTGACCTCAAGATGGAAGCTTCAAATCTCCATCTGCCATCCTCAGTTCTGACTGCCTTCATTCCCACAGTCTTTGCTCCTTCTGAATCTGACTGTCTATCCTTCCCAACACACTAGGATGGCAGCTCCACAAGGGCTAGGAGCAGCACATATCAGTAATTCCTCATTCAATGCCTGAACCAGTGAGGGGGCCCAGGGGACTGTCATCAGCCTGGCTCACCAGGATGCTCTTTTTACTGTTGCCATTGAACACATCCAGGCTGACATGGATGATGCAGGGATCGCCAACCTGCTTGTTATAGAGTGGTCCTAGGCCAGAGGTTCTGGGGGTGATCGGCATGGCCCTGGGCATGTGGCAGGTCAAAGAGGAGGAGGTACTGCTGGAGGCTGAGGTGATTCTGGGCAACTCCAGGCAAGAAGAGGTGTCAATCCCCGAAACTGTGGGGAACTACAAGATCAGAAGAAGTCCTGCAGCCTGGAGGGAACCCCAGGTTGGTGATCATCTCCAGAGGGATTCAAGAAGCTATCTTTCCTGGTGGGAGTCATCTGCTCTTTCTTTGGGTGTGGAGAATGGAATTCCAGCTCTGAGAAATGAGTACCAGGGGACAGGCCTTCAGGGAAAAACTGTGGGCAGGCACCTTCTTCTCCTGGCCATCAAGGAACTCAGGGTCAAGGCATCCATGGATTTCCTAATAATGGTTTGAGGCATTGGCCGTGTATGTGGGGAGTGAGGCAGCTGCATCACCACTGCTGAGGTTAGAGCCAAACTGAAGCTGGACAATGGAGTGGGAGGTGCCTCTACTGCTGGGTTTGGTGCTAGATCTCTAGGGCCTGGTAGAAAATGTGGCACACCTGAATCACTGAGGCAGCTGCACTTGCCTGCCCTGGATTGGCAGTGCATCTGGAAGGTTTTCAGCCTGAAGTGTTCTCCTAGTTGGCCGAGACATGCACAAAACATGCACAAAAACTGTAGTAGCTACAGGGCAGATGTCAGTTATGAGACTACCCAAAGACAAACCTCAGGGTCCCTCCCAGAGTCTCATCTGAAGAAATCCTGGAACCCCAGGGGTCTCTGGGCCACAGGTCTGATGGTGACCAAGAGCCCTGGCTGCAGCCTCTCTGGTGTTGAATGAAGGGGAATATGTGTGCAACTGTTGCCCTCTTTCTGCCCTGCCCTTACCTCTCTGTCATGCTGAGCTGTTCAAATGCTCCAAACCAGGAATGAAACACTTATCAGGCACCAGGTGGTCATAGGAGCAGCTTGACTGCAGGACCTGGATCTGTGAAAGGGCCTGGTATTCCTGGGATGAGAGGGGGGAAACAGATGCAGAGGAAGCCTGGGATGGTCTGCTGGGCAGGACAGGAGCAGTTGCAAGTGTCAAGGTCATTTTTAACCTGGGGCCCCCTCATCACCAGCACTCTCACCCAAGACTTACCTGTTCTCAGAACAGGAGTCACACAGCTCCTCCTCCAGGAAAAGTTCTCAGATTCCACCTCCTACCCCACCCCAGTGTCACAGGTCTACCTCATATCTTTAAATCAAGCACTCCCCTTTAAAGAGTAGAAGACAGATGGAGCAATGTAATGTCCCGACCAGGTAGGTCTCTGACTCACCCCAACCCACACACTACCCTTGCAATGATGCCCACAACTAATCACCTTTCTCCTTTTCTCAAAGTATATCATTCTGTCCTTGAAGACTGACAGCCTAGCTCCATAAGAAGAGGTCCCTCGGGCCATTACCAGTTCCCCTTAGCCCCTCTCATGTGCACTACTGGGAATAACCACCAGGGAACAGGCCAGCACTCACAAGACTTGGAAATTTTCTGGTTTGGGGCACTAGAATTGGGTGGCAGGGGGCAGAGGTTAAGGGACCATCCATTTAACCCTCTCTGATGATAGAGGAGAGACTGTGGAGTCAGGGTGAAGAGACTGTTTGGCCTCTCCCACACTTCCCAGCTTTGGAGGGGATAATCTCAGTGTTCTGCCAAGGTCACAACTGATGCAAAGGCCATGTGCAGTTCAGACAGAGTCTTATTCAATTGTGCAATCAGAAGGGATGCATCCGATTACACATTTAGGAAGTGGAACTGACATCTCCATCTCACAGGGGTATAGTGAGACCCCTATGAATCAGTGTGCCCAATGTTGAGAGCTCAGGGCTTTAGATGGGCTCTCTCCCCAATGCCTCTGGGTCCTTGGCTGACCCCAGGCCCACACACATTCAGATGGTCCTGGAGAAATGAGTCCAGCTGGTATATTCCCTGATGAATGTCCCCAGGTAGGGAACAGTGCCTGGTATGACAATATGTGGCATCAGGTTGGGAAATTCCCCAGATGCAGACTCTTAACCCCTACCCAGACCTCTCACTGTGAGAATCTGGGAATCTTCACCACCTCTCTTCTATTACACCTCCAAGCACCAAGCACCCAGATATCAGTCCAGTTATCTAGTAAATGAGGCCCTCTTGATATCTTGGAGGCCAGTCCCACCCTGCCTCAACTCCATCTGCTAGTCTCCCTGGCTTCATCTCTGTAGTGGAATCCTAGGAGGTCCCCTTATTTCAGGGTTAAAATTAGGTTAGTGAGGCCATCTTCCCCTCACTCAATTGACAGGATGCCCACCTTGAATGGCAAAATCTGCTGCCACCAGCATGAGCTCTGATTGGAGATGTGAATCCCAGCTCCACCTCTTTCTTGGTGTGTGGCTTGGATGATCTGCCTGGCCTTCTTGAGCCTGGTGGCTCATCTGTAAAGTGTAGGTGAGAAATGTACCAACAAAGAATCAGGGCTACATCTTGTTATTGTGATGCTCTCTGCAGCACCTTCTCCAACTCAGAGCCAAGGGAAAGATTTCACTGACATTTCTGTCCTCCCTTGAGCCTCTCCTGTCTCTAAGAAGAAGGTCCCAGTTTGTCATCACTCCATTTCCAGATGAGATATAGGATAAAAGGCAGCAAACTGCCCCTCATTACACAGGAAATTGGAGAAGTCACTGGCTCCACCCACTCAGTGTCAGGCCCTGTCCTCACCATTGACAATTGTTGATCAGGGTAGTGTTAACCCACCCTCAAAATGTGTATCCAGGAATGCTGCCAGAAGAGCCATGGAGAGAGACAGAAGAAGTTTCTGGAAGTCTGGTTGAGCAGCTCCTACTAACTCAACCCCAGAGTCTCTGCCCCACAGTCTCTGCCCATGGCCATGCCAAATGTTGCTTCTGCCCAAAACATTCTCTCAGAGTTCCTCCTGCAGAGAACTTTTTCTTGTTCACCCAGGAAGGGGTCTAATGATACATCATATCTGACTCACCAGGTAAGACACAGGCTGCCAGCAGCACTGGGCATCAATATTTTGCTTCCTGCTTTCTTGTTTTACATGAGCCACCATGATTCACAAGTTTCCCAAATAAGTGTCATAGCCATCTGGACATAAGACACTGGTGAGAAGGTCCTACAATGAGAATCTTCCCCACACGAAAGAAACCTGCTAAATCCTCTTGTTTAGCATCTCCTCCTGGAAAAGCCACCTGCTGCCAGCACTTCTGATGACTATGGCTATTGCTCCCCAGCTGTGCATGGTTAAACAAATCCCTTGTCCTGACATGACTAGACTGGAATTTTTCAAAGAAAATTTTACAGTGAAAACAGGAACCCTGCAGTCTCCCCTGACCACAACCCTTGGCTCCACTTTACCTGGATCAGCAGTTTTCTGCCCAGGGAGGTTTACTTCATAGTTTGGAATTCACAGGTGTTGTCCCTTTGGGGAGGAGAAGGAAAGGAAAAGTTTGGGTCTGGTAATGAGTGATGAGAGAGCAAATACATGTAATTTTGGCCCCAGTGGATCTTATCTGCCTTGATGAAAGGTTGTAAATCTAGCAGACTCTGGCCATACCAGCATCACAAGGTACTGAAGGGTGAGCTCTCAGTGGCTCAGCTGGAATTCCCATGCCATGGAATCTGAACAGGTTTTTTACAAATTTTGATTTCAATTTGACAAGATGTTGTAGGGCCTTGTAGAAAACACTTGAAAAGTTCCCATGTTGCTCAGCTCTGTACCTGACAGGTAAGTTGATCCACATGTCCTCAAGAAGAATTGTAGCCCTCAGGTCATATGAAGAATGATAGCTCCACCCCAGAATGGGTCCTGGACCCAGAAAGTGCTGCCTTGTAGCAGAGCCCAGGCTACTGCGGCACAATCCACACCCTTGAGTAGATCCCTGGTCCCTCTGGGAACACTGTGGAAAGAGACTAGCCAAGCTAGAAACTTCCTCTCAGGCCTCCTTCAGGCAGGGGATTGAGTTTCTCTGAAGAGCAGAGTGGATGACATGGAGAGAAGAGAATTTCCTGAGGATTTGGCACTCCTAAGGAAGGACAAAATAACAGTGAAAAGGAGCTGAGCTCCCTCCTGCTCCAGAATCACTTCCCCTCAGCTGGCTTCATGTCCTTGAAGATACCAATGCCAAGGGAACCCTCAAAGACACACCTTGGGCCCAGAAGGTGACCCTTACAAGGAGGAGGGTTTTAGCTCAACCTAAGGATGAAACATACATAGGAAGGAAGTGAATTGCTTCTGGGACATGCCAAGAAAGGACTGTGCCACTAGACAGGGATGGTCTGGGATGGTGGAGGGGACATGGCACAGACTCCAATCCTGAGGGCTGATTAAAAAACAAGAGTGAGATCCAGAGCTTGGAGTGGAAGAACTGCACTTGCATGGCATACCGTGGTCACCTTAACACAATTCTCCACAACCATGGCCCTATCTTGTGTCTTCATGCACTTGTCCCCAAGGCAGGTATTGATGATGCCATTGGCCACATGATTGAACTGATTGATGATGGTGTAGATGGAGGGTGCCAGGTGTTCCTTGCCGCCCTTCTTGTGGTGCTGAAAATAGATGGAGCCCAGGCAATGATAGGGCACCACCTTCTTGAACAGCACCTGGGTGGATGAGAATATCATGTAACACCCAGAAACAAAGTGCTATCTCCAAGTCAAGGAATAGTGTTCTCATCTGCAACTCTGCAGGCTGAGGGTGTGGTTTGAGCCTGGTGGTGGTCCCTGGGTTTGTTTTTCTGTCCCCTCAGGTTGCCCAGTGCATGGCAGGGAGGGGAGAGCTCTATGTTCCTCAAGACCAGCCTCACTCCTGCCATGCACTGGACAGGATCCCATACCCCACATGATGAAGCCACACCTTCTGCCCCTCTTGATAGTTCCTCTGGTACATTTCTCTTGTTCAGGTGCCCATCCCCTAGCTACAACCAAGGGCTTCATTTTAATGCCTGCCCTCCTGTCCAGCACCCTTCAGTGTTTAATACATTTTGAGACACTGGATGCTTCCTCTGCATATGGGTGGGGAAGTCATGGAACAGGCTGCACCTCTGAAAGTTCCCTTCTGCCTCCCAATGGGCCATGCCCCTGAAAAGCATTCATTTGTTCTATTTCTGTGGTTAGTTACCTATGATCTACTCAAAAAATGGGAAATGAGGCCTTCAGAATTAGAAACTTGATAAAGTCATCATGTTAGAGAATAATGGATCTGTCATTTATTTTTTTTAATTTATTTTTTTTATTGACTTTGTAATAATATTACATTAAAAATATATATGTGAGGTCCCATTCAACCCCACCCCCCCACCCCACCTCTCCCCCCCCCCCCCCCCCCAGCAACACTCGTTCCCATCATCATGACACATCCATTGGATTTGGTAAGTACATCTTTGGGCACCTCTGCACCTCATAGTCAATGGTCCACATCATGGCCCATACTCTCCTCCATTCCATCCAGTGGGCCCTGTGAGGATTTACAATGTCCGGTGATTGCCTCTGAAGCACCATCCAGGGCAGCTCCATGTCCCAAAGCCTCCACCTCTCATCTCTTCCTGCCTTTCCCCATACCCATCAGCCACCATGTCCACTTTTCCCAATCCAATGCCACCTCTTCTATGTGGACATTGGATTGGTTGTGTCCATTGCACCTCTATGTCAAGAGGAGGCTCAGATTCCACATGGATGTTGGATGCAATCCTCCCACTTTCAGTTGTAATCACTCTAGGCTCCATGGTGTGGTGGTTGTCCTTCTTCAACTCCATCTTAGCTGAGTGTGGTAAGTCCAATAAATCATATTGTAGGTGCTGGAGTCTGTTGAGGCTCAGGACCTGGCTATCACATTGTCAGTCCAGAGATTCAAATCCCCTAAATATATCTTAAACCCCAACGTTAACTGCACCTCCAGCACATTAGCATGAAAGTCTTATGAAGGAAGATCCCATCTGAGTCCAGATTCATCACACATAAACACCAGTTCCAAAAAGGGGCCATCTGACCTGGTAGTTAACCCCATCGGCCATGACCATAACTCCCATGGGTCTCTTTAGCCCTCAAAGGAACCGATATCTGGGGGTTGTATCTGCTTTATCTGTCTCTCTGACTCTGTTCAGTTGTGCATGAGGGCAATCCTTCTGCCAGCCTCCAGACTCTTTTTTTGGATCTGTCATTTAGACTCTGGTCATTGGACCAGTGTCCAGGGAATGGCAAGTTGGGGAAAGCAAATTCCAAAGAGGATCCCCCCAGCTCCACTGTGCCTAGCCCAGCTGCTCACCAAATCCATCAGTGCCATCTGCTCTGCCACCAATGCAGAAGGGAATGTCAGGATGTGAGACTTCACTTCACTCAGCCCAATCTCCAGAGAAAGAAGCTCTAGAGGTGAAGATAATGCTAGCATGGATTTCAGATCCAGAGGTGGCAGTGGACATTGTATCAGAGCTACCTCCACTTCTGACAATGTTACTACTGGTAGTGAAATAACTAGCTTCAGCTCTGTAGCTGGGAATGACACAACTTCTGGAGGTGACATTGTAGGTAACAAAGGAGCTGCCTTCATTCCTAGATATGGTGCTTCTGCTGGTGAAGTGGTTGGCTCCATATTAGAAACCATCAATAATTAACCCCTGGAGGTGGCAGTAGAAGTGGCATCAGAGCTTCTGACAGCTCTGTAAATGATGTTACAGCTGGTGATGTCATAGGCTCCACCTCTAAAGCCAGCAATGAATCACCTCTGGAAGTAGCACTGGAGGTGGTGCCAGAGGTCCCTGCAGCTCTAGATTAGGCATGATGTCTGGTGCCAGTGATGGAAATGGCTCTGGAGGTGGCACTGAAGTGGTTTGTAACACTGGGTCTTACTAAGCAGGAAAAGGAAAAAGATGCAACAATAGGACTTGCTTTCTATGGGCCTCCCCAAATATAGGAATTATTGCATTGTCTGTACCTGTGGCCTCACTGAAACTTTCTACCCCCAGGATGTTTCCTAGATTTCAAGCCCCCAGGTTAGTGGTCTGACTTACTTTTTACTTTGGGAAAAAAGCAGCCTCTGGAGGTTCCTTTTTGTGTGGCCCAAGCCCATCCCCTTCCCTACAGGTTAATGTGCACTCAGCCCCAGTGTTCCTCACCCTCCATATCTGTCTCACTGAGCTCCATGGCTTCCAGCTGAGAAGAGAGAACTTAAGTGTGGCATTCCAGGTCAGACCCAGGCAGGCTGACCACCACCAGCTGCTTGAGGCATGGGAAGTCCTGTGGCTGGAAGAAATCCTCTGGGTACTCATCCAGCCTCATGCACAGGATGGAGGAGATGGTGCTGGGGGTGGACAAACAGCACAATGAAAAGAATAGCCATTGCCCACACTACCCTCTGAGTATTACCCTCCTGTGTCATACTTCTCTGTCTTCTTTGAACCCCCACCCTCTGGACAGGGAGGTATTCTGTCTGTTCTGCTAATTGTACAACACTAGCACATACATTGAGCTTCATAAAAATCTAACCCATGAATGACAAGAGACTTTCATCCTGCCACAGCCTGCCCTTAACCTTGTGACCCATCAATCTGTTGTCATGCACTTAGGTAATATCTTTTCCTCTGCAATCCAAGTTTGGGGCTCTTCTTGCCCTTTACACTGGTCTCCCAAAGGGCATGGGCACACTCCACCAAGCCCCTAATAGCTAGGTTCACAGGACTGAGTACCGAAACAGATTTGTGAGCTGATATCTCACCATACCTCCAGATCTGGGTGCCTTGTGTGTAGTGGGCTGGAGTGGCAAGCAGATCTGGGGTGGAAACTGTGTAGGCTCAAAGCCTCCAGGGTGCCGTCCGCACCCTGTGCACTAGAAACTTTCCACAATTCTCTTTGCATCATGTTTTACCATAGGGAATTGTTCACAGGTCTCAGTTCTCCAACAGGAATCATGGGAGCAAGGGCTCTGCTCCATTTCTCATGCCACCAGCCACACACTCCCACACTCTACATGGGAAGAAGGAGGTCCTCACTCCTCAACCAGAGCTCACTCACTTTTTCAGATATTCCTGGCCTTCCCCAGTCCTATCACCAAAAGTGCTGTCATCTCCATATCTGGAGGAGAAATGAGGGTGTCACCTATAAATACCTGGGTGGATCTCCTATTGCTATTGTCTAGTGTTGCGACCTGACTACCCAACTAAAGTGATGCTCAGGTGTGCAGGGGCTTTTCCAGCTTTGTTGAGTGAAGTCAGCTAAAGGCCTTAGAAAGTGCCTGCACACAGGAGACACTTCTAGATATTTGCAGAATGAAAGAGAACTGAGGTGTACCATCCCTGAAAAGTCATTTGGTCCTTGGCTTCTCTGCCAGCTGCCAGTGATCCAAACTCTAGCTATTTCAAGTTAGGGACCCATAGAGATAGAATCACGAACCTCCTTTCAATGGGAATTTAGGTTTCCAAAGGTCACTTTGAGGCAGAACTTCTTCAAGTAGAGAGGAAATTACTACATATGGACAAGCCCTCCTGTAAAACACCCTTTCTGTGGAGCAGGCACAAGGGAACATCTTCAATGGCTCAACTCATTTTAGTCTTGAGAGCCCCAGGAAGTTGTTCTTGCTACCACCCCACTTTTCAGAGGAGCAGGCTAGAGGCTAGAGGCTGCAGTGATGTTCCCCAGACACACAGCTGGTGAGTGGTAGTCACACTGTGTAGGAAGGGCAGGCACTCACCGTATAAGCAGCTGCTCCACCACCTCTTTGATGGAGGTGAAGGCCCAGTAATTTGTGAGGAATATGTTTAGGTAGGCTAGGTCACCCTCCATGATGGTAGGCACAAGGGGCTCCATGAGCTTCTCCCAATACCCACCCTGTCAGTGAGCACATGGCTGTTCTGAGCCCTCTTTTCTGTTAACCTGTTTCCACACTGGATAGGGAAAGAACAGGAGCAATGGTCAGCATTTGCCCCATGAACCCTAAAAGCTTGGGATGGTGCAAACTGTCTTAGCCCAAGCCCTCTGTGCCTTGAAGTAAGAAGTGGGGTAGGAGTGTCTGTAGAACAAATTCCTGGCCTCAAAAGTAGAATTGACATGTGAGAATAATTATATTATTAGATCTTTCCTGTTATTCTTGAACTGATGGGCAGAAGGACCTCCCTGTTTAACTGCCTAGAAAGACCATGATCCCCATTAATCCTTATTAATCATCAAATCCCTGAGCTAAGGAACCCCCAGTGGCTGCTCAGGATCACATAAGTCAGAATGCAGAGCCATTCACATTGTGGCCATGCGATATTCCTTCAGACCAATGGGATGCATGGTTTGCTCCAGACTTGGAGGGAAAGGGTCTGCTCACATCTCATTCTACCCACTTTAGATGCAAAGTGAAGAGAAATCAGAAATTATGAGAACAACTTGAGATTCTAAGCAACACACTGATTTTACACTCCTTTGAATTAAAGGGACTTCTGAGAATTTGCAGCCATGGTGATCTCTGCTCCAGGAAATGGGCCGGGAGTTTCCAGGTGGGAGAAAAACCCCCACATGGCTAAGGATCTAAACAGAAGCCTCAGAGAAGTGCTGGTTGGTGGGGCTCCACCTCTCATGAGACAATTGCAATACAAAGTACCCAAGTGGTGCCATTTTACCCTGACACCAGATTGGCAAGAATGAAAGAAAATGTTAATGGCCAGGCCTGGCGGGATGTAGAGAATTGGCTTAAGTGATCAAATTTCCCTATGTAAGTATATGAATCAGCCATCACGTTCCTGGAAGTCAATCCTGGCAGGCAGGGAGGGGGACAGATCATTAGGACACATGTAAGATATTCACTGCAGCTCTGAGGAAATGGTCCCAGGAAGGAATCCCTTCAAGATCTGAGAGCAGGGTGAGGCTGAACCCCTGCATTATGCAACCTCCCTTTTTGGAATATTAGTCAGCTCAACAAGGCCACTATTACTGGACTGGAAAATTCAAAGGGATATGTTATGTGAGTGTACATTTTGCACAGGCACATGTAATGCAGTGAGTGCCTTTGTATATAAAATAGCCCATTTCCTTAAGAGTCAAAAACATCCTTGAGACATGAAGATCTGTATGGTTTAGAGAAAGTGTCAATTGCTTCATGGGACACCTGGGTTCAGGGAGTGACAATAAAGAAAAACAACAAAATGCAAAGGCAATCTTGGCTTCAGTGGCAGTTAAAACAATATTGGCATCTTTCAGATGCTCCTACAAATGTATGATTAGTGATGTACCAGTTTGACATTGTTTAGGAATTCCAAAAATAGATATTGGATTATGTTTGTAAACTGGTCTGCTCCTCTGGGCTTGATTAGATTATGATTAGGACTTTGATTGGGCCAAGTCAGTAGGACATTGAGTCCCAAGGATTCAGGGACTCACAGAGAAAACTACGTAGCAGAGATGAGAGCCCGAGTTTTGAGCTGAATCCCAGGAAGTAAACACATGGGAGAGAGGTGAGCAGCTGAACCCTGAGAGAATCAAGCTCCAGGAGAGAGATGAGACATCCCAGCCTACCCCTGATACTGGAAGAAGCTGGGACCACAGAGTCTTAAGAGGAAGAGTAAAACCAGACCCTTGAGGACATCTTGCATCAACACGTGGCAACTGACTCTGGGCGAGGGAAGTATCTTAGCACTTTATGGCCTAGTAACTGTAAGCTTCTACACCAAATAAATATCCTCTATTTTATAATATATAAAATATTACATAACATAACATAATATAATATAACAGAATATAATATAAACACCAACAGATTTCTGAAATTTGCATCAGCACCCCTTTAGCTGACTAACACAAGTGACTTTCTGCCTGGCTATGAACAGGGCTTCCCATGGTGGTGGATGAGTGAGAGATAGAGGCTCAGGAGATGTTGGGGAATAGGATTGTAGGCCACACAGATGGAAAATCCATGAGAGGGCTCCAAAGGAAGGTGCCAGGTAGGATATGGGCCTCTGGCCTTCCCCATGTGTCTCAGGAGACCGGTGAGGAGATGCCATTCCACATGCTCTCACCCAGATGCAGCACTGACAGGTAATCTTGAACTGCTCCTTGCCAGGCTTCTGTGTGGAACTCTGTAAAGACAGTGCCTAGTAGCCAGGTAGGAGGTTTCAAGAGGCTGCCTGGCAATTGACACAGGGTGAGCACCTCATACTACCTCTGTGATCCAGGTTGGGCACAGAAGGGAGTTTAAATGCACCACCACCTCACCTGGAATGTGGCCCAGGTCTAGCATTAATAATGACCATTGCCTACTCTGCCACCACTTGCTTCCCCACCATTCACTCATGAACTGAGATGTGAACCCAAAGAGCCCACCACATTTCCATACCCTGACAAATTGCTCCTGCCCAAGATGGTTCTGTTCCCCATGCCTCCTGAACACTGAAAGGAGGGAGGATTGGGGGCTGCCCATGTAGGATGAAAGTAGTAGCATGACTTGAATTGGATGACCCTGGGACAGACTAAGTTACCTTTGGAAACCTCCTGATCAATGGCCAGTGGCTTCCTGGTTGATGACTGTGCCAAAATCTATATTGATGCAAAATGGTCTTATTCCAAATATTCTTGAGGCCAGTATTTCTGGACCTAGGAACAAACCAGAAGAACCTCTGGTTTTCTCAGGTATCTCAGGCTAAGTGAGCAGGGTAGGGTGCTCTCTGTTGAATCTTGGTGACTGGTTACCAGCATTCAAACTTCTGTTGTGCTCTATCTCCAAGGTAGTGATGTTACCTTCAATGGAGTGAGGTCTCCACCCTTACTTGACAGCACTCAAAAGATAAGACCTCCCTGAAATCCTCTTAGGACTACTGTGTACTCATCAACCTCAACTATGTCATCCTACAAACTGGACAGAGTTCCATAAACACATCCCTCCCAACAGCTACCTGAGAAGGGCTGGGTAAAGACAGGACTCCTGGCATGATGAGATAAAGGTGTATTCAAACCTGGTTACTACCTCTTGTCAGTTATTTGATCCTCGTCTTGTTTTATTACCTGTCAGCACCTCCAGAGTCTCCCCACGGGGAGCATTCTAGCTTCTTACTCCTGGATCATCCAGTATATGTGAGATAATACCTGTAAAAGCCGTGGGCTGGTGTCTCCATAGGTAAAAGAAACTCATAGATGGAAGAATTATAAGAAACAACGATTCATAGCATGGAATCCCACACACAACAGGGTTGGGTGCTGGTCAGTGATCTTGAAAAAGACAATTTCCTTCTTGGTCTCACTTCTTATTCAGCAACATGAAGAGGCTGAAATTAAATGAAAGTCAGATATGATCACTCTCTGCCATGAAGCCTTCCAATTACTTTCCATTATAATTAGAATCAGAGTCAAGTGGTTTCAATTAACTGATGTGGATAGTCTAGGTCAAGCTGATACCAAAGTTTGAGCTTTGTAGATGACTCCAAGGAATTGTTCTCTGGGCACAGTCTTGAAGACAAATCCAACATGGGTGGATTTGTTATAAGAAGAGCAAAGAACTATAGAACTGCCATATGATCCAGCAATCCCACTGCTGGGTATATACTCAGAAAAATTGAAAGCAGGGATATGAGCAGATACATGCACACCAATGTTCATAACAGCATTATTCACTGTTGCCAAAAGTTAGAAATAACCCAAATTTCCATCAACACATGAATGGATAAACAAATTGTGGTATGTACATGATGAGAATATAGGCCAGTTAAATTTCATCAAAATTTATAATAAAAGTGTATGGTCTGAAATGTAAACTACAATGTAAATTATTGACCATGGTTATGAGCATTATTTCAATATTTGTACATCAACTGAAACAAATATGTACCATCCACATATAAAATATTATTAGGGGAAAGAGGAAAAGAGAGAGGATGGTGGATATATGGGAATCCCCTGTGTTCTATAGGTGACTTTTCTGTAACCTAAATCTTCTTTAAAGACAAGATGAAAAAAATAAGACACTGGGGAATTAAATGGAAAAAAAGTCACTGTACATACAAGACAACAGATCTTACAGTGATGAAAGACAATGTCAATTTTTAAAATTTTTATGTTTTTCATTATTTTTTATTATTCCTTTTTTTGAAATTTTTGTATTTTGTTATTTTAAAAACTATATTTCATTTTTGTTTTAATTGTCTTCAATTAACGTGGCCTTATTTTTTAAGAAGTTTTGGATCACAAAATGTTAATTTACTACTGTGGCAGGGGAGGATGATTGGTGCAGACTGTTAGTGATGGGTGATGCATGGGAGGAGATTCACCTGTGGCATACTTACAAGGCATATGAATGTTCAATTGTTCATGGGGCATTGTCACTGTGGGTGGAATTCACACAATAACTGAAAGAATATCAAATTCTCATCCTGGGCAATGCTGGGACATTCTGTAATGGGATAGCAAGAATCCCCTGAGTTCAGGGAAAGTGACTAGTGCAGGAGGATGGACCATTGATGGACCCTTGATATTGATGACTGTACTTATGAACCCTTACTTTTGAAATAGAAACTTAGCCTAGTGTTCTAGAGTGCCTAAGAGTTCCCTCCTGAGGACCTCCTTGTTGTTCAAATGTGCCCTCTCTAAGCCAAACTCAGCATATAAATGCATTACATTCCCCCGAATCCGGGATATGATTCCCAGGGATGAGACTTCATCGCATTGAGAGATTATTACGAAGCACCAACTAGCAATGCAACTGGAAAAAGACCTTGACCAAAAGGAGGAAAGTGTAAAGACAAATGAGCTTATTGGCTAAGAGACTTCAAACTGAATCAGGAGGTCATTCCAGAAGTTATGCTTATGCAAGTCTCAGCAGGATCTCATTGACTGACAAAGAAAATATTGCTTCAAACAGTGGGGCTCCTGAGGACTCTGGAGATGCCCAGAAACTATAGGCAGGGCAGACAGCTTAGGAGTTTGGCATCCTGCCTATGGGCACTACTTTGGAACTTATGTTCCCCAGTGTGACAAGTTGGACTCAGTTGTGATTTCCTTACTCATGGCTTTTCTGCCTCTTCTGTTTGAACCTACATTTAGTACTAGAGTTGGTAGGTGTATGTACAAAAGACTTCAATCTTTGGGCTGTCCATGTGCCAGTTGGGCCTTGAATCTCAACAGAGTTGCAACACCTATTCTCCAGTTCATTGGACTCACCCAGGACAACAAGGAGATAATGATGGGCAATAACTATCCTGAGGAGTAGAGACAGTCTGCCACTGCAAGGAAGGTAGTTTCATTCATCTGCCCCATGGGATCTAATCCTCCTCTCAACTGCAGGTGGAGTGGGCATCACCATCCCAGAATCCTTAGGATTGGGGAAGGAAAGATGGACTGTAGTGGGTTGCCAGTTGTTCTACTATAGACTTATTGTGATTCTAGCAATAGAAGAACTTTTGTCATGGATGCAGAGGCAG
Source organism: Dasypus novemcinctus (assembly GCF_030445035.2). NCBI lineage: Eukaryota > Metazoa > Chordata > Mammalia > Cingulata > Dasypodidae > Dasypus > Dasypus novemcinctus. Next base: position 17,967,875 of record NC_080700.1, read on the forward strand.
AGGTTCTGGAGGAAGGGAGAGGGAAAAATAGGTGAAATATGGGGGCATTTTGGGGACTTGGGGGATCATCCTGACATTGCAATGACAGGTATAGTCCATTGTATATCTTGTAACTTACAAAACTGTGCAAGAGAGAATATGAATTACAATGTAAACTATAATCCATGCTTAGTGGCAATGCCCCAAAATGCATTCATCAATTGTAACAAAAGTACCATACTAATTAAGGATGTTGTTAATATGGGAAAGTGTGTGTGTGGGGGTAGATAGGAGAATATGTGGGAATTTCCAGTATTTTTTTATGTAAACTTTATGTAATCTAAGTATCTTTTAAAAGCTTAAAAATTATATAAAAAAGAGAAGAGCAATGCAGGCCAGCAAAAGAGGGGGCTCTAAGATGTTCAAACATATATCCTTTTTCCAGGTAAAGAATGGTCCCAGTTACACTGACATTGGGGTGGAGGAAGCATCCTGGGGAGCCTGTTATGAACAGAAAAGAAAGAAAGTCTTCTGGTGGAGAGTTGCACAGCATGTTGGAGGTGACAGGGGTGATCATGGAGACAACCTCAACAACACAGAGCTGAATAAGCTTAGTGGATCTATGTCTACCCCCACCAAGCCAAGTGTCTGATCCATGGGTGAGAAGGCCTATGTCAATGACTTCCTTTACACTGTGCTGGTGCTATGGTGACCAGTTGCCTCCTCCCAGGGTGGGAAGGCACAGAACCGACTACTAGTCAAGTTTTTGTCCTGGCCCAAGGACCCCACCCAACTCTAGATGTTTCCACAGACTTCCATACCCCTGTTGTCTGAGAATGATCTTTGCTTCTGGACCAAGGCCATCTCTGGAGGTTCCTCATTGTGTAAGCCATCCCCATCCCCATCACCACAAGTACATAGGAACCCAGCCACAGTCCATCTCATTCTCTGTTTCTGACTCAGGGGAATCCAGGTCCAGCTGAGCAAACAAGAAGTGGGCATGGTACAGTAGCAAGCCAGGTATGGTGAGCTGCGTATAGGCCACCAGCTGCTTGGGACAGGGAAGGTCTGAAGGCTGCAAGAAATACTCTCAGGCCTAGGTCAATCAGGTACTCAGGAAGGATGAAATGGTGCTGGGGTAGATGGGCAGGCTGCACGTGAGGGAAAGGGCCTGCACTTTCACAAGACCATAAAAGGGCAACCCCCTTGGGGGCTGGACTCCTGTGTCTGCACTTGCCAGTCCAGAAGACAGCATTTTCCATCCCCATCCCAATTTGGCCTGTGTTGGCACTGGCTTACTAGGACTCAAGAAGGGAGCTTGAAAACAGCCTCAATTGTAAGATTTTCTTTATCTATGGTCTGACTAACTCTTACTATCTTCAGTAAAGCCTGTAGTATTTCTATATCATTCTCTTGCTGCCTCCTATTGGAACTCCTGAAAGCAGGGATGGGTGGTTTTGATGATGATGTCAAGGCACTAGCACACACTAAGAGTTTCACAAATACCTGATCCATGAGGGAAATGAATGAGTCTGTCACCCTGCTGTAGCCTATCCTGAAGCCTCCTAGACCCTCAATCCTTAACCCATACTCCCAAGGTGCTGCCTCATTCTCTGCATGCCATGCGTGGGTCTCTTCTTCTCACTGCCACTGTGCTCCCAAAGACCAGGTGTACAGTACTCTAACCCCCTCCCCCAGTTATGGAGCATGCAGCACTGAGGTCCAAGGTAGATCTGTAGCAGGTTGATCAGTACAGCTCTTATTCAGATCTGTGGCTAATGGAGTGGTAGTGGGGGTAAGTGGAACTGTGATGGGACTGTGCTAAGGAGTAGTTTTCTTGTGGGCTGATTCTGAGCCCGAGTCCCCTCTGCATCCAGCACTCTAGCATCCCAGACCCAACTTACTTTGACTCCAACCGTGCCCTCCAGTGGACACCAAGGGCTGGTGGAGACTAGGGCCATGCCTAGCCCCTCCCTGTCTGAACCAACTCGTTCCCTATCTTGCTCTCTCCTCACCCACATTCCCTCACTTTCTTGGATGGGGATTGGTATGCACCTTGCTGGTCCCAGTGAGGGAAGGTATGTCCATGTCATGAGGAGCCTCTGATGCTGTCACATCTCACTGCAGGCACCTCCTGTTGATGATACCAAGTGTTACTTTTGGATAACATGACTAGAATGCATATCTGAGGTGGGTAGAATTTCTTATCTGCTAGGTTCCCAAAATTTGGCTCAGTGCTGAAATTAGCATCAGCACATGATAGCCACTTCTTAAATGTTTGAGGAATGGGATAGATAGCCTTTAGTAGCATGTTTGCAAATATTTGAGTGCATCTTGGGCCCCTGCTTGCCCCCAGCAATCCAGGCACTGACTGCATCAAGTCTCCAAAATGGAGACTCAAAGAAATATTACAGATGGGAAAAGAGGTTTGCCAAAGTTTAAGGGTCAGTAGAGGTGAGAGAGAACTCTAGGCCTGGGCTCTGTCCTTGGCCGGTTTGGGGTTCATTGCATTAGTTGTCTCTCCCACCACCAGACAGACTCCCAGAGTCTGTGCTGACCCTGTCTGCCAGGGGTCTTGACTATTTGTTGTTAGACTGGGAGCAGGTGTTCAGTCTATGGTAGGTGGGAGGACCCTCAGCCCCAACCAGTCACTCCACATCACCTGTGCCACGGTGCACTCTGATAGCACCCTAGGTCTTTTCTTAGGTCAGGTCCAGGCCAGTCCCACATCTCTCCAGAATTACAGACAAGGCTGTCAGGTGTGAGTGGGCTTCATGGAGCACATGCATGTGCCACCTTTACTAACAGTCTTACATACCAAAATGTTCTGCTCAAGGGAATAGTCAGGTTTGATACACCCAGTTGCCTGCCACCACCCACTCTGTGCCCAAATGTTACTTGGGACCAGGGCCAGCCCAATCCAGTCAGATGGTGTGTCTGGTGGACATGGAGAAATTGAAGATGCAGGGGACACTGAAATATCTTGCTCCTCCCCTGATGGTCACCAGATGCAACCCTAAGAGACTAGCTAGGCAGATGTTCAGGGTGAGGATGGGCTGGGAAGTTGGCAGTACATCCTGAGCCTTGGTTGAAGAGAAGGCTGGCATCCTCCCTCTGCTTCATCTTTTACCTCTGCCCCTCCTTTCTGACAGGGCCACAGAAGCAGAGGACAAGTGGTTCAGAGGATCTCCCTGGTGTATGGGTGAGATGGAGGGAAGAAAGTAAGAGGGACCAACCATCAGGCTGTATGGGGGGCAGTCAATCTTGTTAGGGATCCCCTCATGGGCACTCAGAGAACTTCTCCATTTTATAGAATGAGCGGCTGGCACCAGCACCAAGATCCCAACCATGAAGCTGGAACTCTGAGTCTCCTCTCTCATTTCTGTTGTTTCTAGTGGTCATCAGAGGCCTTGCCCAGCATTGAGTGCTCTCTGGGTACCTCTCAGCACCAACCCAATCTCTGCATCTACACAATGGGGAACATTCTAGCTTCTAATTCCCAAGTCATCAAGTGTATGTGAGATAATAAATGTAAAAGACCTGGGCTGATGTTTCAAGAGGTAAAAGAAATTCAGAGATGTAAGCATTATAAGAAAGGATGTTTCAAAACATGGAATACCACACACAACAGGGCTGGGTGCTGGCTGTGGGATCCATTCATTCCACGTCTTTCATTCCCTTGAGCTCTGTTATTTTTCTCCTCAGATATTCATGTTTTTCTTTCTGCTTACTCAGTTTCTCCTTGATGACCTTTATCTCTTTAGCCATATTGTCTTTCAACTCATTAATTTGATTTTGGAAATTTCTATGAAGCTTAATTAGTCCTCTCTAATCCTGTGTCACATTTGGATCTTTAATACACTCTTTTGCTTGGGCCATTTCTTCAATTTTCTTGGTATGGTTTGTAATTTTTTGCTGATGGCATCAGATTATGATGGTGAGTTTACTCTGATGCTTGATTTTTCTCTCTTTTATAAGTTTGTAGTGGTGGGAGGCTGTATACTGCTGTTCTTTGATTCTTGGTTCAATCTGTTCTGTTTCTTTATGATTGTCCCTATTAGTTGCTCAAATCTGAGCCTTGGACTTAGTAATGGGCTTCAGACATTCTTCCAAGGGCCTTGGAAAAGAAGACTGGAAGAAATCCTTTTAGTTACTTTTAATTTCTTCACATGCACTTCCTTGGTCTGCCAGCAGATGGCATCCCTCTCAGGTCAAAGCCTGATCAGAGTGATTTCAATGCAACTTAGCCTGGATCAACGTGACAAAGGCTCATGCCTGGAAGCTAAGAGATTCATAATTCAAACATTCTCAGAAGTTATTCTCAAACCTTTACTGGCAGCCCCCCTCTTTTTATCTGGTTAATAGTTCGCATCCATGTGGAATCTGAGCCTCCTCTTGACATAGAGGTGCAATGGACACAACCAATCCAATGTCCACATAGAAAAGGTGGCATTGGATTGAGAAAAGTGGACATGATGGCTGATGGGTATGGAGAAAGGCAGGAAGAGATGAGAGGTGGAGGCGTCTTTGGGACATGGAGCTGCCCTGGATGGTGCTTCAGGGGCAATCACTGGACATTGTAAATCCTCACAGGGCCCACTGGATGGAATGGGGGAGAGTATAGGCCATGATGTGGACCATTGACCATGAGGTGCAGAGGTGCCCAAAGATGTACTTGCCAAATGCAATGGATGTGTCATGATGATGGGAAGGAGTGTTGCTGGGGGGGGAGAGGTGGGGTGGGGGTGGTAGGGTTCAATGGGACCTCATATATATATATTTTTAATGTAATATTATTACAAAGTTAATAAAAATAAATAAATAAATAAATAAAATAAAATAAAATTAAATTAAAAAAAAAAAAAAAGAAATAGTTCCACTCCCCACTGTGTCCTAAAAAACCAGTCTGGTCAGTAGAGGGGGAGATCAAAAGGGTCACATCTCCTTGATCCCATTCTGGCTCCCAAGGCAAACAATGATGTGGCCCCTCCTAGCTGGAAGGGATCCTGGGACAGAGAAGACCATATTTGTGCTCCAAAAGTGGAGTCCGTTTTAGGCTGCATCTTTTTATCTCATATTTCCTGGGTAGGTAGACCTTTGTGGCCCCCTTTGTCATTAGCCATGTACCTGAGTCCTGAGAATTCACAATTGTCTACAGGGTGGGGAAAGGCACCAGCAGCTGCAGCTGCAACTCTAACTGACAGTTTTGCTGTTGAGATTATTTTCCTTGGCCTCTCTCTCTTCTGGATGGTGTCCAGGCTTCTCCTGATTTCCAAAACCCTAGAACATTTTGTCCATGCCATTTCTACCTGTCCTCTAGCTACATTTCTGGGAGATGAGAGAGTCCAATGTCTTCCCATCTTCCCAGAAGTCTCAGAAATTTGTATTTTTTTCCATTGATGCTTTTGTCCATGGAATGTTTGACACAGGTGAAGAAGTAGGCATTACAATGCAATTTTAAAATGGTCATGATATGAAAATGAAAAAAAATATCAATCCACTTGCAGAAAGAATGTTCATTGTTCTCATTAAGGTCATGTGTCCATCCAAGATAATATCAGTAATGGTGAAAATTAAACTAGTATCCTACCACTAACTTTTTAAAATACACTTAAAAAAAAAACCTAGATTACATAAATGTTACACAAAAAAATATAGGGGATTCCCATATGCCCCACTTCCTAGCCCCTCTCCCCCACATTTTCCACATCAGAAACATCATTAGTGTGGTACATTTATCAAAACTGATGAACACATCATGGAGCATTGCCACTAAGTGATGATTATAATTTTCATTGTAGTTGACAGTCTCTCCAATTCATTTCTGCATGTTATTACATGATATATGTGTCTGTCATTGAAATGTCATTCAGAATAATTCCCAAGTCTCAAAAATGCCCCCAAATTCCACCTATTCCTCTTCTTCCTCCCCTTAGAACCTCCACTGGACACTGTCTGCACATCCATGATAAAAGATCTTCCATTGCTAGGATCACAAGCCTACAGTAGAACAAGTATAAATCTACCCTAGTCCATCATGCATTCCCCAATCCTGAGGACACTGTGATCATGACACCCTCTCTTCCTCTAACTGAGGGGAGGCTTAGGTCCCATGGGGCAGATGGATGGGAATTTCTTGCTTGCAGTTGCAGATTCTCTCTGTTCCTTGAGATTGTCATTGTTATTCATCTTCTCCTTGTTAGTTATCATGGGTGAGTCCAATAAACTAGAGAGTAGGTATGGAAAGCTTGTTGAGAAACAATTAACTTTTATTGTCCAAATGTATTATAAAAATGGTCTTGTGGAATTAAGGCAATTTAGCTTCCATGAAATAGATGATGAAATCTAGATAACTTGCTGAGGGTCATTCATGAAGAAAATGAAGAATTGCTCTTTAAACCAGTCTGCTTCTGGAGCCTGAAATGTTAGCTTCTTGTGGTTAAACACTTGCACACACATTCTGAGGACCTTTGAATATACTAATTTGACTGAAAGAGACAAAAGTGAGACAGTGAAATACTGAATTAAGAATCATGCAAGGGAAACGGACTTTGGCCCAGTGGTTAGGGCGTCCGTCTACCATATGGGAGGTCCGCGGTTCAAACCCCGGTCCTCCTTGAGCCGTGTGGAGCTGGCCATGCGCAGTGCTGATGCGCGCAAGGAGTGCCGTGCCACGCAAGGGTGTCCCCCGCGTGGGGGAGCCCCACGCGCAAGGAGTGCGCCCGTGAGGAAAGCCGCCCAGCGTGAAAAGAAAGAGCAGCCTGCCCAGGAATGGCGCCGCCCACACTTCCCGTGCTGCTGACGACAACAGAAGCGACAAAGAAACAAGACGCAGCAAATAGACACCAAGAACAGACAACCAGGGGAGGGGGGGGGAATTAAATAAATAAATAAATCTTTAAAAAAAAAAAAAAAAAAGAATCATGCAAGAATCCCTGCTGGGCCCTAAGCCACATCTATATATAATACTATGCATTCCCCAAGCTTTCACTTGCTTGGAGACCCCCACACTGGCAGCTGGATTTTCCCTCAGGCCCACTAATACTTTTTCTTTTAACCCTGTAATCCAATCTTTCATCAATACAAGCTTCACTTTGGATAATTGGGTCCAAAATCCTTGAATTTTTAGGTTAATATATCGGGCCTTGCCTTCTGAAGAAGTCGTCTCCTAGTATTAATATCCCCACCCAGTTTCCTCCTAGCTGTAGAACTGTCTGAAAGGCAAGAAGAGCATAAAAGACCTTTGTTGCTGACCTCTGAATCCCATCCACTCTGTGTCCCCTGGTCCAAAACAGAGGTGATGGAGCAGCATTTTCCTGACTGTGAACAGCAGGCCTGGAAGCGCCAGAGCCCCAGAAGGTGCCAGCCCTGAAATCAGAAGATGACTCTGGATCATGGATGTTCCCTTTCTTACCCCAAGCTGGCTGGGTCAGCTCTCTTCAGGTGGCTTTTGTGTTCTTAACATTGTGTATCTACATAATGAAATTTCATTTACCAATGTAGACATACCATTTCGGGATTTGAACTTATTTATTTCTAACATCATATTGTTACCCATTTCCAAACATCTATGTTTTGAGAATGATCTTTAACTTGCATAATTTTGGTTTCTGTGTGTGGAATACACTGCCATGTTTTAAAGTTTTGGGTTTCAAGCATATGTGCATTATAAATTAATTCACATATTTCTATTGTCCTTTAAATTGCTGTGCAATTGCAATTCCTTCCAAAGTTATGCATGATATAAGGAGATGGAAAGAGATTAAATCCAAGCTTCATTTCACTTCCGTAACTTTACCCTGAATTGTTACAGTGTCTTCTGCCAAATTCTTCCTTACCAAATAGCTTCCATTCCCTTATTTTCTACTGATCTGTATCGATTTTTGGAAAAAAAATATGTTCTAAAAAAGTTGACAGGGCCTTTTATGAGTTCTAATTTTCTTTTTAAAAATTCTGTTAAAGATTCATTTTATTTATCTTTCCCCCAGTCCCATTCTCTGCATTGTCTGTTCTCTGTGTCCATTTGCTGTGTATTCTCCCCTGTCTGCTTGTATTCTCATTAGACAGCTCAGGAAAGCAATCCTGGGACCTTCTGGAGTGGGAAAGAGGTGATTACTCTCTAGTGCCACCTCTGCTCCCTATTCTGCTACATCTTCTTATTTTTTCTCCTCTGTGTCTCTTGTTCCATCATCATGCTGTGCCAGCTCTCTGCATTGGCTGGCACTCCTGCATGGAGATTTCTTGTGCAGGATGGCACTCCTGTGTGGAGTGATATTCCCTGAATGGGCCAGCTTGCCCTCACCAGAGGGTCCTGGGCATCAAACCCTGGACTTCCTATATGGTAGATAGGAGCCCAATTGGTTGAGCCATGTCCATTTCCCATGACTTTCTTTTTAAATTGGACTTCAGATGCACAACTCTGTATAGCAGATTAATCTTATTCCTCATTTCATGACTGTAGTACGTCCACCTTTGAGGTCTTCAGAGGAATTAAGGTATTTGACCATTAGATGGCACTAACACACAAAAATTAATTGGATTGCACAGGAACAGGCTGCCAGGGAGCAGTGATTCTTCACAACACTGGACTTTCCAGATGCTACAATGACCATCAGAAGGGGAACAGGGCAATTGAGGGGAGGCTTAACACTTAAGGTGATGTCTGAGAATCAGCAGGGTGGGGTGCCTGGGGGTCAAAGGTTTTCTAAGCACAGAATTTGTAACAATAGGATTTTACATTTTCTATGGCTAGCAGATATTGGATGCAGTTTTGAAGGGTATGCAAAAACAGATCAGCTGTAAATGGAAAAGAAACACTTGGCTATTTTTAACCAATTGGTTGGGTAAGGATTTGGGTTACATATTGGGGTGGGGTTTTTTTAGGGGGGGCTAACATGCCCCACATTGCTGTGAAGAACTGAACAACAAACAATCCCAACACAGGGGCCATCTGTGGTTCAATTATTTACCAGTAACACACTTCCAAAATGACCTTCCCTCGTTATTTGTCTACTCACAATCCCTTCCTTTGCAATAATGTATGAGACACTTCTGAGCTCCCCACCCAAAACACAAACTAGGTTCTTGACATTGTTTAATTAGCAACTCCAAATACAGAGGCATAGGATATTCAATCTCAGAGGTTTTCCCATTTCCGCCTCATTCAAAACCTGATTTTTCTTTTCCATGCTTCATCCCACTATTTTCTCTCTGTGGAACTTTCCCAGCCATAATCTCAAAGCATTATGACTTTCCTCTCTGACTGCAAGGAATGAAATTGGAGAAGTGGAATTTAAATTGCAGTTCCCTGTGCTTCTCTAACAAAGCCTAGAAATCACTTAAGGATTTCACTACAATTCACATTCAGGCAGCTCACTGCAGCATTTCTGCTTCAGGATGCCTGGTGTGGACCTAGGCAATTTGCATTTCTAAAAGTCTTCTTTGAGAAGTACTAGTAGAAATTATATGCAAGCCAGATGTTTCTATATTCTGCAATTATCTTTCATTTATATTCCACGAATTTTAACATTTTTCCTTTGATTTAATTTCCTTGTGGTTATGAGAAGCAGACATATATTTTTTATTCAATTATGACTCTTTTTTTCCTTTCAAATAAACTAATACATTTTTGCCATAAATATTGTGGGTAATTTTAAAGGAAAGTATATATCAAATGTACCTTCTACTAGGGCAGCACTGAACTTTTTTGACTGAAAATCATAATTCCTTCAATCTTAAGATGCCAGTCATTGTAAGGTGTATTATTTTATATATCCCTAAAGGAGCAAACTGCTGTTTAATAAACTATGCCAATTAGGTAAGAAATAACTAATTTTAAGATACCAGATATATTTATTTCAGAGATATTAAATTGAGAAAAAAATTCTTATTAGATTTGGTTAAAATATGGTTCATCTTTGTCCACTCCTTTATTTTAGCCCTAACATCATTTTATTTAACCTCCTGAAAATAGCATAGAACTGAGAACTGTAATTTTTTAGCCTTTCAATATAATTATATTTGTTCTTTCCCAGGGTAGTTCAATACATTGAACTGATTTTGTAAGTTGGAAATCATCTTTCCCACTCCTCCAGTTTCAAGCACCATTTTCTATAAATGCTCTTAGTTTCATGTTTCATCTTTTAGTTCTCTCCATAGAGGTTGGGTGACTTATCTGGTGGTAAATTTCAGAGAGGATCTGGACATGAAAAACTCAGGGCCTCCCCTTCCACCCTCTTCTCATAATTCAGCTGCCTACTCAATACACACTTTCTAGAGCGCTTGCTTCTCATGGTCTGCATTCCACAGACACAACAGCATTTGGGGATGTCTGAAGTCATACAGCTCTGCCTGTGGCTGAAAGGGTAAATGCAAATTTTAAATGCATTGCTAAGACATCCATTTTAGTTGTGAATATGAGGCCCATCTTTGAATCTACTTTTTAGTGTATGTGTGGTTTTTCTGTATTCTAACTTTCCAATCCTTAAATTCAAAACAACCAACCTAAATTCTTAGTTGGTTATTCTATTACTTACTTTTATATGGTTTTACTTCATCAATATATATTAATGCTTACACTTTATCAAATATAACCATTGTTAGATGTTGGGATGTGGAGGCCAGCGATTGCAGGCAAGGATTTATTGGGAAGCTCTCCCAACAGAGGGGGTCTGAAGAATAAATCTCGGCCTCCCCCTGCCAGCATGGCAGAGATCTGAAGAGAAACTTCAGTCTGCCCCTGGCAAAGGCAGTTATGAATTTATACAGTACATCTGTAAGTGGGAACATGCATAGTTAGTGGGAGTGGGTTTGGGCTTAGATAAGTCCTGAGGGCCTATAGGGATGGCTGGCAGTGGTGAGCTAGGGGCAGTGAATTCCAGGGGTGTGTGTGTGGGGGTTGGGGGTCATCTGGCTTCTTTGTCTATTCTTTTGATGAAATGAGCTGTACCTGGACATTTAGGCTCTGGGTGGGGGCTGTTCGATGTCATGGGATGTGGCTCCTTCTGACTAAATGGCTGGTCACCCTTCTACAATGAGGCAGGTTAATAATAAACTTGCAACTCCTGCAAATTGTGGCTGTTACAGTGACTAGGGATGGTGTCTAGTCCTGTTGTTACCAGATTCTATCCGGTTCTTGGCTATGCTGCAGAAATGAATTTCAAGAGCATGCCAGGTGAGTTAGGCCAGTAATTTATTCAAGTAGGGAGGGAACAGAAATGGGAGAAAATAACAGAAAATAAAATAACAGAGCAGGAGTCCCAGGTAGAGAGAAAAGGGGTGAAAGGGATGAAGAGGGCTAATTTACAAGCTATGATTCCCCATTATAGATTATAAACCCCCAGGGTTACTTGCCTGGTCACATGGCAGAGGAAAAATTGTGAAAGCAGCACACAGAAGGCAGGACAGGTCAGCAGACAAAAGAGTAAGGCTAGAGAACACACTCAAGCCTTATGGTTTGCTTTTAAATTGCTAATTATTCTGCCTCTTTGCTAATAGAAGTGGAGGGGGTTTCAGCTGTTTGCTGTTTGGATTGATTCCCCCACCCATCAATTCCTTAGTGAGGACCCAATGATAAAGTGTCTAGAGAACATCTGAGCTTTTCCTTGTTCCCAGGAAGAAGTCTTTGTTCTAGGGAGCAGAATTCCGGAGGTGGGGGTCCCCCAGCAGCCATCTTGGGGTTTCTGATGTCCACGTGTACTCTCTTGCCAGGCTCCAGATCCACCTATTAATCCCCTATCTTATTAGCCTGCCTCAATGTCATTTCTGGGTTTTGACTGTAATAATAAAAAAATAAAGTAGGTCTAAGAGTGGACAGCCAGGCTTGTGCATGACAAGTGGAGGAAAGGGGGCATTGACTCATTCTGGCTGCTTTCTGCTGTTGGGGCCATAGGGGATTTCCTTCTCTGAGGCTCAGCTGGTGGGGTTTTGCATCTTGAGGTGCTTATTGATTGGAAGGCCCCACTTACATATTCTTAGGTGGTTGTTTGAACAACTTGGCGGATGAATTGGGAGAGGAGCTGTAGGAGACAAGGACCACACAAGAGAAGGAGTATAATAATTATTAGTGGGGTTATTAATATAGCTTTTAAAGGTGAAGAAAAATATGAGAGGAAAGAGGAGAGTTGGGATTGGCTTCTGTAACTTTTTATTACTGTGTAATGTGTGGTTTGGGGAAGGATATGTCATAAGAGACTGTAGAGGTTGGGGGATAAGGAGACTATAGGCTGGGCTTTCTGGTTGAAGCTCTTAGGTCTTGTACGAGATGATAACAGCCACTAGGCCTTTTTAAAAGGTAGGATAGGTGTATTGGGTGGAGAGTTGGTGGGGCATAACAGCTGCAGCACAAAGTTTGTCAATGGTGGGTTTAAGCCTGTGCTTGGCACTGAAAGCAAGACGATATTGGGGAACGTTGATGAAAGAAGAGCTGTCTTTTAGAGTGATTCTTACAGGGGAGAGGTGTGAGGCTATTGAGGGAGAGTCAATGTTCCAGACTTGGGGCCTTACTTCCTGTTGTAAGATAGGAGGGAAGTTGGTAGGAGGGAAGTAGGAGTTAAGACTGGGGCTGGGGACACAAGGAGAAGGAATCTAGCTTGGGGGGAGGGTAGTGAGAAGGAGAAAGAGGAGTGCAGTTAGGATAGAATGTCTTATCCTAAGAGTGGGGAGGGGCATGATGGTATAACTAGGAATTGGTGTGAGAATGTGTGATTTTCTATAGTGCAAGGAATGGGGTGTGTAATTAAGGGAGAGGAAGGAATACCATCAACTCCCACAACAGACATTGAAGAAGATATTAAAGGTCCTGAATGTTCTGAAACGTGGCCTCTGTGTCAATTAAAAAGGAGATTGGCTTACCTCCAACCTTGATGATAACTCTTGGTTTAGACTTACTGATGGAGATGTGGGGCCTCTCCAAACCTGGGACCCATCAGTCTTCTGCTGTTATTTCAGTTATGTCAGGAAGGGAAGGTGATTTAAGTTCTAGGTCAGTAAGGCATGTTGGAGGGATTTTCCCAGAAACTGGGTTTTCATGACAATCTGACTTCCAATGGCCTTATGTCAGCACACCAGACAAGGTCCCAGTGAGGGTCTTGAATTATGACATGCATGTGCCCAGTGTCCTTACAACCCACATTTAAAGCAGGGTCCAGGTGGTGGCCCCAGGGAAGAAGAGGGATGGTGTTTTCAAGAATGGACTCTGAGGGCAGCTGCAGAGAGGGAGGCTTTAGCTTGATCTCCTTTGTGTTTTTCTAATTTGGCTTCTTCCTCTCTATTGTTAAAGACCTTCAAGGCTGCTTTAATTAGGTCTCTCTCAGGAGTTTGAGGGCCCTCTGATTTCTGCAGTTTTATTCTGATATCTGGGTGTGCCTGAGTAATAAAGTGGTGTGTAAGTATAGTTGTTCAGATTCAGAATCTGGGTCTAAATTAGTATATTTGAGGAGTGATTCAGTTAATTTATTAATAAAGGCAACAGTGTTTTCATCTAATTTGGGGGAAATTTCTTTGATCTTGTCATAATTTACTGCTTTGAGGGCTGCCTTTTCCATGCCTTCTGTTATGCAGGTTGGAAAGTGTGCCATATGATCTAAATCTCTAGAGGCTGCCTGATATTCCCATGGAGAGGAGCCTGTGGGTACTGTCAGTGGCAGGGGATTGTCCGTGAGGGTCCTGTGTGTGTAGGGAATCAGCAAAGCAGTGGCTGCAGCCCAAATGTGGCTTCTTACCTTGAGAGTGGTAGAAGAAGTTACAGTGACATAGACACCCTGATATGTGAGATCATAGGAGTGAGTGAGGGACTGGAATTCTCTAATGTATGTAGCAGGATTTTCTGAGAAGGAGCCTAATCACTCTTCTATCTGACTAAGATCTTAGAGTGTGAAAGGATTATGTACTTTGATGATACCTTCAACTCCAACCACTTTCTTAAGGGGAAGTAGGGGGACCAAGAGTGGCTCAGTTTGTGGGGTGGAGGGAGGCATTCTGCAGGAACAAGAATGAGGGGTAGGAGAGGAGGAAGAAGCCAAGGAAGGGAAGCCAAGGAGGCAGAGAGCCTGAGTTGGGTGAGATCAGAGGCTTGGAATGGGATAGTGATGGGATAGTGATGGATGATACAGAGGACAGGGAGTGTGTTCAGATGGTTCAAAATCAGAAGAGTCTTTAGGTGGAATGTCTTATGAGAAGGTTTCTGATTGAGCAATAGTATTTGGTAAGAGGAACATGACTGAAAGAGGGAAGGACAATTTCAGAGAAATAGGGAAACCTGAACATAAAGAATCTCTAGCCATTTGCCATTACATTGGATGAAGTTTTTCAGATCTGTATGTGAAAGGTATGGTGTTTTGGCCATTGACTTTCATGTTCCAACTTGTGTTGAGGTCAAATTGTAGTGGAGCAATAGATAAGTTTCTTGGGTCTGATATCTCCTTCAGGATATAAGGCTTTAAGGTTCTGAAGGAGGCAACCCAGTGGTGTATTTTTCAGAGGAACTGAAGGAGTGTTTCCCATTTTCAGATGTTGGGATAAGATTAGGGACTCACAAAGGTTAACTGAGAAAGTCAGGCATCCCCGAATTAGTCAGAGAACCTTATCAGCATGAAGTCCACACCCAGGATCAGATGTCTCTGATTCCTGATGGGCTTCTGGGGATGCAGGTCAGGCATCTGCTATGGTCCCCCAAAATGGAGAGTATCATTGATGTAGCTAGGATTTGCAGAGTTATCTAAAACAATGGGAGAAAGAACAGGATCTTTCAGAGAACAATTCCCTTAACTCACCCAGCTGGTAATCAGAGTCTGGCATGGGATGGAGTTATAGCTGTGGCAAGGGTAGGCCTCTCACCAATCTGCCAGCTTCAATGCTCTCCCAAGTGTGTCTGGGCTTCAATCTGGGGAGTTCCAGGAGAGGGTGAAAGGACCAAGAGTTGCAGGATAAGGATTGAGGAATAAGCCCAGGCAAGTTTCCACTGCCCATTGCTTTCTCTTTCCAAGATCAGGCAACATTCTCACCAACTAGGATCTGGGAGTAAGCCTGAGTGAGCTGCAGTGAGCTGCTGCTGCTCATTGCTTCTCAGGTTGCAAGGTATGGTGGTGGGGGTCTCCTCTTCCCAGATCCCGGGGTTTGGCACCATATGTTAGATGTTGGATGAGAAAATTGGGATGCAGAGACCAGCGATTGCAGGCAAGGATTTATTGGGAAGCTCTCCCAATGGAGGGGGTCTAAAGGGAAACTTCAGCCCATTCCTGACAGAGGCAGTTATGAATTTATACAGTACATCGATAGGTGGGAACATGCTTAGTCAGTGGGAGTGGGTTGGGACTTGGGTAAGTCTCAGGGGCCTGTAGGGATCCTAGGGGGTGGTGGGCTAAGGGCAATGAGTTCTAGGGGTGTGGGAGGGGTTGGTGGGGTCATGTAGCTTCTTTGTCTATTCTTGTGAGTAAATGAACTGTATCTGCACATTTAAGCTCAGGATGGGGGTCTGTTGTATGTCATGGGATGTGGCTCCTTCTAAGTAAATGGCTGGACACACTTCCACAATGAGGCAGGTTAGTAATAAACTAGCAGCTTCTGCAAGTTGTGGCTGTTATGGGGGCTAGGGATGGGGCCAAGTCCTGTCACAATTTATGCCTTATTTTCCAATTCTCTTTCCCCACCCCGTCCCCTGGTAACCAGTATTTTAGGTTGTGTCTATGAGTTTCTAATCATTTCCTATCGGTGAAATCATACTATATTTGTCCTTTTGTGTCTGGCTTATTTCACCTAATTTAATGTCTTCAAGATTCATCCATGTTGTCACATGTATCAAAACATCATTCCTTTTTAAGACCCTATGCATATTTCTATCCTAACTGGACAGTTTCTATACATCCATTCCTTTTACTATTCCATTACAGGTAAACTGCTCAAAAGACATACTCCCTGTGATGGTTAGGCTATTGTGTCTACTTGGCAGGTAATTGTGTCCAGCTGTTTGGTCAAGGAAGCACTGGGCTAACTGTAATACAAGGGCATTTATGGACGTTAGTCACCACTGACTTTGCTGCAGTGGGAAATCATAGCTGGTATAACTACGTCAATCAGGGAGATTGCCATCAGCAGTGAGTGACACTTAACCCAACCAGTAGAATCTCTTAAAAGGGGAGTGATTCCAGCATTGAGAAAGAACTTCCCAGCTCATCTTTGGACAGCCAACATCTCCCAGAACTAATCAAGAACCTTCATTGGACTTTCATCAGACCTCCTGGTTGCAGCCCGCCTGCAGAACCTGTACTTGTGCATCCCCACAGCTGCATGAGAGACTCCAATAAATCTCTCACTATTGACAAATGTCCTTTGTTGATTGTGTTTCCCTAGAGAACCTGAACTAATACACTCCCCAGTGGCCTCTAGTCAGAGCTATCTTATATAAAGTTCAACAGAAAGTTTTCTGCTCAGATGTGCCCATGATTAACACACTCACAGCCCAAAGGTGCTTGCTGAGTGGATTTTTTTGCATTGTCCTTGTGTCGAGTGATGTAGAAATGGTCCCCAAGCTGTACAAACAGAGACTCTATCCAGCGACTGCAGGTTCCGCCAAAATAATTCGGCCATGAGTGGTTGTCTACT
The DNA here is from genome assembly GCF_030445035.2 of Dasypus novemcinctus. Lineage (NCBI taxonomy): Eukaryota > Metazoa > Chordata > Mammalia > Cingulata > Dasypodidae > Dasypus > Dasypus novemcinctus. The sequence goes on from NC_080700.1 coordinate 17,984,453, forward strand.
GCTCCCCTCTGCTTAGTAACAAAGAGATTGTATAACGATGATGTCTTTTGAAAATCAGTTAGGTATCTAAGACCCTCTTCCATTCTAAAACTGGTGCAGGGGTCTAGGCCACTGGGGTGGTGAGAATGAGAACATCCCAGTGAATGGTGAGAAGAAGATGCCAAATGGGCCTATTTTGATCCAGAGCCTAAGCAGCCTACAGAGGGATCTGGACAGTTCATGCTGCACAATGTGTGGGTCTCTCCTCTTTTAAGCCTGTTGCATCTTCTCCCTGAATTCTGTCCCCCTTTCTCATTTGTGCCTCTTGGCTCCCCTATGGCTTGACCATCTGGCCCTCTGTCAGCAGGATAAACTTCTGCAGTCCTGGTGAAGGCCCGGTGGAGCACCTTGGATAGGAGTGGAGCAGGGCCTGAGGACAGAACTGTTCTGTGCAGGGAGGGGTGACAAGAACAGCCTCCTCTACCCAAACTGCTCAGCAGCAAGGGCTCCCTGCAAGGCACTGGGGAAGGTGGCAGGTAGGGTCAAAAGAGGACATGGTCTGAGGGTGGAAGAGGAGGAGGTGTGTGTGTTTCTATACACATGTACACATGCATCATGCATATCAGGGAGTGTGCATGTGCAGGTGTGCTCACACGTGTGTATGCATACATGTGCATGTGTATCTGTGCAGAGAGATTTTTTTCCCCCTTTATTAGGGATTTTATGGGTTTTTAGAACAATCATGTATAAAATACACAATTCCCATTACCACCCCACCACCAATTCCTTGCTTGGGTATGGGACATTTGACATTTGAGGAAAGCACTGTTTATGATTGTACTATCAATTAAAGTTCATTGTTTAATTTAGGGTTCACTCTTTGTGTAGTGTACTACCATGATTTTTTCTTGTACATGAAATGTATTGATCAATTTGGTGGATTTCCTTGCTTCAAGTTACATTTAAAAATAGCAAATTATGAGGGGGAGGATGTAGCTCAAGTGGCTGAGCACCTGCTTCAGATATATGAGGTCCTTAGTACAATTCCTGGTAACTCCTAAAAGAAAAAATAGCAGGCAATTATCTTTTTAACAATTGTATCCTGCCCTAGGACACAATGCAAATCATTGATGATTTAATCGTTGACTGTGGGTCTTTGGTCTGTTTTTCTCTTTCCATTTGTTGGGGTATTTTAATCATTATTTACTGGCTTCTTAATGCAAATTGAGATTTTAGAAATCTTGGTCTATACTTTTTAAGATGATTTGCAAAGTATATTTACACAGTATGTAACAAAAGAGTGAACTTGAAAATAAAATTGCCCAAGTAAAATTAAATTTTTCTCTGAACTTGCTAATATGCATTTCTGGACATTGATTTTATGTTACGTACCTACTACACTTCTACATTTGCACTTTAGATTAGCAAAATTAGATCATGATTTACAAATTGTCTTCCCTGTAAATTTCATTTTAACATGTTAGTGGCCATGGTTTTCTACTTCAAACAACTCTGCTAAGGTGTTCTAGAGAAAGCATATATAAAAGGTTTATGCTTATTTTAAATATTCACATTACTGGTGTAAAACTTCTTTTTAAGAGTAGAGTTTTAGGAAAATCTATTAGAAACTGAAATTTTGAATACAATTTTTGGGGGCCTGAAGAATTTTTGAGATTGATTATAAACCTATAAACCACTAGGGCCACTGAAAAACCACAGCTGGGATTTTTAAAACTATGTTTCAGAAGTACTGTAAAAAACACCTGATGAGATTTTGATTGAGGGATCAAAGCAGGAGAAACTGCTCCAAGTTGGTGATCTGTATGTGTATGGCTGGTCAAGTCCTGTTATGCTTGCATGGCCCATAAACATAACTTACTTTTTGAACTGATTGGCTAAAATTCTTTTCTTTTCATGGTATTTTCTAATAACTGCATTGGGAATTTTTATTATCTGACCACTCAGTTTGAGGTATGTAGAAGCACTAAAAGTACTCAGTCTGGCATAAAGACAGTTTGAATTTTTAGGACTTTGACCCGAAATCTAGTGTTTCTTGATACTATACCACATTGTTCCTCCAAATGGTTAATTCACAGGCTTTCAAAGTCATAAAAAGCCCCTTCAATTGCTATGACATGTATTGTTCCTGAACCTTTGCTCTTTCTTAATTTCTGTAGCCCCATTTCATATCCTCTTTGGACCTTCTCTCTCTTCTCCCCCCTAAAATGGCTCCCTTGTCTGTCTGCTTGTTGGCTGCTCACTGTGTCTGCTCATTGTGCCTGTTCATTGTGCCTGTTCATCTTCTTTAGGATGCACCAGAAACCGAACCTGGGACCTCCTGTGTAAAGAGGCAAGTGCCCAACTGATTGAGCCACATCTGCCCCCTTCTCCTTTTTTTTTTTTTTTAAATACTTCCTTCATATTCTCAGTTTGATATTAGTGGTTAAGGCTTTTTACTTTTGCTTTTTACCCCCCTTCAATCTCCCCTTTGGAGATCTCTTTCACTTACCCACATTTACATGTACTTTTTATACAGTAATCCCCAAATCCGCAATTTAAGCACTGGCTTTTCATCAATTTGTTTGAATCCACCTTTTCCCTTTGGTAGCTTTACATGAATGTCCCTTCTTTGGGTCTGATGTAATATGTGTAAAATGTACTTTATTATCTTCCTGTGAAACCAACTTTTGGGACTTATCTTGAAGTCTCAGCTATAATTGGAAATTCATTTGTCTCCTTCACCTTACCCTCACCTTGAATGTAGGCACTTACTAGAGTTCTTCAAATTTTGTCCTTTTTCAAATCTTATTACTTCATTGCCCCCAGGTAAGTATTTAGAGATGTTTTTCTTTTGCTTTAAACTTTTTTTATTACAGAGGTTGTAGAAAGATCCAGAAAGATCATGCAAAAAATGTTTCCATATACCTTCTCCAATTTTTAACACTTTGTATTAGTACAGTACTTTTGTTACAATTGATTAGAAAATACTATTACAATTCTACTATTTTTAATAACTTCATTTCAAATTTAAAAATATTATAAAACAGAAAAATGCAGTTCAACAAGTTATGGAAACATTGCTCTGAAAAGTTCATTCCAGGTACTTTAGTCTTATCTAATTCCAACTACTATCTCAGTTGTTCCTCTACAGTTCAGAAAGACACACAGATGAACATAGATTAAATGACATAGTCACTCCTTATTAATGAAAAAAAAAGAGAAAAAAATGTTAATCATATTCATATCTCACAAAACCAAACTCCAGATTCCTTTTTTAAAAAAGATTTTACTTATTTTTCTCCCCTTCCTCCCCGTTCTCTGCTCTGTGTCCATTTGTTGTGTGTTCTTCTATGTCCACTTGCATTATCAGGTGGCACCGGGAAACTGCATCTCTTTTTCGTTGTGTCATCTTGCTGCATCAGCTCTCCATGTGTGAAGTGCCACTCCTAGACGGGTTGTGTTTTTTTATCACGAGGGGAACACTCCTTGCATGTGGGGCCACCCCTACACGGGGGCACCCCTGGCACAGCACTCCTTGCATGCAGCAGCACTGCATGTGGGCCAGCTCACCACATGGGTCAGGAGGCCCTGGGGATCGAACCCTGACCCTCCATGTGGTAGGCAGATGCTCTATCAGTATTAAGATAGCATCAGCTTTGTTTCTGCAAAATCATTACAATGGTTTTCTTAAGTATAGTCCATAAATTACATTATTTGTTTCAGTTGTATCAGCACATTCTTAACAATGTATAGAAATCCTTTCCTGTATTTATGTAATTAACCACAGTTCTCATCTCGTTCCAGAATCATTGTTATACATTCCCAATATCATCTTCCAGCTGTCCTACAAATAACATTAATTTTGCTTGACTACTTTTTTCAGCCACATTCACATCCCTAAATCAGTGTTTATTACATCCATTATCTGTTGCCATCAAGTCCAACCATTACCACATATTTACATTTTATCTGATTAAACATTCTACATACATCCCACATTCCATCTCCCACCAACCTACACTTCTAAGTCCCACTCTGGACGTCTACTCATTGTATTTAGATCATATCAGTGAGACTATAAAATATTCTTCCTTTTGTGTCTGGTTATTTTGTTCAGCCTAATATCCTCAAGGTTCCTGCTTGTTGTCATGTGCTTCCCCAATTGATTCCTTCTTACAGCTGAATAATATCCCATTATATGAATATACCACATTTTGTTTATCCATTCATCAGTTGATGGACACTTAGGTTGTTTCCATCTTTTAGCAACTGTAAATAATATAATTGTACTATTAATTATAACCCAGTTTCCTTTAGGGTTCACTGTATTCCATAGTCTTAGGGTTGTTTACCTTTAATTTTTATTCTAGCAACATATATACTACCCAATATTTCTCCTTTTATTCCACATTCATTTATATAATTTAGTAGTGTGAATTATATTCACAATGTTGTGTTACCATCATAACTATACATTAGCAAAACTAAGCGAACTTTTGAGTCTCAAGGTTCTTCTTCAGTCTGTTACTGTTCTACTCTATGTGGACCCTTTACTTAACCATGAATTTACTCTTAGCCCAAGTCTTTAGTTAGTAGCTTGATCTTTGCTTATTGGATCAAATCTAAACTATTCTCTAGTTCCAGACCTCCTCAGGCTTTCCCCGTTTTTGCAATGTATGATTCACTAATCCTCTACACAGAATGTTGTAGTTACCAAAATACTATTGTTGCTACTAAACGAATATTGTAACCTACTGTTTTCTAAAATCATAAAATGCATTTCCTATCAAATTTTTTTTTAAGATTTATTTATTTATTTAAATCCCCCTTCCCCCGGTTGTCTGTTCTCTTTGTCTATTTGCTGCATCTTGTTTCTTTGTCCACTTCTGTTGTCATCAGGGGCACCGGAAGTGTGGGCGGCGCCATTCCTGGGCAGGCTGCACTTTCTTTCACGCTGGGCGGCTCTCCTTATGGGTGCACTCCTTGCGCATGGGGCTCTCCTATGCGGGGGACACCCCTGCGTGGCGCGGCACTCCTTGCGCGCATCAGCACTGCGCATGGGCCAGCTCCACACGGGTCAAGGAGGCCTGGGGTTTGAACCGCGGACCTCCCAAGTGGTAGACGGATGCCCTAACCACTGGGCCAAGTCCGTTTCCCCCTATCAAATTTTGTTTGCTGATAAAATTTGAGTCAAATTGATGCAGACATAGTCCTTTTTATTAAAAATGGTGTTGAGTGAACTGAGTCAAAATGGAAATGGATTCGTCATGAATCAAATTACATCCAAAACATCAGTTATTCTATTTGCTTTAATAAAAGACAAAATCCAGTTTAGCAACACTTTACCCACCTTTTTATGTTTCTGAAACATTAAACTAAGGCCCAATTTATAGTTCTTGTCAAAAGTGACTTGTTTTCCACTAGGCAGAATATCAAGTGGCAATATGCCGGCAGTAGCCTGCCTGCAAGTGTGTGACCTCAGATGTGTAAGACTTTTCTGTCTCAGTATATCTTTGAATTCTGAAACATTAGTAAGGATCCCATGGAGCTTTCATTGATATTTATTTTATTAATAATTAAACTCATAGTTTTGAAAACACAAGTAACATTCCATTAGCTTTCAGATCAGTGAGATGCCGTGTCACACAGCCTTTGGAAAACTGTTTTGAACATTCATGAAAAAATAAAGAATGGAATAGGCAAATAATGTCTTAGTACTATGAAAATTTTTGCTTTGCTAATCTTCTGAAGGATATTATTCCCTCTGAAAATCTGTGGTGAAGGTATCTATATAAATGTCTCCTTAGTTGAATTATTTTCATCGGTATCACTGCAGGTGGTTAAATTTCAAGGTAAATTGGTTTGTCATAATCATTTCAAATGTCTTTCTGTATTTGTTACATTGCTATATTGCTCTGAGAATTATGTAATTTGAATGTAGAAGATTGCCTGTCACATGCCAGAAAAGTTAACAAAGGCAGTAGAAATACTCAAGCATTCCTAGGAGAGATTTCAGAATTTTCAAAGCCCGGAAAAGTCTGTGTGATTAATTCATGTTTTGTGAAAGACTGCATGTAGGAGCTGAACAATGTCCAGCTGTCAAAAGTATGGTGTAAGGAAGATTCAGAGAGCCTCTTTAGGCTTAGACTTGTGTATTCAAGAAGGAAGTAGTAGTATGTTAAAATATGGATTAAGTTATGTATTTACATTTAATATGATACTGCCATGCATATTTAGTATAGGAATAATTTCAAACCACTCCCCCCAAATTGTTTTTCCATAAATGGAATTCTAGAATCAAGGCAACACAATAACAGGAAAAGTATTTATGAAACAATTTAAAGTTGGTGAACTGTACAATGCATTGTATAGTACCATACTATTATTTTTGCCTGTGCTCTTTTGCTCCTTCAAAAAGATTGATGAAACTATATTAGAGAGTTTACACTATTGCCTAAAATGTTTTATTGCCTTGACTTTTAAAATCTTTAGTATATTTTAATATTAAAGTGAATAATTTCATTTTTAAACAAATTAATTTTATTGATATGTATTAATAAAGCATGCAATTCACCCAAAGTGTACAATCAGTGGTGGTTGGGATAATCACATAGCTGTGAATTCATCACTTCAATCATTATTAGGGCATTTTCAATATTTGAACAGGAATAAAAATTAAGATCAAACAGGAATATTCTTTTTTTTAAAGATTTATTTCTCTTCCCTTCCCCCTGTCCCGGTTGTCTGTTCTCTGTGTCTATTTGCTGTGTGTTCTTCTTTGTCCGCTTCTGTTGTTGTCAGTGGCACAGGAATCTGTTTCTTTTTGTTGCGTCATCTTGCTGCATCAGCTCTCCGTGTGGGCGGTGCTACTCCTGGGAAGGCTGCACTTTTTTTCACGCTGGGTGATTCTCCTCATGGAGCGCACTCCTTGTGCATGGGGCTCCCCTACACAGGGGACACCCCTGCATGGCACAGCATGCCTTGTGTGCATCAGCACTTTGCATGGGCCAGCTGCACACGGGTAAGGAGGCCTGGGATTTGAACTGTGGACCTCCCAGGTGGTAGGCAGATGCCTTAACCACTGGGCCACGTTTGCTTCCTAACAGGAATATTCTTAACCTCTCAATCCCCTGCTGTACATAGCTGTTATTGCTGGCTATTCTTGCACATTTAGCAGTTTCACTGAGATATATTCACATACCATATGATCTATCCAAACTATATAATCAATGGGTTTTAGTATATTCTCAGTGTAGTGAATTCACCACCACTAAAAATTTTTGAGCAATTTCATTCCTCCAAAAAGAAAAACTCTGCACTCTTTAGCAGACTTCCCCAAGCTCTACATAGCCACTAAACTAATTTCATGTTTATAAATAGCTGTATATTTACATTTTATAAAATCAGACAATATGTAGTACCTTGTCTGGTTTCTTTCACTTAGAATCATTTTTTTTTTGTCTGATATAAATTATTTTGTAGTATTAAAATACATTTGTTCAGTTTCAAAGAAAAAGCCATATATGTGCAATTTTACCCATATTCATTATTCAAGTTTTATTATGCTATACTCCCATGTTACATTTTTTAGTGTTCCTTTTAGTAATATACATGACCTTAGACTTTCCCTTTAAACCACTTCATACCTACGTAACAGTACTGCTAGTTGCAAACATTATGTTGGATTTCACTTTTTCTATTCATTTCCAAAGTTTAACACGCATCCTTTTCACCAATTCTGCACAAGTTAACCATCAGCTTTCTATTCTCTAACATCATTCTATTTTCTGGTGACCCATATTCAAGATATTGATCCTATGAGATTACACAATATATTTGTTAGTTCATTCATACATGTTTGTCCTTTTGTGTCTCTCTTGCTTCACTGAACATAAGGTCTTCCAGGTTCATCTGTGTTGTCAAAAGCCTTATGACTTCATTTTTTCTTATAGCTGCATACTATTCCATCATGTGAATGCACCACCTTGTTTATCCATTCATTGGTTAATGGACACCTGGTTGCTTATACCTTTTGGCAGGCATGAATAATACCTGTGTGCATGTGTTTGTTCCTATCACAGTTCTCAGTTCTTCTGGGTATATACACAACAGTGTATATGACCTGGTACTACCAGGTCATGGGGCAAATTTACATTCAACTCCTTTAGAAACTGCCAAATAGTCCTCCACAGTGGTTGTACCATTTGATATTCCCACCAACAAAATAAATAAGTGCTCCTGTCTTTCCACATCACCAAGGTGGAGGAGTGAGATGTTGCAGAGTTCCATTGTCCATACAGAAGCTTTGGGCAACAACCAAAACTTGGCAGAAGCCCATCTTTCTCAGAGAGTTGGAAAGTACTTAAAGAATGGAAGGAGCATGGCAAGTGCCAAATCAATAAATGAGAGGCTTTAAAATGGGAGGAAAACCTCCTGACTGGTGCTTTCTCTACCCACTCCTTTGCTTAGTGTGGAGCCATACTGTGTTCCCAGTGCAGTTCTTTGGCCTTAGTAACAGAGGAGGTAGAATAACACTCATGTACACACTAGGATGCAGGTATCTCTGGACCAGTATCTCTGCTGGCATCCTGAAAGACTGAACCAGGACACTTGTCTATGACTTGATGTCCCAGAGCTTGTTCTGAATGTACAAGTATCTCACAGGTAAACCAAGTGGTTAAAGAAAATAATCATACTTTAGATAGCTGGAGGAAAAACTACTGGATTGAAAATATTTAACAGAGTTTCAAAACGAGGTAATACACTTTCTGGAGAAGGGGCATGCGGATCTCTATAAACAGGGGTAATCATAAGGCCACGAGTGCATGATGAGTACAAGTCACATGGTAAGAAAAGACCACAGATGGTCCTACATTTTTACCTCAAGCTGTTCTTTAGGATAATTGTTAGGCTAGCTATTCTGAAGGAGAATACTCACATAATCATATCTGCAGAGTGGGTGTTTTGGGTTTTTTTTGATTGTTGTTATGAGGTCCAGGCATTCAAAGAAATCTCTCACATAACAGAAGCTGAATTCACACCTTTTTTTTTTTAAAGATTTATTTATTTCTCTTCCCTTCCCCCCGCCCCTGGTTGTCTGTTCTCTGCGTGTTCTTCTTTGTCCACTTCCGTTGTTGTCAGCAGCACGGGAATCTGTGTCTCTTTTTGTTGCTTCATCTTGCTGTGTCAGCTCTCTGTGTGGGTGGTGCCATTCTTAGGCAGGCTGCACTTTCTGTCGTGCTGGGCAGCTCTCCTTACAGGGTGCACTCCTTGCGCGTGGGGCTCCCCTACACGGGGGACACCCCTGTGTGGCAGGGCACTCCTTGCATGCATCAGCACTGCGCATGGGCCACCTCCACACGGGTCTAGGAGGCCTGGGGTTTGAACCGTGGACCTCCCATGTGGTAGACGGATGCCCTAATCACTGGGCCAAGTCCGCTTCTCTGAATTCACACTTAAGGAACAGAGAAGTCAGGGACTAAATTCCAGAGGTTACACATAAAAATATTAAAATAGCCAGTGTATAACAAAATATCACAGGACACTCAAAAACAAAATTATTCATGGACCATTCAAACAAACAAGTTAAAACATTTAAAAACCTCAAAGGGGAAGCCTAGAATTTGGACATACCAGAGAAAGACTTTAGATAAAACTTTGTAAAATATGACTAAGTGGTAAAGGATAATGGGGGGGAAAAGGAGTCAGCAAAATTACACATGAACAAATGAGATATTTTCCTTTATTAGAGGGTTGTAGGTTTACAGAACAATCATACATAAAATAAAGAATTGCCATATGCTATCCTATTAACACTTTGTACTGGTGTGGAACATTACAATGGATGATAGCATATTTTTATAAGTGTTATTAACCATAGTCCATGGTTTACCATATCTAAGCCACGTAGTGAAATTTCACGGGTTTTTAAAATTTTCATTCAGTTACCTTACATACAATCTAACATGTCTTCCTTTAAGTACATTGAAATCTGTTATTTCAGTGCTCCTAATCACATTCGCAATGCTGTGCTGCATCACTATCATCAATTACCAAAAACATTTCCATCATTCCAAATAGAACTCTGTACATTTTAAATCTTACTTTCTCATTCTTTGTGACAAACCCCTGGAAATGAACACAGTACATTCTGACTCTATTATGTGGTTATTCTAATTATTTAAAAAACTGAGATAGCATAATATTTCTCCTTTTGTGTCTGGCTTATGTCAGTGAAATATCCTTTTTACAGCTGAATATAATAAGATTCCATTGTATTTCTCTATCACATTTTATTTATCTATTCATTGTTTGATGGACCCTTGGGTTGCATCGTTTTGGCAATTGCGAATAATGCAGCTATGAACATCAGTGTGCAAACATCTGTTCAAGTCATGGCTATCAATTCTTTGGGTTATGTACCAAGCAGTGGCGCTGCCGGATCATATGGTAATTCTCTACTTTGCTTACTAAGGAACCATCAAACTGTCTTCCCCAGGGAATCCATCATTTTACATTGCTGCAAATTCCTATTCCTCCACATCCTCTACAATACTTGTTATGTTTCCTATGGTTTAATGGAATGAAAGGTGGAAAATTCAGCTGTAAAGAAGGGCCACTCCCACTGTGGAGACTCACTTCTGGCAGCAACCCTGGGAAGCATGTGCTGTGAAGGTAGGACCACATGAGGAAAGGAGCTGCCATGGTCATCAGTCACCTCCAGAAAGAGACCCCCCCCCCCAATCCAGGAAGGCTTGGATTAAGGGGTACCAAGAAGCTCCATAGAAATTCCACATAATTTTAAGACTTTTCCTGACCATACTGATTTCTCCTGAAATCTGGTTTTCCTTTTTCTTTTGTTTTTAAAATTTTAATTTATTTTATTTTAATCTTCTGAGATCTTATGACTGAGATCCAGGTCTGTTAGCTGATACTTTTGGTGAGACCCTGCTAAAGTCCTCTTCTGCCTGACTTTAAAAAATACCAAAAAACTTAAAAAAGCAGGGGAAGGAAAACTTTATTTTTTTATAACTAAACAAAGTTTTATTCTTTCATTATAAAGTACATTAAAAATCTGAAAAAACATTAAAATGTTATTTTTAGAAATAACTCAAGGAAAATATATAGTTGTATAGTCACAATATTGTTATATTTTAATTGTAATGCTAATTATAGGATAAAAATATATTAATCAGACAAGCAAATATTTCAAATTAAATGAAAGAACAAAACTTAAAGAAATTCTATGAGAGAAATATACTCTCATAATCTCATCTGCCTAAAAATGGATGAAAAATATGCTAACTATCTACATGCTGCCAATTTCTGAACAACACATAAATTATCAGAATTGATAAACTGTAACTGAGGGAAGAGGATGTGGCTCAAGTGATAGAGCTTCCACCTACCATATGGGAGGACTGGGGTTTGATCCCTGGGACCTCCTGGTGAAAAAGAAGAGAAGGCATGCCTTTGTGGTAAGTCAGTGCCCACACAAGTGCCCACGTGGTGAGCCAGTGGCCCGCACAAGTGAGTCATGCACCAAGAAAATGATGCATCAAAAAGAGAGACAAGGGGAGAGTCAAGGTGAAGCACAGCAGAAACCAGGAATTGAGGTGGCACAATTGACAGGGAACCTTTCTCCACATCAGGAGTCTCCAGGATCGAATCCCAGTGAATCCTAGAGAGAAAATGAGAAGACAACCCAGACAGCAAAAACAGCTGGGCAAGAGGGGAATGGGAGAAAATAAAAAAAAAATAAGTGTTAAAAAAAAAAATATATATATATATATATAAAACTGACATTGAAGGCTTAACCATATAAGAAAAACTGCTAAGTCCCTGAAAAAATCAGAATATTACGGTCCTCGGAGCAAGAATTTTCCATTACACAAACATATCTCACATCTTCAAGAAAATGATCTAAAGATTAAAAAAAGTAATTCTCTCTCTTCTATTAGTATAGAATAAAGAACATATTTCAGAAATTGCAAAGACAGGCATGGTATTTAGAAATGATTACAAAAAAAGCTTAAGCCTTAAGTTTGAGTTTCTAAATCATATGAAATGCTTTGTTATAATCTCCTGAATAACCACCTAAAGTCCTCAAAGTAAAAACATAAAGAAGTACACAAACAAAATCATAAACCACAACCCCACTTTTCAACCTTTTCATTCATTTATTAAAATTTCCTGAATTTTACTAGGTGCAAATGTTGTAAACAGAGTAGATGGCCCTTTTAGTATCTTTGTAGAGAATTTTGCTTGAGTGCAAAAAAGGAATAATTTTGCAAAGCTCTGGATACCAAGATGCAAAAGGTAGGAGAGCAGTTGTAGCTCACTGACTGCCTGCTTCCCAAGCAGGTAACTCCTTGGTAACTCCCTATGATGGATTGGGCCAAGTCAAATAGTCACTAAATAGCTTGAATGGTTCCAATTTATGGGACAGGAATTTGCTGGGAGATGTCCAATTTTATTAATTCAGGGTCAACTAATTTTCATTTAACTTCTCATGAACTTCCCTTAAATGATGTTACACACTTATTCTGTTGCATGCTCTCTGCTTGAAGGTGGGTTACTTCAACTATCTGAAGAGTATCAGGGCCTACTGAAGTCCAGAGATGGGGAAGCTAGAGCAGAGAAGGAACCAGGATCTGAACCCAGAACACCAAATTATCACCATGAACCAGAAGGATGCAGTTCCATTGAATTTTATGGCACTATGGAACTCTAGAGATGACTGAGTTCAAACTTTTCAGTTTTCAGGTGAAGAGACTGCAGATTTAATACTCTGTATTCTATACAGTGTAAAATCTCAGTTTCATTTTCGGAGGAATCAGAACTTCTAAACTGTAGATGTTGGCTCCTCTAGGCTGAGAGTGACTGAGATCTATTTGACCTTTGTAGGTGGGACCATACTTCCCAAGGGCAGATAGAAAATCTAAGGCAGAAGAATAAGCACACCCAGGTAAGTAGAGACAGGTAAATCTACTGGTGTGTGTCACTGACATGCTCCTGTGCAGGGCACTATTTAAACCTCTCTATGTTTACTGTAGGCCAAGGTCAGAGGCAGGCAGACCAGAGGGCATGAGCTCTCTTTCTGGAGGAAATTTCGAAAAAAAGAGTAATTTAGTCTACTTGGAATGTACATTGAAATTGAAGGTTATTTCTGGTGAGGTTTTGCCATTTTTTATGATAGGCACAGCTTCCAGCCCCATCATTTTTGACCACATAATTTGCCAGAGTGCCAGATGGTGGAGAAACAAAATCTTTTATCTTGTACCCAGGGCAAAAAAGTCGACAGTGGCAAAAGTGAAATTGTAGACTGCACCATAAGTCTCAAGACTCAGGCTCAAAATTGGAATTTTCTCATCAAGAAGACTGACCAGCCGACCTTTGGACTATAAGCTAGTAACATCGAAGAGCTCAAACACATGAAGACTGGGAAAGCAGACCCTGGAGGGGCACACCCATAATTTTGGAGATGGTGGGGAACACAGAGAACTCAAAGAATTCAGCAGGCGGCTTTTTCTGGCTTTCTTGTCTACAGTGTCCTCATCAGCAGCCTTGGGATTCTGTTCTCATTATGTGAAAAAATGAAAAAAACATGTGAAATTAATTTTTTGGGATCTCACAGGTTATTAAGTGATTAATCAATTAGGCAACATTTAACCCAATAGCAAGGCTCCCAGAGGTTAATGGGAGTCTTAAAAAAAATAATCTTAATGATTGCTAAAGGGTAAGTTTTCCTTACTTAGCTTAACCTTGACTTAGAGGAACTAATCTACAGCAGAACAAGGGAGCTAGTGAGTTATGATTGGTTGCTCTCAGATTTCAAGTTCTAGGAAAAGGAGCATTTACAAGAGAGAGAAATTGAGTTAAGTTTTGGTTTGCAGTATGGACTTAGCATGATAAACACCACATTGGGCATACTTAACTTATTTATCCTACGATATACTTGAGTCTCTAACTTGTTTTGACATTAAAATTACTTACTACTTTCTCAAAAAAAAAAAAAAAAAAAAAAAAAGAATGAAAGCCATGATTATTCAACAAATGCACTATGGAAGTACCATGTCCCCAAAAAGAAAATCTATCTTTAAAGAGCTCATGGATCTTGTGCTAGTTGGGCTATGAATCTCAACAGAGTTGGAACACCTACCCTCCAGTTCAGTGGACTCACCCAGGACAGCGAACATGATGATGGACAACAACCATCCGAAAAACAGAGAGCTAAGTGCCCCTCTCTCAACTAGAGGCAGAGGGGGCATCATCATCCCAGAACCCTCAGGATTGCAGAATAAACAATGGACTAGGGTAGTCTTAGTTATTCTACTATAGACTTATTGGTATTCTAGCAATGGAAGAACTTTTATCATTGATAAGTAGACAGTGGCTGGCTACTGGAGGTTCTGAGGGGAGGGATAGGGAAAAATAGGTGTAATATGGGGGCAGTTTCAGGAAATTACAATTGTACTGAATGACACTGCAATGACGATACAGGCCACTGTCTCTCTTGTTATAACTTACAAAATTGTGTGGAAGAGAGTTGAAGCTACAATGTAAACTATAATCAACATGTAGTGGCAATGCTCCAATATGTATTCATCATTTATAAGAAAGGTAGCACACTAGTGAAGGATGCTGTTCATGTGGGAAAGTATGGGGGGGCTAGGGAGTAGAGCAAACAGGAACCCCCTCTATTTCTTATGTAACATTTACGTTATCTAGGTATCCTTTGAAATAACTATCAGAAACTGAGGAGAGATCACTCAAAAGGAGCAGAAAGAACTAGCACAGCTTCAGACAAATAAATGCTGAAACAATGAATCTACAGCAGACCTGCATCCCAAGAGATATTTAAGGAGCTTCTCCAAGTAGTGAAAAATGGATGTATCAGATAGAAATATGGTTCCATACAAAGGAATGAAGAATATTATAAACACTTAACTACATCGGTAAATATAAAAGATATTTTTCCCTGATTAAAAACCTTATTAAAATAAAATTTGGTGATACCTTGAAGGTGTAGGAGATGTTGCAGAGTTCCACTGCCCATACAGAAGCTGTGGGTAAGAATCAAATACTGGCAGAGCCCCACTTTCTCAGAGCATTGGAAAGCAGTTAAAGAATGGAAGGAGCATGGGAAGTGCCAAATCAAGAAATCAGGTAACTTTAAAACGGGAGGAAAACCTCATGACTGGTGCTGCTTTCTCCACTCACTCCCTTGCTTAGCATGGAGCCAGACTGTGGTCCTGGTGCAGTTCCTTGGTCCTGGTAACAGAGGAGAAAGAGTAACACTCATTTACATGCTGGGATGCAGGTATGTCTGGACCAGTCTCTCTGTTGGCAGCCTCAAAGACTGAACCAGGACATTTGTCTATGCCTTGAGGTCCCAGAGCTTGTTCTCGATGTAGAAGTAGCTCACAGGTAAAACAACTGGTTAAAGAAAAGAATCAAAACTGAGATAGATAGAGCAAAGAATTACTGGGTTGAAAATATTTAATAGAGCCCCCAACCAGAGGGAACACACTTTCTTGAGTGAGAAAGGGCATGTGGATCCTTACAGACACGGGAAATCACAAGGTCACGTGTGCATGCCGAATACAGGTCACATGGTAAGACAAGGCCATAGGTGGTCCTACACTTTTACCTCAGGCTGTTCTTTAGGGTAGTTGTTAGGCTAGCTAAATTCTGAATGACAATACTCAGACGATCATATCTACAGAGTGGGGAACTGTTTTTTGTTTTGTTTTTTCTTTTTTGTTCCAATTTATGGACCAGTAATTTGCTGGGAGATATCCAATTTTATTATTTATTTCACAGTCAACTAATTTTCATTTAACTTCTCATGGTTTTCCCTCAAATATTTAATGCACTTCTTTTGTTGCATGCTTTCTGCCTGAAGGTGGTTACTTCAAGTATCCGAACAGTCTCAGGGCCTAATCATTTAAATTAGAGTTCACCAAAACTTTAATATCCAAACATCTTTTGACTGATGGGGATACTGAGGCCCAGAGATGGAGATGCTAGAGCAGAGAAGAAACCAGGACCTGAACCCAGGATGCCAAATTATCACCATGAACCAGAAGGATGCAGTTCCACTGAATTTTAAGGCATTATGGAACTCTAGAGATGACTGAGTTCAAACTCTTCTGTTTTCAGGCCAAGAGCCTGAGGATTTATTTCTCTGTATTGTCTACAGTGTAAAATTTTACTTTGGTTTTCACAGGAATTGGAACATCTAAACCTGTAGATGTTGGCTCCTCTAGGCAGACAGTAGGGTCTCTTTGACCTTTCTAGGCAGGACCATATTTCCCAAGGGCAGATGGAAACTCTTAGGCAGAGGAATAATCACACCCAGGGATGTAGACACAGGTAAATCTATCGCTGTGTGTCCTTGTCATGCTCCCGTACAGGGGAGGGGTGAGGTCATGGCACTTTTTAATCCTCTCTCTGTTTGCTGTAGGCCAAGGTCAGAGACTGGCAAACCAGAAGGTATGTGTTGGTCAACTTTGCCTGCCATTACTCAATGCTTCTTTCTTCAATGCACAGTACAATTTAACACTGTGTTCACAAAAGGATAAAGTTAGAAAGCCCTGTTTTGAACAACCTTGCTGGTCTTCCCCTCTCCCTGCTCAACTGACAGTGGGTCCTGGTTGCCAGGCATTTGTTTTCTTTTGAGACGGAACCCTCCACAGGATTCCGCACCGTCAGTTGTGGCTATGAGGATACTGGCACTCACAGGCAGAGCTGTGCTGACCTCTGAGCCATGCAGGGCCTGCTGCTAGTCACCAAAGTCTGTTTCCAACTGGTTTTGGAGCAGCTTGGTGGCACTCTGCTGATGTTGTCTCAAAGCCTGAGACAACTTCCAGTGCTCCTTGGGTTTCCTGGGGACTTCCTGGTATGTACAGTCACCGTTATTCTGATAGTGCAGTGCCTTCACTCTGAAAGGAGGCATAATGAGCTACTCAAAAGTATTTTTGGTGCTACTGAAAAACATCATCAAATCTGTGAGAAAATTACCTTCATGACAACAGCCAATGGAGCCATTGAATCTTCTGCAGTAGGGGCTGAGCCTAAGACATTACTGACTCTGTGTTTGTCAGCAGTCAATCAACACCTAAACAACTCTTCACTTGAGAATAATATGGACGATCCGTTGGAAAATGAAAAGCAAAGTAGGAGGCCTCAACTTTTATCTCATAGAACGATGATAGCTCACCTTCAAGAAAAGACTCAGTCACTTCAAAAGGCAGCACAAACCCTTCAATCCTTTATGATGGATGCAAAAAAGACCTTAGAAGCTTCTCAGGTGAATGGGGAACAATTTCAAAAGAAAAGAAGATACCATTTAAGAGCAACTTATATGGGTGATGACAACATGGAATTCAAAAAAAAGAGAGAATCAGAAAATGGAGAACACCTAGTCTATCCACCAGCAATTGACTGGAACAAACTTATTCACATTGTGAACTTAAATGTTTCCTCTAAAAGGCTGGAAGGAGAAAAACTAAAAGCAGTCAATAAAGTATGTGAAGAAACTCAAAGGACTGAAGAGATTACTGGACACATAGAAAGTCTGCACAATCAGCAAGCATCTTTGCAGGCAGAAAATTCACATCTGGAAAAGATCGAAAAGCTTCAGATGAAACTTCAAATACTTTCTGAGGTTCATCAAAAACATGTGCTGTAACTTTGGAGACATGCAATGGAGGACGGATCTTACTGCACAGAAACAGAGTTGAAACTTCATGACACATACAGAAAAATGAACTTCATGTATCAGAAGCGAAACCTGTGTAAGAAGATGGCTGAAGACATGGACATAGAATTGGACTGCACCAATTCCTTCTTTCACAACCAGATTATGTTCTATGAGAAGCTAGCTCAGGAAAGGGGAATGAAAGCTCTGTCCACTGAGAGAAACCTCAAGGAGCTAAGAAAGGAAAATGATTCCATCAGGGAAATATTGGCAAGAATACAGTTGAAGCCCCAGGTTTTCCCAAGTGGCCCTCTGGCACCTGAAGTTCAAACTGTAACCTTCAGCATCAAGGTGTGATTCTGTTTTCATAGCTACTGATTCTAACCATCCTCAACTATGGGAAAGTTTGTGCCTGGGCTTTTGCTCTTTAAAGGTAGTTGTGATGGATCTTCTTTAAGATTAACTGTTGCCATTTAACTGATGTACTTACTGAACTTTGATATTACTATGATTTCCAGGGTAGTACTTTACAAATGTATATTTCTTTAGTATAGGTGTTTGAATAATTCCATTTCCTTCAATGCTGTAAAATAAGTTGATTAAATATTGGGTTTGAACTCAAAAACGTCAAGCAGTTAGTTTATGATAAATATAAACAAATTTCTTAGAAATTCTTAGAAAACAAGAAAAAAACAACAGAGCAAAAAAATAATAGTTACTTCTCCCACTCCTCAAAACTATACACGATGGTCAGAAGATTCCTTTGGAATATATGTAACAGGTCTGCTTCAAATACACTACACTTTTAAATGATCTTTTATTTTCATATAAATTTTATTTTTAAAGGAATTTTAGGTCACAGAAATGTACAATGAAAGGAGAGGGCATTCACATACACTCCATCCTCTCCCACTCTTATATTTCCCCCTATCAATAACATCTTAAATTAGTGTTGGACATTTGTTTCAACTGATGTACAAATCCTGAAGCTTTGTTACTCTCCAAGGCCTGTAATTTATTTACCCTTTGCATTTTACAATTTATAGGTTTTGATAAAATATAAAACAGCCTCTATCTGTCATTGCCCAGAAGGGGGAAAGCAGTTCATCAGTTCAAGAAACAGTAGAGAGTGGGGACGAATGACTGGGGTTGTAACTGGAGACTAAGGACTAAGGCAGATCACATGGGGCCTTGGTGGGGCTGAATATTTGGATTTTGTCTCAGAATCTCTATCTATAAAGTGGGCTGGGAAATAAGAGTATTATGGGGTGGGACAAGGGCAGAAGCAGCAGGAAGTGGATTTGGCTTAACTGATAAGAGTGTCCACCTACCACATAGGAGGTCCAGGGTTCAAACCCAGGGCCTCGTGACCTCTGTGGTGAGTTGGCCCTCGCGCAGTGCTGAAGCATGCAGGGAGTGCCATGCCATGCAGGGGTGTCCGCTGCATAGGGGAGCCCCAGGTACAAGGAGTGCATCCCATGTGAAAAATAGTGCAGCCTGCCCAGGAGTGGCGCCACACACACGGAGAGCTGATGCAGCAACATGATGCAACAAAGTGAGACACAGATTTCCGGTGCTGCTGACAAGAATACAAGCAGACACAGAAGAACACACAGCGAATAGACACAGAGAACAGACAGCAGTCTGGGGCAGGAAGGGGAGAGAGAAAAAAAAAAAGCCCTCTAGAATTCACAAAATACTTTAACAGCTAATAAACAATGTCAGAAAGTTGCACAAAAGTCTACTGTATTTCTGTAACACAGCAACAATCTAAAAAGAAAATTAAAGCAATTTCTTTTACAACAGCAACAGAAAGAAAACATTTAGGAAGAAATTTAACCAAGGATATGCAAGATTTGTTACCTGAAAACTACAAACCATTGAGGGGACTCATTCAAGGAGTCCTGGGGAAGACATTTTAGGAGGCTAACATTAACAAAAACTTATGACTGAAGCGTTTTACTCACTATGGACAGGGCGTAAGTCGTTCCACAGCCACTGGGTCTTCCCGCATTGGTACTGCACAATGAAGTCCTCGTCCTCATGGGACATAACAACAGTCTTTGGTACTAAAGGGGAGGTCTTTTTCACTTGGTCTGAGGTTCATGTGGGTCAAAAAGGTGAGTCAGGTGCTCTCTCCTGGCAGCTGGTACAGCAAAGAAAACTTGGAGCTTCTGGTTCCTCTGTGGACAGGCACCCACTTCAGGCCAAAATCAGAATCTATGAAATTAAATGTTCATATTATTCAGGGCTATAAATCTGCAAGTTCAAAGGTAATGGAATTGTCAAGTGCCTTGATGAGAATCTACGCAGATAATTAGAAGAAAAATACAAGGTAAATGTACAAAACTCAATTGATTTCCCCTTCCCTGCAATGAACAATGAAATAAAAAACAAACAAATGCATTTACAATAGGAAACACAGGCAATAAATTCCTTTGGTCAAACCTAAGAAAATATGTAACTATCTCATAAACTAGGAAAAACTTGAAAAAAATTTCAGAAGTTAAATAAATGAAAAAAATATTCCTTATTCATGGTGGGTAGACTCAGTATTTTTAAGATCTTATACAAAATCTCAGAAAGATATTTATGAACTGTTTCTACTCCTAGAATAGAACAGAGAACACTGAAGAAGAACAAAATTGAAGAGCCCACACTGACCATTCCCAATCCTTATTATAAATCTACATTAATTAACAGAGTGACTTTGGACACAAAAAAATGGACAAGAATAAAAGAGTCCATATATAAATCCATGAAAATATATTCAAGTGGGCATAATCATTCGAATAAGTGGAGATGGAACAACTGGATGGTCATACAGAAAAAAACAAATAATCAAAGACATAAACTTTACCTCTTACCCAGAAATTCACCCAAAAGAGTTTCTAGGTGTGGCAGCTTGGTATTATTTATGAATTCCGAAAAGAGATATAGATTATATGTGTAAACTGGTCTGCTGCTCTGGGTGTGATACCCATTGATTGTATTAAAGCAAAACAGTTTACATTCACTTGAGTCAATCAAGATTAGGACATTGATTCAACCATGTTATTAGGGTATCATCAGGGTTGAGTCCCCGTCCCCTTGGTGGGCTATAAAAATGGACACTCACTCAAGAAAGCACACAGAAGATACACAAAGAGTTCCATAGACATGTAAGAGGAGAGAGCTTTGAGGCTGGGGCCCTCGACACGTGAGCCATTTGCCTGATAGACTGCAGCTGAAGAGAACAGAGCAGCTGAGCCTCAGGCCAGCCTACAGCTGAGATTGGAAGAAGCTGGGCCCACAGAGCCTTAAGAGGAAAGAGGAAGGCTGAACCCTCCCAGACTTCGCCTGCCATCTTGCTTCAATACATGGCAACTGACTTTGGGTGAGGAAGTAACCCTGAGTTGTACTCTTTAGGGCTTTGTAACTCGAAGATTTCACCTCAAATAAATACTCTTTCTAAAAGCCAACGGATTTCTGGTACTTTGTATTAGCACCCCTTTGGTGGACTAGTACACTAGGCTTATGTGTAAGATGCAATATGATAAAAATTTGAAAACCCAACAGAAATGGGAACCTGCATGACCTTAACGTTTGCTGAGGAGTTTTTATGTGCAGCATCTGAAGAGTCATGAAAGGAAAAAGCAGTAATGGGACTTTATTATTATTTTTTAATTAAAAATTCTACTCTGTGGAAAACACTGTTAACTGAATGAAAAGACTTCCAGACTGCACTCGCAGAAAGTTTTGTAAAATACATACATCAAAAAAGGACTTATACCAAAATATACAAAAGGCCTTAGTAGCTCAATAAAAAGAAAACCACACAATTAAAAAAATGGAAAATGACTGAACAGACACCTCACCAATTAGGTACACAATTGGCAAATAAGCACACATAAAGATATTTAACATCATTTTTCATTATAGAAAAGTAACTTAAACCAACAATGAGAGACATGACCCACCCACTGGAATGGCTAACATCCAAACAGACAATCCAATGGCTAGTTATGATGTGGAACAACAGGAACTCTCATGCATTGCTGGGAAGGAATACAAATGGCACAGCCCCTTTGGAAGACATTTTACCACATCTCATAAGATAAACATATCTTAGCATGTGACTCATCAGTCTCACTCCTGAGTATGTACACAAGTTTGTTTGATAACTAATGTCCATAAAAAAAACACTACGGGTATATTTATAGCAACTTTTAGTTATAATAACCAGTAGCTAGGAAAAACCAAGATGTCCTTCACTAGGTGAATGGATAACCAAACTGTGGTTGGTACAACTATGCCTTGGGATACTACTCAGCAGTAAAAAGGAAAATGCTTTCCTGGCACATACAGATGTGCAAGCATCTCAAGTTCATACTGTTAAGAGAAGGAAGCTGGTCAGAAAAGGGTACATAATGCATGATAAGGCTACTGCTGCTTGTTGCTGGGGTATGATATCGGGAACCCCTTTGCTTGCACATAACAAAACTATGTGCTCCAAAGATTCTGTCAGAAGAAAACTCAGATATCCAAGCAACTGTCATTTTCCTTTGAGATGAGGAATGCAGCAGAGAAGAGATGATATTAAGTGGTTTCCTCTCAAATCACAGCACCATAAAATAAGTTCGACACTAGTCCAGCTGCTGGAGATAGACAGTTAACAAAAAAAAAATTCTTGCCTCCTTGTCTCTTACATTATTGCAATAAAAAGAAATACAAAGATGAGCCCAGCAAGCTGTTTGATTTTATTTGAGTTCTCCAGAGGGAGAACAAGTCCAGGACTCTGGTTGGGGCTTTCCTGGTTGAGAAATATGGATCCATGGTTCAACACCCTGTAATTCAGTTGTACTATCAGAAGTTAGATGAACTTGGTAGGGTATTTTTAAATGAGAATCTGTCACCATGAACGAGTGCCACCTGAATGAATATGCAGGGAAAATCTTACCTATCCTTTCGTTTGAGCTACACTTGCTTTCAGATGCCACTAACTGCAAGACCAGTCCGAGCCACCTGCTAGGAACCACAAGACCAGCCCAAGCTAGTTCTCTCCAAATTGGCAACTGTGCTCCATGTGCAAAAAGTGCCAGCTGAAAGGAAAGACCACATGGGCATGACATGGCTGCCCCCCTTCTCCCATCCCGATTTCCCAAAAAAGAACCCTAAGCCTGTGCCTTTGGGAAGAAGGTGTTTTACGGACACTTTCTCTTCCATTCTTTACCAAAGAATAAAGTTTCTGCTCTGCTTTACTGAATCTGGTCTTATTCAATTGGCTCAAGTGACTCTAGACAAGAGAGACAGTTAAGGCGTCCAACACAATAAATATTTGCTGACTCCACGTGGACTAGCCTCAGCCCTCTTCTGTCCTGTAGTACAGGGTGATGGGGAGGAGGAGGAATAAGATGGGCTCTCTGCTGCCCAATCATTTACACCTCCTCTTTGTTTTGTTTTTTTTTTTTGGAGTTACAGGGATTGAACCCAAGACCTCATACATGGGAAGCAGGGAGTCAGTCACTGATCTATACCCGCTCCCCAAGGAAAGCTGGTGTTTTTCATTGGTTTGGGGGATTGTTTTGTTTTTTGGAGGTACTGGGGATCTAACCCGGACCTTGTACACGGGAAGCATGTACTCAACCACTTGAGCTACATCTGCTTCCCAGGCCTCCTCCTTCTTGTCTCCTATTTTGCACTGTACATCAGGGGCCACAAGAGTTTGTCCCCATTGCGAACACTGATGAGCAGAAGGCTGTCTGGTATGCTGTCACTTTAGCCTCAGAATGGGTAAAAGGAGCTCTAAAGGAAGACAAATGGGAACAAGTGGGAATCGGTCATGATGCCTGAGCAACAGGACTCCTGGTCTTGGATGGAGACCAGAGCAAAGGTAATCCATGGCTGTGGAAAAGCTTTTATACCACTGGGGATTTGCCTGGCACCCTACCTTCCTTGTCACCTCTCTGGCCATGCTGGCCAGTCTCTTTACCCAGGCATACTGTATTGACAATCTTTTCCAATTCACCACCTGTACTGGGGACCTCTGAGGAACATCCTAGACCCCTCATAGATGCTCTCAAAACTCTCTGGTAGGCACCAAAAGGAGCCATCCCACCACCGAAGGAGAACATGAGCATTACCTGGGAACCCCACATTACTTACACTCTGTATCACTAGGGATTGACCCAGAAACCCTTACCTTCCCTGCCCAGGTAGAATCTCACAGAAAGGTCCTGCCTCCTCTCACCACTACAGCTCTTAGAGGAGCCTCATAAATCAAAAACTTTGGTGGCTAAGGAGGATAAACCCTGAACCATTCCTTCTTCCCTCTTATGGGATATTTTGCAAGAAAAGTTCACTCCCAGGGCTAGACAGGACCTTAGAAGACCAAGAAACTCTTTCAAGGAGTCTTCCCTGAGATTCATACAGAATACAGACTGGATATTTCAGGTCCCCTGACTTCACTTTAGAACAGTTTCTTCTTATATCAGGTAAAATGGAACAACTGAAACTAAATAAAATAGTCTAAAACAGGGGTTAAATTTTTTAGTTCCACAGACTCCTTTGTCAGTCAGATGAAAACTACGGACCCCTAAGTCTACACTGTACTACATATTATTTAATAAATATTATCACACTGCACCAACAAGTACCAACAAGAATTTTTTTTAAAATTTAAATTCAAGCTCACAGACTCCTTGTTAAGAACTCCTGGACTAAAACATAGTTAGGAGTTGAATCCTGACACTTGAAGGAAAAAAACCAAGACTATATACTCAATGCTATGAGCCAGACTTATTGAATAATCACAATTTTTCAAAGGCAATGTTAACACCATTTTCCAGAAGATAAAAATGACTGCTAGTCATTACCTGATTAGCTCAGTTTAGAACTATTAATTAACAAATGAGGGGTGAGAACCCCAAATTTAGCATCTCTCAAAAGTTAGTTAACTAAGGAAGATAATTTTCCTACTCTTTCCATCCCCAAAAATGATTAAGTTTAGCTAGCTAAAGTAGAGAAGGTGAAGTCACAAAAAGCCAATGAAAAAAAATTCAAAATTGGCCAATTTGGCCACTGTTGAGCAAACTACAAGTTAAAGATGATTGGTTAAAACATGTTTTTTTAATTAGTTAAGGGTTCACTTATTTATGTGAATAATTGAGAGAGAATGTATCTATTATGTTCTGAACGTCAAAACCACCAACTACTTTTGATGTCTTAACACAAAGAAACAGCTTATTATTCAGTTTTGGTTGGCTGGAGGCCTAGCATCCCAGCTTGCAATTTCTCTGGTTTTTAGCATTATGATCCTATATTATGCAACTTAGTTTCCTCTGAACAAGAGGCAGGCAGAAGCCAGGGCAGCTTCAGTAAAAAAACAACAACAACAACAACAATATACCTGGATGAAAGCAATCACAGCTGAATGTTAAGAAACCAACAATCTGACTTTACACTAGCCTTGGCACTGTAGCAGAAAATCTCAAGCTGAAAGACCACTGACTCTCCCAGGTTATTAGCCATGCCATCTTTAGCAAGTCACTTCTCCAGGTCTCAGCTTCGAAATCTGCAAAGAGGAGCTACTAATTTTGCCTACCTAACAAAGTATTGCAAATTTCAATGGTTTCAAAGCCATAAAGTGTTATACACAAAAAAGGAGTTTTTCAAACATGGTACTACTATGAACATAAATGGCTAATTTATTGTGCATTTAAGATTAAATTCCACCAACTACATTTTCAAGAGAAGAGAATATTTATAGCACTGAATTCTAATCTGACGGAAAACTTTGATATTATATCCAATGCAATATACTATTCTAGGAATATTAAAGTTTCTCTCTAAGTTAACTACAAGAAATAGAAAATATTATGAGGCAGAAAAATGGGAGATAATTAGAGACTAAAATACTTTGCCTAAATTCCCCCACTAATAAGAGTGTGAAGATACCGATGACTTAGCTATACCCTTTAGGTAAGATCTAAAATTACTCCAGAAATACACGTACTCAAACTCTTAAAACGAAATTCAACCGCATCAGCACCCCATCTTGTGGACTGCAATTTCTTGCCCAATTTGCCTGATAGAAATATAAAGAATGACAAGACCAAATTAAATCTAACCACCTTGAAAAAAATGTCCGCACATAGTTTTTAATGGGACTTTATCACAAAAAATGTGTCTACGATATAGAAAACTTAATGGTCAATTAAAAAAAAAAAAACAAAAAAACCAGTGTAGAACTTTGTGGTGAAAGACCTATGACTTTTACCCATCTTCACAGCAAGGAAATTAAATTCAAAGCGATGGAAAATTAGATGAAATGGACATAAACATAAGTCAAAATTTTAACATGCAAAAAAAAGTTGTTTACTTTAAGCCCACGGTTAATTCGAATTTTAGCACAGTCCTTTGGGGTCATGCATCCCAATTGAGTTTCTTCATGATCAAGACAAGTAGTTGGGCTTCCCCACTCTGTGTTCCCTCCTCATTTCTTACAGGGACCCAAGGTAAGACTTAAAAATTTCACGAGAATATCGAAATAGCTCATTGAAGAACTGTTTTCGTACTCAGAACGCATGACAAGCGCTTAAAAATGGAAAGCTAAGGAGACTGCACCTGCAGCGATAACCGACTGCGTGATAAGAAATTTAGACAAAAAGCGCCTATTTCTTCGCCCGGCGCAGCTCTCTCGTGCCGCCAGGTGCTCCAGATGCAGCGGGAGGCGGGGAGAGGGGCGCGCAGGCGGGGAGGGGGCGCGCGGCGAGCCGGACCGGCCTCCGCAGGGGCGGCCTTCCGGCCCACCCGAGGGACCCGCCTCGCCCCCGGGCCCCGGGGACGCCGCAGGGAGGGAAAATGGCCTCGGGGCCGCGGAAGCGTCCCCGCAGCCGGGCAGGGGAGCGGCTAACGGGAGTCCGCGGGGCCCGGGGTCGGGAGCCCGAGCGGCCCTGGGGTTCCGGCCGCCCCTCCCGGGACGGGGAGGCCCGGGGCGCCTCAGCCCGCCGGCTTTCGGGGGAACGCGATGCCTTTTTTGCGCCGCCACCCGCCGGACCCGCACCCACCTTTCCAGGCCGGGGCCGCGCGGGCGCCGTCAGGTCACAGAGGCCGAGGCCGCGCTCCCCGCCCGCGGCCGTGAGGCCCAGCTTGCCGCCCCTGACCGCGCTGCAACGCCCGCCGCAGGCCTGGTTCCCCCTTTTGCGGGTCTGGCAGCCACAAAACGTCGCCGAGGGAGGAAGTGAAGCTCCGCACCCCACGCCCATCTCCACCCCCTCTCCCCGCCCCGTCGCGCCCCCTCAGTCGGCGCTGGAGTGCGGCCGCCGCTCCGCGGTGTTCCTGTCTGGACCGCTAGTGGCGGCCCCGACGCAGGGCCTGAGGCACCGTGGAGACGCCTTCCTCCCGGAGCGCGGCCCGGCAGCTTCCCTCGCGGCCTGGCGCGCGCCCGCAGCTGCCGAATCTGTCAGGCGCGGGGGGGGGGGGGGGGGAAGGGGAGAGAGAGATGGGCACGGGGAGGTCGGAGGTCAGCCGCGGAGCACCATGGCAAGGGGGCGTGGCCGCGCTCGGCGCCGGCAGGGTCGTCGGGGTCACGGGCGTCGGCGTTCTGATTGGCCACGTGGGAGCGGCAGCGGCCGCCGGGCAAGGCTGCCGGGGTGATGAGGCGTTGGGGGCGCCCCTCGCCGCGGCTTCTCTTTGTCGGTTTTGGCAACTTAGAGGCCGATTGCTGCTCGTGCGTCCTGCGGTGCAGCCTCGAGACCTCTTGGTTCGTCCCCACCTGGACATTTCTGGAGGCGAAACCAAGGAGCTGTTCTCTGGAGGTGAAAGTTGTGCCCACTTGCTAATTCAGAGAGTCGTCGTACGCGGACCCCGTGAGGGTTTTGTGAATCCGATAAAATACTTGTTGTACCTTGAATGTGTTCCCTGAAGTGAGACTTGGCGTTTCTGGCCCAATTAAAGTGGTACTGGCCCTACCACAATATTGTTTATTCCTAAAATGAGGTGATTTATAAAGGTAAGACTAAAGTATGCCAGAGATGTTCAAAGGAGTTGCGGTATTCTCCCAGTAAATCGGATCAGTCTGGAGAAAATATTTGCAACTTGTACCACAGGAACTCTTAAGACTTAGACTGAAATCCTGAAGGCAAAATAGTCAAGGACAGAGAGGAACAGACAGTTCACATAAAAAGAATAGCAGTGTTTTTAAAACATAAACAGATGCTGAACCTCACTTAAAATAGAAACATACATTGAAATTAAAATAATGAGATTGACAGAAACCAAACCCTTGAATCGCACAGCAAGGCTGTGGAGAAACATGCTCATAAATGTTTTGGTGGGAATGGAAAATGATTCAAACTCTCTAGTACCAAAGTTACATATGCATTTATCCTTAAACCTTGCAATTCCATTTCTACCCTAACCTTACTCTGAATGTTACACCTCCACAAAAAGAACAATATACATTGAAGTGCTGTTTGCCTTAGTAGATGTTTGGTACTCAAACATGCTCAATAGGAACTGATTGGATGACCTCCAAGGGCATACTTAATTGGCGAGGAAAAAAAAACTTTGAAGAATATCTTAGAAACTAATAAAAATAATTTGCTATAGAAAGTAGTGGGGAAAAGTGGAGGGGGTAGAATTAGGAGGATAACTTCTCTGACTTTGAGCTTTTAAATTTTACATCGTCAAAAGTAAATAAAAAAAGGGAACAAAGTAAACCCCAGAGTTGAAAGAAAATTTAAACAAATGTACCTAACTCTTCTTCAAATTGGTAACATCTGTTACAGGGAGAAAAGACTTATTCCCGAGGGCTTTTAATCGTAGTACTCTTCCAGTACATCTTTGGTTGGCTATACTTTAAAGATGGAAAAACAAACAAACAAAAACACACACACACACAAACTGGAAAGGAATCTTCAACTGCACTCAGTGGTTTATAACTAACGTAGCATTGTTACTGTGGTTTTAAAATTACATCATAGGAATACACAAATAAGTCTTTAAAGTTATTATGTAGAAAGAATGGAAGAGAAAATGAGATCCAAGTACAAAATCAAAGATCAGAAAAACCCAGACATTAAGTTTAAATTGGAAATATCAACTTGTACCTGGGATTTTAAATATATTACCTAGTTCCGTGCACTTCAAGGCCCTAGAAGCAGTATGGTGACTAACTGTCACAATTTGCTCAGGATGCTGTATTTTTACTCCTGGAATTGGAAAAGTCCCAGGCAAACCAGGATAGTTTGTCACACTTCAGTAACAATGAGCATACCTACACCCAGATTTTGGTTTCTAATTTCCATTTCCTACTAAAAGATCCAGAGTTCCTTGGAGAATTGAATGATTCTAGTTTGGGGGTAAGGAAAGTCCAAGATGAGTCTGAGGCATTTTGTTGTGCCAGAATGCTAA
This sequence comes from Dasypus novemcinctus, assembly GCF_030445035.2. Lineage (NCBI taxonomy): Eukaryota > Metazoa > Chordata > Mammalia > Cingulata > Dasypodidae > Dasypus > Dasypus novemcinctus. The sequence continues at coordinate 18,013,530 of NC_080700.1, forward strand.
AGAATTCGTTAGGCTATTGAGGGAATGTCAACAAGATATAGAACAGTCAAAACAAATATACAGGGAGCAGATGTAGCTCAGTGGTTGAGTGCCTGCCTCCCATGTATGAGGTCCCGGTTTCAATCTCTAGTACCTCCTAAATAACAACAACAACAAAAAAAAAATACAAAAAAAGAAACAGCTTTAGGTAAAAGATTATTGTGAAATAGAAACTTCATGTGATGCCAAAGTATCACCCCACAGCTTGCATATATAATTGTAAAGATATGTATATCTTTATAGTGCTGCCATCTGGTGGTCACCAGCTGAATCAAGTGATTAAATTTGGTATCAGTAATAGGGGAACAACCTCCAGTTTACAGAAAATAAAGAGGAACAGTACTAGTGAAAACCTAACATTAGAAAATTTCATTATTCAAAAAAACTTTATGAACTATAAGCAACAAATATTACTGAGCACCTGAGTTAGAATTAGCACAGTACTCAGTATCAATGTCCAACCAACTTTGAGCTACCTTTCCAAATAAGATATCAGTGTATGGCAAAAGTCACTTATAAATTACTGTTTTAAATAACATATGTGATTGACTTGGATTGTTGTCAAATAAATTGGCTACTCATTTCCCATAAAACCAGCTATTTAGCCTATAACATATATTTTTTCCTTAAAGATTTATTTATTTATTTTTATTTACTATTATTTACCCACCCCCCAGATGGTTTTCTCATCTGTTTGCTCACTGTTCACTTGCCTTCTCCAGGAGGCACCAGGAACCAAACCCGGTACCTCCCACATGGGAGGGGAGTAACTGACAGCATGAGGCACATTGCTCCACATGGGCTGCAGCTTCTGCTGGCTTCTGGCATCTGCTTGTTGCAGTGGGAGACAGCATCTGCTTGTCTTCTTTAGGAGGTACTGGAACCCAAACCAGGGACCTCCCATGTGGCAGGCAGGCACCCAACTGGTTGAGCCACATCTACTTCCCCCTACTACTTTGATTTAGGAATCACCTAATAAATATCTAGAAGGGGGAAACCAGAGGTAAATTGCAAAAGACATCTGTAGTGAGTCTGGCCTTTGTCTTGTGGCACCTGAGAGGTTTAGGGAGCCTGGAGATATTCGGAACTGGTGTGACAATGACTCTGCAGACATACTCTTTCCCTTTGCTCGCTCTATCCTTTCTGTCTGGAATGTTCTTCCTGCTCTTCTTTACCATGTTAACTCCAATTCCTCTTTAGCTATTAGCTTAGGAGACATCATTATTTATTTAGCTTAATATGTGTCAAGCACAGATATTTGGGAAACCAAACTTTCTTGACTACTCTTCTCTTTCTAACCTAGGGGTTTTCCACTGATTTTGTTACAGAATTTTACTGTGAGCCGCAATGCCCCATCCATTTCCTCTTTTACTTTCAAACTGTCTCCAACTCACATGTGAACCCACTGTGGGTGATCCTTCCAATTTAACCAACATTTAGATATTTTAACCATAATGGAAGCTAATGACGGTTAGTGTTCATTTTCTTTGCAAACCACAAAGAACTCCACTAGCACTGGCTTGCTAAAACAATTTTAAAAATAGTTTAGTTAGATTTCTATCATAATTTTCACATACTTATAATTTTAAATATCCTATTCCATTGTACCCACCTCCTTGAACATAATGCTGAACAGTTTTCCAGACATTTTTGTTTTAAATTAGTATATTCATCATAACCCAAGAAGCATTTACTAGATACCTGCCACATTGTACTGAGTACAGGGTCTACAAAGGAGATTTTAATCTCCCAAATTATGCCTCCCTAGGGGCTTTAAATATCCCGAGCTCCTGTTAGAGGCAGGGAACATCCATTGGTCAGCAGAGATAACAGGTATGGATATCTCAGAGTCATTTGTTCTTGGAAAAAGGCTAATCCAGAGCCTTGGAAATTCCTTCCTTAGGAAAAATAAAGGAAACCTTTGAAGAAAATTTCCCTATTTGATCTCTGTAATTTCTTCCCCCAGCCACCCATTCAATGAAAAGAGCAGCAGCTTTCTGTAAAAGATTTAGTGTGCCAGTATGACTAAGCATTGTCACAGTCTCCCAGCCTTCCTTGTGGCAGACCCTGCTGGGAGCCAGCCCACCAGCCAGCCAGGCTCCTCTTCTTCCTTGCTAACAGCCCCTTGATTTTGTTTGAGTCATGATATCTTCAGCCAGGGGATCAATTATGGCTGAAAGAAGCCAAAGTTTCTTACCAGGAGTGCTACTGGTATTTTGGGTTAAGACAAATTTTTTTGAGTGTGTAAAAGTGTTGTGTGCATTTTATCACATTCAGCATTCCCAGGTCACCCCACCAAATGCCAATAGCACATCTCTAGGCTTGTGACAAGTGAAAGTGCCCACACTTCCATTTCCAGTACCCCCTGGGAGGGAACTCCTGGTGAGAAACCCTGGTCTAAGTCAGTCATGGATAGTGTGGTCTTTACCAAATAGTGGTACCGCAGTCCTCCTGCAGGCATAGTTCCTGCAGGACCAGGGAACGTTCCCCTGGGACTGCTGTGAAAGAGTTTCCACTCTGCTGAGAAAGAAGCATATGAGGAGTAAGTCCTTTTTTTCCCCTGCCTTTTTGTCTTTTAACTAGCCAGGAGAGGCTGATATGTTTGCACTGATGAAAACCATCCTTTGACCATGAGGAAACACACTGGAAAACAAAAGCCAACATACTGAGAATGGCAGAGGATGGAGAGTCCCGGGTCCCAGATGATATCACTAAGCTTCCACACTAAGCCAGGAACTGCAAGTTGTTGGACTTTTTTATTAAGTAAAATACGTGTCCTTGAACCATTGTTCATTAGGATTTCTGTTATTCATAACTGAACACATCCTAACTTACACACTTAGAGAAAAAGGGTGATTACGAGATTTTTAAAAGTTTTACAAATGGAAAGATGTCAACGAAGCAAGATTTTTCTAGGGAAAAAATGTAATAAACCAATTCACCTGCAGGAGTTAAATATTTAAAGTCTCAAATCATGAATTGTGTTTCCTTTACTGAAACCACACCTAAAATATAATTTTCTTATGGCATTTAAGTTTTTTAAAAGCAGTTTTATTGAGATATATTCACACACCATACAATTCATCCAAAGTGTAAAATCAACAGCTCTCAATATATATAATCAGATAGTTGTGTGCATTCATCACCACATCAGTTTTAGGACATTCTCATTACCCCAAAAAAAGAACCCCCCTACCCATTATCCCTCCCTATTCCTGACACTTAGCATTGGTGTGGTGCCTATGTTTTACTTTCTCTGTTGTTTTAAATTATATTATGATGCCTACAGGCCTCTTTGTTTAACTATTTAATAAAGCAAAATTAAAATATCCTTATTCAAGTAAAACAAAACCAAACTTTTAAGATACAGACCTAACAATTAAGTATGTAAGGAGCTTGAGGAATCTCATTTTCAGAACATTTCAAAATACTATTCTATTTACTTCTGGTGCTTGTTGGTTGTGTTTAAAGATGCAACAGGTAGGGTCCTGTTTAGTTGGATCCTCATTTTTAAAATGGAGAGTTCTCTATTTCCCACAAATTATAGAGACCCACTAGTTCAAAAAGTATGTGCCTGTTTCATTCTTGATAAATTGCAAATCTGCACTTGTACCAGACAAAAGAAGTTGGACTTGAAGTAGTTCTGTTCTAAAATTGACCACTTGGTATGCCAGTTGCAAACATCTGTCCAGAACATTATGACTTACCCTAATTGCTCTTTCCTGTCTCTCTTTAACCTGACTATTTGACCTAGTACTCATCCATGCTCTGACCCAGCTCTGACCCAGTACTCATCCATGTCCGGTGTCCTCATCATTTCATGTGGACTGTTGCAATGGCCTCCTAATTAGTCCCCTGCAATCCCCTTTGCTTCCCATCAAAACCACATTCCAGCAAGTCCCTTCTAAATACACAACTGAGACTTCCACTCCTGGGAAAATGGAGCAAATATAATTTTTCCATTTTCCCCTCACTAAGTACAAATAAAACCCCTGGACATTGTATATAAAGTTGGAGAGAAGGCAGACTAGCTAGGGACCTCAGGCCCCAAGGACTAATGTGGTGATGAATTATGGTGAGGGGTTTGTCTCATGTATCCCAGAAGCCAGCAACCTGGAAACACCATCAGGTGTAGACAAAAAAAAAATGTGCCCCACTCCTGGGGAAAAGCCTGCTCCCTCAAACCCCCTGCCCCCAGGATGGCTCCCTCATCTGTCTGCTCTTTGTATCTGCTCATTGTCTCTGCTCTTTGTGTATGCTCGTCTTCTATAGTAGGCACTGAGAACCAAACCTGGGACCTCCTATGTGGGAGTGGACACCCAACTTCTTGGGCCACATCTGCTCCCTGAGGAGTTCTTAACCAGGAGTCCACAGACCTCCAAGGAGTTCATGGAAAGATTTCAGGGGGTTTGTGAACTGAATTGAAAAAAATCAACTAACTTTTACTTTTGTGACCTCTAACTGAAATTAGCATTTCCTTCATTTAGGAATGCATGTAATGAATTAAAGTAGTATTCATTTCATATCACATTACAGTTGTTGCATATCTCAAAAAAATCACTTAAGCTCATCCATACTTGGAAATTATGGTAGTTGTTAGACCCAGCGCTAGTTGAGGGTCATAGAACTATCTGCTGCTACATTCTGAGAAGGGTCGGCAGTTTTCACCTGACTGGCAAAGGGGTCCAATGGAACAAAAAAGGTTAAGAACCCCTGCTCTAACCAGAAAATCCTGAAGGGGGCAGCCTAGCAAGACAGAAAATGCAGACAATACCCGTTCCACAGCAGCCACCAGTACGCAGAAAAACCTCTGGCACCACCCCCATGCATGCCAGCAAAGGCTTCAGATAAAAGCACCAGATGATGTGCTTAGTCCAGGAAGACAGCAGCGTAGGCTATATAACCTGGGTAACAGAGTCTGCGTCAGTGGTTGCCAGGTTCAACGGGTTGAAAAAGAGGAAGCATTTAACCATTCGCTGGGAAAGATCACCACCCGGTGGTGAAACAAGGAAAGAGTCAAAATACTGTGCTGTGGAGGCCTCCAGCCAAAGCCAAGTCATTTAGGTTCTCAGGACATCACTACTTAGGCCCAGCCGGGGGAGAGATGTCCAGGTTGTGCTAATCAGAATTGGCTGATGAAGCCCAAAGGGAACGTGCTAGTCTGTTCCAGATCGAAACCGGGCTTATCCCTCTTAAGGAGGGAAAAGTCAATGAAAGGTGGTGAGTATGTAGCAACTCTGTGTTTTCTGCATGATTTTTCTGTAAACTTACAACTTCTCTAATTAAAAATAAATCCAATGAGATGTGTCTCTATTGGGAGATCAGGGTTACCCCAGGTTCCTGGGTTTCTGCAGAGAAGAAAAGGGGGCAGGGTAAGGGATAGGTAGAAAGAGCGGTGGAGAATGGTGGCTGATGCTTTGCTGAGTGCTGCCCATACATTGTTTCATTGCTTCCCAGACAAATAGGGAAGTCAGGGCTTGGGCTAGTCAGTCCCATTCGATAGAAGGGACAGCTGAGGCACCAGAGAGGCTTGCATAAAGGAGATAAGAGGTAAAGCCTCAACTTGTATGAAGTTAAATGGATTCTAGTCACCACTGTCTTATATAAAACAGGCTCCCATATCAGGCACATGGAAAAATGGAAACCTTTAGCAAAATAATGCTATAGCTACTGCAGAACATGTACTTGAAGCATGCTCAATCTCATCAGCCTGATATTTTGATAAAAGTAAGTGTGCCAGATAGATTCTATACTTTATTAATATGTATAAATAAAAAAATTTTCAGTAAGTGTACCTACTTGGGGCATCTTTATTTTATACACAAAATTTTTGAACAAATAAATCTCCCTTTTAGTAGGAGAAACCTTAGATCAGGGGTTCTTAACGTTTTCTATTCCTTGGACCCCCTTACCAGTCAGGTGAAAACCACGGACCCCTTACTAAGTCCACACTATACTGTGCATTATTTAATAAATATACCACACCTACACCAACATGTCCCCACAAGAATAATGGTTTCTTGAATTTTCAATTCAAGCTCACAGACCCCCCTGAAATCTTTCCACAGACCCCTAGTTAAGAACCCCTGACTTAGATATAGTTTATTCTTGTTCCCCAGGCAAATATATGAGGGAAGAAAATGTCTACCATGGCCAAATGACTCAATGAGTTGAGTAGTGCTGCCTCCCCCAACAAAGGGATGGCCGAATGGTAATGACAGCGGTTTTGGGCAGGAGACAAGTTAGAAGCAATAGCAGTAGAAATCATCAGAAGCTCAGAGTCTTCCTTCATAAGGAAAACTGGTCTGTAAAAGGTCATGTTCAGAAGGATAGACATGTTTCAAGTAATCTGTTTTCAGAAGTCCATTCTCAGCAGAGCTCAGCAGTGAGAGTCCCAGAGGGGAAAGGTGGTGGAGAATGGAGGTAGAGTTGCGTTAACTCCATGTAGGACCATGTGATGGTTTGAAGCTGTACGTAACTCTGGAAAACTATGGTCTTAAAGTGAATCCATTCCTGTGGATTTGGATCCATTGTAAGTAGGATCTTTCAGTGATCAGGATCTTAAGATGTGACCCACTTCATTAAGGATGGCTCTTAATCCTCTTACTGGAGTCCTTTATAAGAGAATAAAAAGAGAGAGAAAGCCATGGAAGCAAGAAGCTGAAAACAAGGAAACCTGAAAGAGAAGGAAGAGACCAGCAGATGCTGCCATGTGCCTCACCATGTGACAGAGGAGTCCAGGAACACTGCCAACTGGTCTTCTGGAAGAAGGTATCATCTTGATGATGCCTTGACTTGGACATTTCATAGCCTCAGAGCTGTCAGCTTGTAAGCTAATAAATCCCCATTGTAAAAGCCAACCCATTGCTGGTGTATTGCTTTCAGCAGCCCAACAGACTAGATCAGAGCCCACACAGAGGCCCAGGTTGTAGTAATTGGGATCCAGTTCCTAGAAGTAGGGAGTATCTCGATTCAATACCAAAACGCCCAGTTCCATGTAGTAGTCAAATCTATGAATTTGATTTAAGGTTGAGACTTCTTCAGTTCAGGTCTGTAGCAGACAAGAAGTTTGCAGTGGGAGAAAAGGGTGGAAAGTTGGTTAGGGGTCTTCTCTATTTTCCTGCTTTGTTCTTCTATTCCTCCTCTTTTAGCATTCTAACCATGGTTTCTGACTGTCCAGGAGTTTGGTTGGAGGAAAGAGGAGGTGTGGGATTTTATTTATGGTGGTGGTAGGTGGACATGTTTGTGGGGGGAAGCTCTTACTTGATTAGGATTGTCTTGCCTAGCTCTTGTTTAAAACCGATTCTTCCTCTCATGGTTTTGGAGACCATCCATTACTGAGGATTTCTCACCTTCAGTTCAGTCTAAAAACTGAAAGGCTACCTTATGTTCAAGAGAAATTTAAGAAAAGAAAACAAATTTTCACCTAGGACTTGAAAAGTTTAACCTGAACCAAAAGAAAATCAGGCCAATGGAAAGTCAATTTTTAACAAAATAAATATGTTCCAAAGTCCAGGCATTTACACACAGCTTCTATAGTTCTCTCTCAGAGACTTTTGTCCTTCATTTAGAACTTACAGATAAAGTGCCTTTATTCCATGGCATCTAAAATGTAAAAGTAGATGTTATAATAAAATGACATGTAACTACCTTAAACATGTATGTGAATATTCATTCAGTAATTTTTTGATGAAGAGCCAGGAAATTATTGGAATTACCCTCAGCACACTAACAGGATTTTGTCCATGATTTCCATTTTTAATTCTTTAAACTGCAGTAGGAACTTAAAGATACAAGCAAAGCAATCTTATCCTTTCAACTGTGTAATTGTTTCTACATATTCTCTTGCCCACATCTAATTGAGCAGCCATTATATTCAGGGCTCACCTTTATTCAGTCTTTACAAAGCACTCAATTTAGTTTCCATTAAAATAACTTCCTTTGCTGTCATACTCACATTTTGTTCACACAGTACTTAATTAAATTATGTAATTTCAAAAACAAGTAGATAAAGCCTAAATCTGTTTTGAGAACAAATCCACCTGACTCTTGGTAAGCATACATCTCAGCTGTGGGGACAGTAGTGAGTGATCTAGCCTGACCGTTCACGGGCTGTGGACTGCCTCAGTGTGTTCTACAGAGGGAACCGAAGGATATCTATTGATCTGGCAAGTTGTTTAAATGAAAAGTGTTATTAAAAATCTTCTACTCTATTCTGCCTGGAAACAGCATGGCAGAGTGGAAAAAGCATGGGCTTTAGGGTCAAACAGACCTAGGTTTAAATCCTGTGTTATTCAGTTCTAGCCCATGACTTTGGGAAAATTACTTCATCTTTCTTCATCTCAATTTCTTCATTTGTAAAAGTTGGTAAAGTAGTCATAAGGACTAAACAACATCAGTCAGTAAAGATTCTGGCTCATGGGTGCTCAACAAATGAAAGCTGTTGGTATTTTATTATTATTTTTGGTGTGGTTGTTTAGAGGTTGGCCTTTCCCCCACAGAAAATCTGACTCATTGTCCTGTTTCCCCTCATTATTTTGCAGCACCTCAGTGTTTGGGATATAGTGAGTTCTCAAATAATCCCTGCTAAGTTACATTAGCAATTTTCTACAACTGCATTTACCTTTTTTAAAAAAATTAGTGTGGCAAAAATATGTATAATATTTGCCATATTTTAACCATTTTTAAGTGTACAATTTGGTGGCATTAATTACATTCACAATGTTGTACTATCATCACCACCATCTATTTCCAAAACCTTTTTTTCACCCCCAAACAGAACTCTGTACCCATTAAGCAATAATTACCAATTTCCCCTCCCTCAGCCCTTGATAACCAATTATCTTATACCTCCTTTACTATCAAATTCACTTATTCTAGATATTTCATAAAGGGGAATCATATAATATTTGTCTATTTGTTTATTTCACTTAGCATAATGTTTCAAGGCTTATCCATGTTGTAGCACGAATCAGAACATCATCCCTTTATATGACTAAACAATATCCCATTGCATGTGTATACCACATTCATTTATAAAACCTGTTGTCCATATGAATAATGTCACTATGAACATTGATGTCTGAGGATCTGTCTGAGACCCTGTTTTCAATTTTTGGGTATGTACCTTGGAGTGGGATTGCTGAGTGCATTTACCTTTTTTATACCAAGACTTGTGGGTGAAAGAGTACACTTTTTTTCTTTTTCTTTTTTTGAAGATACACAATTTTTTTCTAGGATTGTTGCCCTCATTCAGTCTAACTTTGCTCAGATTTATTGATTTCCACCAACGATTATTTCTTCATAACAGATCCTAAGAACTTGTTTCTTCTTCTCTAGAGGCTATGTATCTTCCTCATAATCATAAATCCATCAGACCAAGCTTCAGCCATGACTGCTTTGAGACGACAAGACTTGAACACAGGAGGCTGGGTATCATCAAATATAATGAGCAAATTGGGGCCATACATCCCCCACCCCAGTGCCTTAGGATGGAGCCTAAACATCTTGGCTCCTCCTCTCAACCCTTCACAGACTCTGATCCTATCCTTCAACCTTGCCTTCCATAGTCTGGCTCCTTTTGCCAATTAACTCACTTGAATTGAGGCTTTTGCAATGGTTTTACCTCTGTGACTGGTTCTCAATCAGCGGTGGTTTTGCCACCGCACTGGACATTTGGCAGTTTCTGAAGACATTTTTGGTTATCACAATTGAAGGTAGGTAGGTAGGTGGTACTGGTATCTAGTGGGTAAAGGCTAGGGGATGTGAATAAACATAAAGCACTGGACAATCCCTCACAAGAAAGAATTATTTGGTTCTAAATTTCAATAATGCTGAAGTTGAGAAACCCTGCTTTCTGGCTCTGGCCTCTAACCCCTGACTCCAATCCCAGTGTAACCTCCACCTTCTCGTTAGCTTAGTCTGCCTGGCACTCCTGGGTGCCACTATCCTTCCTGGGTGACAGGCTCCCCAGGGCTGTAACAGAGCTCCTGAGGATAGGGATTATCACCAGCTCTACATCCAACTCTTTTTTCATTTAAAAAACGTACTGAAGTATATCATTCATAAATGAACATACATAAACAATAAGTGTATAGTAAAAGTTGTCACCTTAAAATCAAACATGCATAACATTTCATTCAGGGCTTCCATTCATCACCCACCATCAATATCTTGGAATATCCAACTCTTAACACTGCTTAGCAACCCAAGGAGTGGGCTATTTATGAATAACCATAAAACATGAAAGTTAAAGTACCAGGCCCAACTCTCTTTCTTCTACCCCCAACCTCCAACCTAAAGGAGTCATCTTCTACTAAAAGCAAGATTACTAAATTCCCCAGTCTGGATCAAAGGTGGAGATTCATGTTCTGGACAGGATACACTATTTTGGCTGCTTTTTCCATCAGGAAATATAGATTACTTGCTTGGGGGAGAAATAAGAGATGTTTTAGGCTTTAAATGAATGTTGGGCTTGATCCTTTCCCATGTTTGTCATCCCCCTTCATGCACCTGGAGACAGAATTTCATGGAATTTATGCATGCTGGACATTGAGAGTTGTTTTGGTCTGCTAAACTGCCAAAAGCAATATACCAGAAATGGGTTGGCCTTTAAAAAAATGGGGGTCTATTAATTTATAAGCTTAAAGTTTTGAAGCTGAGAAAAATACCCAAATAAAGGCACCATCAGATGATGCTTTCTCCCCAAAGACTGACTGCTGGAAATCCTAGACTCCTCTGTCCCATGGCAAGGCACATGGTGTCATCTGCTATTCTTTCTCTTCTCTCCCAGGTTTCATTGCTTCTAACTTTTTGCCTTCATGGCTTTCTTTCTTCTGCCTAGGAATTACATTCTCTTATCCAGTAAGAGGATTAACACTCACCCTGGACCTCCTCAAAATTAAGCACTTTTGCACCTCAAAGGACTTTGCCAAAGGGGTGAAAAGGCAGCTGACTCAATGGGAGAAAATATTTGGCAATTACGTATCCGATAAGGGTTTAATATCTGTGATATACAAAGAGATCATACAACTCAACAATAAAAAGACATACTACATGATACAAAAAATGGGTAAAAGACTTGAAAAGACAATTGTTAAAAGAAGAAATACAAATGGTGAAGAAAAACATGAAAAAATGTTCGGCATCACTAGTGATTAGGGAAATGCAAATCAAAACTACAATGAAATATCTTTCACACCTATTAGACTGGCTGCCATTAAAAAGTCAGAAAATGTAAATGTTGGGGAGGATGTGGAGCAATAGGAATGCTCTACCATTGTTGGTGAGAAAGTAGAATGGTACAGCCATTGTGGAGAACTGTTTGACAGTTTCTAAGGAAGTTGATTATAGACTTGCTATGTGACCTGGCAATACCAGTACTAGGTATATATCCAGAAGAACTGAGAGCAGAGACACAAACAGACATCTGTACACCGATGTTCATAGCAGCATTATTCATGATTGCTAAAAAGTAATCCATTCAACTGATGAATGGATAAACAAATTGTGGTGCATAAACATGATGGAATATTATGCAATGATAAGAAGAAATGAAGTCGTGAAGCATATGACAACATGGATAACCTGGAGGAAATTATATTGAGTGAAGAAAATCAGACACAAAAGGACAAATACTGTGTGACTGCACTATTATGAACTAAATATACTGTGTAAACCCATGGAGTTAATAATTAGACTTAGGTCACCAGAAAATAGAAGAAGGGTAGAGAATGGAAAGCTGATGGTTAATCTGTACAGAATTGGTAAAAGGGTTGTTTGTAAATCTTTGGATATGAATAGAAATGTTTAAAGAATATCATGGTGTTTGTAAATAGCAGTGTATGGGTATGATGGTGGTTGAAAGGGAAAGTCTAAGGTCATGTAATTTATTAGAAAGAAAGTTAAAAATTATAACGTGGTACTGTGTACGATAGTAAAATTGCTAGGCCTCAAGGCAGGGCCTTTATGGATAACCAGAGATGGCATGAAGAAAAGTTCAACATGAGAGTTAGGCAAACTCACATTTACTACGTCTGCAGAGGTAAGGAGCCAAGGTCAATCTAAAGTGACTCATGGGAAGCGGACTTGGCCCAGTGGTTAGGGCATCCATTCACCACATGGGAGGTCCGCAGTTCAAACCCCGGGCCTCCTTGACCGGCGTGGAGCTGGCCCATGCACAGTGCTGATGCGCACAAGGAGTGCCGTGCCATGCAGGGGTGTCCCCTGTGTAGGAGAGCCCCATGCACAAGGAGTGTGCCCCATAAGGAGAGCCGCCCAGTGCAAAAGAAAGTGCAGCCTGCCCAGGAATGGCACCGCACACAAGGAGAGCTGACACAACAAGATGACCCAACAAAAAGAAATACAGATTGCCGTGCCGCTGACAACAACAGAAGCGGACAAAGAAGACACAGCAAATAGACACAGAAAACAGACAACCAGGGCAGGGGGCGGGAAGGGGAGAGAAATAAATAAATCTTAAAAAAAAAATAATAAAGTGACTCATACCTCACTCCCTGTGCTGCAGTTTCACTCTTGCTTAAACACCCAAGTTACTACTTATCATTTGTTTGATTATGCGTTACTTTTTATGCATATGGATGAACACACATAGCTGGTTACATAATTGTATGATTAGTATGTTCAGAAAATCATGCTTGCACATACATTGCATGATCAAGAAAGGGGTGGATAACTCCATCCCTGGGTGGGAATTTTACTATGTTAAGTAAGTTGAAGTGAGGGCAGCAAGGGGCTTCTTCTGTGCAGGTCTGGCCAACTGGTCAAAGCTGGTTTTCATACTTCATTGTTTCAACAGCATGTTCTTGACCACCAAAAGTGGAATTTGGGACCAAAAAGGGGTCGAATCTCATTATGTTCTAATTTACATACAATTCGTTCTTTCATATCCTAGCAACAGGATAGGAACAAATTTCTTTCAGGTTTTCAGTCATCCTACATCCATCACAAGCACCATTTGTTGAAGAGGGCATTCTCCCCCGGTTGAGTGTGATTGATGGCCTGGGTAAATACCAGTTGACTGTATATGTAAGGATCTATATCAGAATTTTAAATTTGGTTTCATTTGTCCTTGTGCCAATACCAGGCTGTTTTGAACACTATAGATTTGTAGCATGTTTTAAAGTCAGGTAGTGTGGTTCCTCCAATTTCGTTTTTCTTTTTCAACATGTCTTTGGCTATTTGTGGCCTCTTTACCTTCCAAATAAATTTCCTAGTTTTTCCAGTACATTAAAAAAATGCTGTATTGATTTTTATTGGGATTGCTTTAAATCTGCAGATCAGTTTGGGTAGGATAGACATTTAATGATATTTAGTCCTCCTATCCATGAACAGGGAATGTTCTTCCATTTATTTGTCATCTTTGATTTCTGTTAACAGTGTTGTGTAGTTTTCTGTGTATAAGTCTTTTACATCTTTAGTTAAGCTTATTCTTAGGGGGAAGTGGATTTGGCTCAATAGATAGAGTGTCTGCCTACCACATGGGAGGTCCAGGGTTCAAACCCAGGGCCCCTGACCCATGTGATGAGCTGGCCCATGTGCAGGCTAATGCACGCAAGGAGTGCTGTGCCACCCAGGGGTGTCTGCCACATAGGGGAACCCCATGGATAAGGAGTGCACCTCATAAGGAGAGCTGCCCAGCACACAAGAAAAGTGCAGCCTGCCCAGAGTGGCACCTCACACACAGAGAGCTGATGCAGCAAGATGACACAACAAAAAGAGACACAGATTCCTGGTACTGCTGACAAAAATGCAAGTGGACACAGAAGAACACACAGTGAATGGACATAGAAAGCATTCAATGGCAGGAGTGGGGAAGGGAAAGAAATAAATAAAAAATAAATCTGAGAAAAGTTTATTCTTAGATATTTGATTTTTTAATTTACTATTGTAAAAGGGTTTTTTTTTCTTGATTTCCTCTTCAGATTGCTCATTATTGGTGTACAAAAATACTACTGATGTTTGCACATTGATCTTATATCCTACACCTTTACTGAACTCATTTATATGTTCTAGAAGCTTTGTTGTGGATTTCTCAGGACTTTCTATGTATAGAATGATGTCATCTGCAAACAGTGAAATTTTGACTTCTTCCTTTCCAATTTGGATGCCTTTTATATCTGTTTCTTGCCTTAGTGCTCAAGCAAGTACTTCTAAGACTATGATAAATAGGAGGGGTAATAATGGGCATCCTTGTCTTGTTCCTGATCTTAGAGGGAAAGAATTTATAATTTCACCATTGTATATGATGTTAGCTGTAGGTTTTCATATATACCCTTTATCATGTTCAGAAAGTTTCCTCTATCTTTTAAGGGTTTTTATTAATAAAGATTGCTGTATTTTCTCAAATGGTTTTTCTGCATCTATCTATCTATATATATAAATGTCATTTTTTTCTTTTGATCTGTTTATGTGGTGTATTACATTGATTGACTAATGTTGAATCATCCTTACATACCAGGGGTGAAACCCACTTGGTGATGGTCTATAATTCATTTGATGTGCTATTGAATATGATTAGCGAGTATTTTATTGAGGATTTTAGCATCTAGGTTCATTAGAGATTGGTTGTAGTTTTCCTTTCTAGTGTTAGCTACATTAGGCTTTGGTATTAGGGTAATGTTGGCATCATCGAATGAATTGGGCAATGCTCCTTCTATTTTGATTTTTTGGAAGATTTTAAGCAAGATTGGTATTAGTTCTTTCTGTAATGCTTGGTAGAATTCACCTGTGAAGCCATCTGGCCCAGGTTTCTTCTTAGTTGGGTGGTTTTAATGTCTGATGCTATCTCTTTACTTGTGATTGGTTTGTTGAGATCATCAATTTCTTCTTTCACCAATGTAGGCTGCTTATGTATTTCTAGGAATGTATCCATGTCCTCTAAATTGTCCCTCTTGTTGGCATATAGATTTCCAAACTATCCTCTTATGCTACTCTTCATTTCTGTAGGGTCAGTGATGATATCCACTTTCTCATTTCTTATTTTGTGTATTTGCATCTTCTCTCTCTTTTTCTTTGTTAGTCTGGTTAAGGGCTTCTCAGTTTTATTGATCTTCTCAAAGAACCAGCATTTTAAAAATTTATTTTTCTATTGCTTTCTCATTTTCTATTTCATTTAGTTCTACCTGCTATTTGCTCTTTCTTTCTTTCCTCTTCCTTTGGGGTCCATTTCTCATTTTTGTTTTTGTTTTTTTACAAATTCCTCCAAGTGTGCAGTTAACTCTTCTATTTTAACTCTTTCTTCTTTTTTGATATATGAATTTGTGGCTATGAGTTTCCCTCTCAGTACAGGTTTTGCTGCATCCCATAGGTTTTGATATGCTGTGTTGTCATTTTCATTAGTTTCAAGGTAGTTACTGATTTCTTTTGAGATTTCCTCCTTGACTCACTGTTTGGTGATGGTCAAACACACTAAGAGTGTATTGCTTAACTTCCATATCTTTGTGCCTATGTGATTCTCTGGCCCTTGCAGATTTCCAGCTTCATTCCACTGTGGTTGGTCATAGAAATTATTTTGTATGATTTCAATCTCTCTAAATTCATTGAGACTTTCTCTGAGACTTGGCATGTGGTCTATCTTGGAGAATGATCCATATTTGAGAAGAATGTATCCTGCTGTATTTTGGTGTAGTGCTCTGGATATGTTTATTAGGTCCAGATCCTCTAATAAATTATTTAAAGTCTTTATTTCTTTATTGATTCTCTGTTAAGATGTCTGACTAATGGTGATAGTGGTATACTAAAGTCCCCCACTACAATTATAGAAGCACCTATTCCTCAACTATGTTTTACCTGTGTTTGCCTCACGTATTTTGAGGTGCCCCAGTTAGGTGCATAAATGTTTATGATTGTCTTTCTTCTTGAAAGATAATATATCATGTCCTTCTTTGTCTCTCACAATAGTTTTGCATTTAAAGTCTATTTTGTCCATTATTAGTATAGATGCTCTTACCCTTTTTTGGTTATTGTTTGCTTGTAAGATTGTTTTCCAGCCATTCACTTTCAACCTCCTTGAATCCCTGGGTCTAAGGTGGGTTTCTTGTAGACAACATATAGATGGGTCATATTTCCTTATCCATTCTGCCAGTCTATGTCTCTTGACAGGTGAGTTTAATCCATTGAGATTCAGCGTTATTACTCTCAAGAAATTACTTACATTAGCCATATTTTCTTTGGATTTGTGTTTGTCATATGTTTTTTTTTATTTCTCTTTTTGATTTTTGGTTGCTCTTACACTCTTCTCCAATTCTGTCTCTCCTGTTTTTTTTTTTCTTTTCTCCTGCAGAATTCCCTTTATTATTTCTTGAAGGGCGGGTTTCTTATTGGCATACTCTCTTAGTTTCAGTTTATCTGTGAATATTTTGAACTCTCCATCATTTTTGAATGCCAGTTTTGCTGGATAGAGTATTTTTGGCTGGCATTTTTTTTTCCTTTTAGTACCTTGACTATGTCATACCACTGCCTTCTGGCCTCCATGGTTTCAGATGAGAAATCAGTGCTTAATCTTACTGATCTTCAGTATTTTCTCTTTGTCTTGACCATTTGATAATTTGGCAAGTGTGTCTTTGAGTAGGCCTGTTAGGATTTACGCTGCTTGGGGTGCACTTGGACATGTACATCTATCTCCCTCAATTGGTTTGGGAAATTTTCTCCCATTATTTCCTCCAACACACTTTCTGTCCCCTTTCCCTTCTCTTCTTCTTCTGGGATGCCTATAATGCACATGTTACTGCATTTTATGATGTCGTTCAAATTCCTAAGTCCATGCTGGATTTTTTCTATCTTTTTATCTATCTATTCTACTGTTTGATTTCAGATGTACTGTCTTCCCATCACTAATTCTTTCCTCTGCCTGTTCACATCTGCTGCTATTGACTGAGAGTGTATTTTTTTATTTCTTTGATTGTGCCATTCATCACCATCATATCCACTATCTTTTTGTGTATGCTGACAATTTCTTCAGTAGGCTCTCCAAGTTTTTTCTTAATATCCTTAATCTCTTCCTTCACTTCATTATATTGATCCATGATATTTGTTTGGACAGCTTTGATTATTGTTTGATTTTCTGCTCTTCTTCCTGGTTTTTAGTTTGTTTGTTGGACTTGGCCATGTCTTTCTGATTATTGGTATAGTTTGTAATTTTTTTGTTGCTGTCTGGTCATCATTTTACCTTGCTGCCTTTGTTCAGTTGATTAGCTCCTCTCTCTCATCTCCGGTTTTCTTTAATTCCTGTTTTTGTATTTATGTTAATTTTTCTCTTTGAAACATTGTTTTTCTTATTCCATTTCCTTGTTGTTATCTAAGTTCCCTTGAAGGAAAAAGATTAGGCCCAGGGAAAGCAGAAGAGGTAAGAAAAGAAAAAGTATAATAGTAATACTGATTGTAACATTAAACTCATATAAATAGTGTAAAGTTACAGGAACAAAAATGTGGAGTGCTTACAATGAAAGGGGAAACTGAATATGAAGAAGAGTATAGCATAAAGTAAAAGGCCAGTATCATGAGGATAGAGGGAAAGAGAAAAGAAAGGAGAAGAACAGAAAGCATTAATAAAAGATAGAAAACAGAATAGAAGTGTTAGAAATAAAAAACCAGAAATTGGGGGCTAAACAAAGAGAGGTGTAATGTAAGAGCAACAACAGAAGGTGGAGGATAGAAAGATGTAGGAAGGGAAAGAGATAGCATTGGTAGCCAAAATCAGTACATACAGAAAACAAAAAATTGTGGAAGAGGAAACACAGCCAACAAGAAACAAGCTTGCAGCTCATAATTTTAAAAGTAGGGGGTGTGATAAAGGGGAGAAAACAAAACAAAACAAATCAGACAAACCCACAAGCAAGGAGTCAACCAAACTTCAAGAAAAAACAGACTTCCCTCTTAAGCCCCTGAGGAACTTATCAGGCGGTTGGTGTTCATCAATCAGTTACCCTTCAGCTTTCTCACTGCAGATTTTGAAGTGGGTTTTAGTGAGTAAGTTAAGTTAAATTATATAACGAAAGTAACCTTTTTTTAAAAAGGAAAAATAAAAGACCCAAGAGAAGCTAATAGAAGGGTAATGTTTATATTTTCCTTCTCCTGAAGTATCAGCTCGATGTTTAATACCCCTAGGGTCACTACTCTTAAGAGGAGCCAGGAATCTAACTAGAGACCTGGCACATTCAAGGCTGAAACTCCTCCGTGGAGCTAAACTTTCTTTCTGGATTAATTTGCCCTTCAGAAAGAGCTCCTTTCCCTGGGGCAGGATTGACTCTTTGCAATTTGATAAACTGCCTATTAGGAATCTGTCCTCCCCGCCCCCACCTTTTTTTCCTAACTGGTTTCTTTCCCAGGGCATCAGGAAGCCTATGTGAGAGTTCCTTTTTGAAATTCAAATGGAAGCCTGGTTTCTTAACTCACCACAGAAAAAAATGACTCTCAGTCTTTTTGAGAGTGAGCACTCACACCTCACTGGGAACCCTAAGTATGCTCTTGGAAGCTTATTAAGTACTTCCTACTGTCCCCCTCTGTTAGGTGTGTTGCATAGGACTACTTAATTGCCTGACTCCACCTTCTCCCAGACCAATTTTCCCTATTCCAGGGAAGTTAGGTAAATCAGGCTGCCTCAGCAGATTCACCTCTCCCCTTTTCCTGGTTTCTCCTCAAGCCAGCTCATATGCTCCTCAAAGCTCATAAAAGGGGATCCAGACAATTGAATCCACACTTGTGTGACCCGTCTCCACCCTTCACCAGAACCCTCCCACTCTCAGAGTTAGTATCCTCCAACTGTGTGACCAACAAGGTTCAGTTAATGCCACAGCCGACTGCCCTGAGGGAGGGGTTCAGCCATCCCAGAGCTCCAACCTCAAGCACCAGAAACTCATGGTTTTACCTTGAGCAATCACTTTTTTTGTCATGCAGTCTCCAGATCAATGTTCCAAAGCCTTCTGTTCTATGGGTTCCCAAAATAGCTTACTCAGGCAGGATTTTGTCCCCACTCAGCTACATTTTTTTTTGCAGGAGAGATGATGTGGGTACACTCAATCTGCTGCCATCTTGCTGCTCCTCATTCAACACTTGTAACCCCACCAACAACAACATTCCCTGCAAGGGACCTGACCCTGTGTACCCAAGCATGGCTTGTCATCATGGCTTCCTGCACCTCACCCTCCCTGGTTGGGTCCTTTTATTGTATCATATAGAGGTTTGGCTAAAATGCCAAAGTTGGGGATCCAGGTTCTAAAATACCCAGCTAATCCTAAGAAGGAGAGGAAGTCTTGTTTTGTAGTAGGGGTGGGTATTGAAGCAATTAGAGTTCACCATTTGGGAGTCACTCCCTTTCCAGTGTGTGTTAGGCTAAACCTGAGGTAGGTGGTGAAGCTGTGTGAAAATTTGGGCTTTTTGTACTGATACGTGGCATCCACATTTTGCTAGGTGGTTTAGAAGTTTGTTAGTGTGTTTTTGGGGATCAGAAAAAGAGGGGCTGCATAATCACCCAAATATTGTAGAAGAGTAGAAGGGGACAGATTAATGTCATGGTGGTCATGGGCTAGATCTTGTCCAAATAGGTGAGAGCTGTCCCAGAACCCTTGGGGGTGTATGGTCCAGGTTAATTGTTGTGACATGGGTGTTAGGGTCTGTCCAGGTGAATGAAAATAAATTCTTGGAGTTGGGGTGCAGGGAATGGTAAAAAAGACTTCTTTTAGGTCAAGCACATTGTAGTATGTGGTGTTGGATGGGAGAAGAGAAAAAATAGTGTATGGGTTTGGGACTACTGGGTGCATTGGGGTAATAATTTGGTTGATGACATGTCGCTCTTGGATTAAGCAATAGGATCCACTGGCCTTTGTGACTGGTAAGATAAAGATGTTATTTGGAGAAATTGGTGGGTCTGAAGAGGCCTGCTTATAAGAGGTGAGTAATTTTGTTTGATGCCTCGCAGGGCATTAAGAGGGACAGGATATTGGGGTTTGAAAGGAGTGTGGATAGGATTTTTGAGTTGAACCAGGACTGGTTTGTGGTGGGCAACAATGATAGGAACTTTGATGTTCCATATTTCCAGATTGACAGAACTCAGTGGGAAAGGAAGAACAGGGGACGGGGTTGGGGATAAGTCTGTTAAGGAAAGGAGGAAGATGCCATGTTGGATTTGAGAAGAGGTGATGCATATTTGTACTCTAAATTGTTAATGCTTAAAATGTCTTTTCCAAGGACTGGAGTTGGACAGAGGGAAAGCACTAAAAATGAATGGGTGAACAGGTGGCTTTCTAGTGAACATGACAAAAGAGGAGTTGTGAGACTATTTCATTGACTCCCACTATTGAGATTGATGAGTGAGTTAAGTGTTTAGGGAATTCAGAAAGTGCAGAATAAGTGACCACATATCGATAAGGAATGAAACTGGCTTATCTGCCACCATCAGAATTATCCGAAGTTCCACTTTAGAGATGGGTGTGGGGGCCTGTGCAGTTCCTGAGCACCTTCAATCATCTGTTGCTAGTCCCAGAAGGTCTTAGTGGTTGAATCCAGGGATGAGTCTGACTGGGTAACCACTGCCCTCTTGCCTTGTGATGCCTGGGGACAATCAGACCTCCAGTGGATACTGTACTTCACAGTGGGCATGGCCCCAGAGGAGGTTGTGGGTTTGGGCACTGCATGGTCCAGAACCCAGGCAGTTTACATTTGAAGCATGGCCCCAGTAGGATTTTTCTATCTGCCTGGAGTAGGGTGGATATTGGGAACTCTGGAGGGCAGAGCAAGTAGCTGGTAGACTCAGTTATGAGATTTGTTTTTAGCCTCTTCCCTTTGCCTTTCTCATGCGGCTTGTTCTACATCTTGGTTGTTAAAAACTCTGAAGGCTAGGTTAACAAGCTTGGTCTGACTAGTTTGGGGTCCACTTCTGACTTCTGGAGCTTTGGAATGTCAGGCACTGGCTGGGAGATAAAATGCATGTGAAGGAGAATGGTGCTCTCTGATGAGCCTGGGTTTAGACTGGTATAATGCAGGAGGGTGTCCGGCAGCCTTGTAAGGAAGAGAGCAGGGTTTTCATCAGCTTTTTGTGAGATTTCTTTGAGTCTGTCATAATTTACAGCTTTATGAGCAGCTGCTTGTAGTCCCACAACTAGGCAATTTATCATAGAGTTGCAGGATGGGCAGCCAGGTTTCCCTTCCTGATAAAAATAGCTAGGTTCCTCCTGGGGCACTGCTGTGGCTCCAACAGGGCTGTGGGCAGTGTCCTGTTAATTCAGGGTATCTGCACAAGCCAAACACATTCCTTTTCCTCTGGGTTAGACAGATGGAATGAATGATATAAAAGTCTCCCCAAGAAAGGTCATAAGACCCCATTACATATTGAAATTTTTCCGTACAATGAGACAGTTCAGAGGAATAGGACCTGAGGTGATGTTCAGTCTGGGAGAGATCAGAGTAGGAGAAGGGATTATGGACCCATATGGGGTTTTCAGGACCTGTAACTTCCCTAAGGGGAAGTACAGGGTGTGGTCAGAATGACTGGGTTCAAGGAGTGGAGGGGGGGCGTGGAGAAGGGTCTGGTGAATTTGACTTGAAAGTGGAGAGAGGTGCCAGGGGGTTTCTGGATGAGGGAGAGAAGCAGGAGTGGCAGAGGGACCCAGAGCAGCTGGCAGAGCTTGCACATAAGGAGGGGGAATAGTCATTCAATGGATTGAAGGATGCTTCTGAAGAGACATCAGGAGGGCAGCAAGGATATTTTAGGAGTGGAGAGTGAAGAAGGAGAATTTGAAAAGTGGGGCAGAACTGACGGGGTGGGGGGGACCTGCACAGCTCAAAAAAGGCTTGAACATATGAGATTTTGCTCCATTTGTTCAAGTGTCAACAATAATTATCGAGATCTATAAGTATTTGGGGGTCTAAGGTTCCATTTTTTTTGGCTAAATGGATTTATTGTTGAGGCGTAATGAAGCCAGGCAGGGCTACAGTAAAAGATGAACCTTTTCAGTTGGAGATTGGATTCAGACTGAGGTCTTCTAGACTTTGAAAGAGGCACCACCTGAGGATATTTTTAGGGGGTTGATTGGCTGTTGCCCATGGGTTTAAGGAGATTTCACTGAGTTCCCAAGGCCCTGATGGATCACAGGAGGCCTCCCACCCTGTGTCTCATCAGGCCAGATATGGAACAGAGAACCAGAGGGAGGTGTCCCTCCATCTGGTCACTCCACCGAACTGAGGGTCTAGGACCCAGGGCATCCCCTTACCCGGCACTTGAGTTTTCAAGTAAGTGAGAGTTGTCCTGGACAGCAGAGAATGGATTGGAATGGAGGAGGGTTCCAGATGTCTGGGAAAAGGGTGGATGGAGTTTTCCCAGGTTTCTGAATGGAGGACAATGAAGAACAGAGGAGGGTGTCAGCCTGAATAATTGATGGTGTAGATGGAAAGGGACCAAACCAGTGGACTCCCTTGATCTTGGCTCTTGGGTTTCAGCACCAAACATGGTAGGTTCAGAGGGAAGTCAAGGAAGCAGGGGAGGGGGGTGGGGTGGTGTATCTTAGAAATCAGATCAGGAGCTGAGGTCCATTCAAGCAAAGCTTTCAAAGAAAGGCAGAGCTTATCAGGGGGGCTGCATCTGAGTGGACAGCAGTGAGGAGGAAGGGGTAAGAGAGTTTTATAACTCATGCTGTAGCTAGACTACAAAGCATTTCTGGAGCTAGACTACAAAGGACTAGGTTGTGATGATTTCTGCTAGCTTTGTAGTTTTAGGGGCAGGTGATGATAATTCATGTTGACTTTGTAGTTCCATCTGCATGGATTATGTTATCATTCCTCTGACATGGATTACCACTATCCTATCAACAGAAATGCTTAGGGAAGGGAGTGGAGGCTGGAACTCTGGTTTCATACCAATTAGGAATCCACAGCTACAGGAAAAGGGGAGGGAGAGAGGTGATGGGGGACAGGATGGGAGCTCTGGGACTAACAGTCCACAGTCTTGTGGTAGGGGTAATTTGTAGTGATGTGTGTATAAATTCCATTTTGGGTAAGCTTTTTATCAGAGCCATCACAGAAATAAGGTGGCTTTGAATCATCCTTTGGGCTGTCTCCTCCTGAAGCTTCCTTTCCTTTTCTGACTGTGAGTTGTCAGCCATTAAATTGAGGCCTGATGGCATTACATGGCCCATTTTGGACATGGAAGACCCCACTCCATGGGGGTCAGATGGGCTGGTGTTTGCAGCACTGATAGTTCCTATGGGGTACGGCAGGGGCCAGGTGGGCCATGGTGTCTGGAACCTGGATGGTCTGAAGTGATACCTTGAGCTGCACATGCTGCACCAGGGCCTCAGGCACCTCCCAGCCCTCCCTCCTCTCCCAGGACAGCATGGTGGATGTGATCTTGAAGTTTGTGTTGGGAAACCCAAAATGGCACACGTTGTGGCAGTGGCAGCTGCAGCAGCAGCACCCTGCACCTCTGGAACACGTCATCCAGGAACAAGCAGTTCTTGCTGAGGAAGCACAGGTAGAAGTCAGTGCTGGTGCCCGCATCAGCTAGGGCTGGACTGTGGGGCGGGGGCCGCCCTGCCAAGGCCACCACCATGCCCACGGGGGCATGAAAAACTCAAGGTGGCACTGGGAGATGAAGCTTGAGTGGCCCACACTTGCATCCATGGAGCCCTGAGACAAGTTGCACCCAATGGTGACCAATTGCTTCTTCATCAGGTACTGGAACTCACATCTCTCAAGCCATGCCACAGTCCAGTCACCCTGCAGGGGCCCACCACCCCAACCCCAGCAGCAAGGCCTGGTGCAGGGGTCCCAGACGGGCAGCACTGCCACAGCCATGCCGAGGCCCATCTGTGCTCTTCACTGGGGCCGCCGTGCTCCAAGGTGAAGTCCCCTCAACGTAGTTTTGATTTGCATATACCTAATGACTAAAGACATTCAGTATCTTTTCATGGGGTTGTTGACCAAGTGCATATATTCCTTGAAGAAATGTCTATTCAAGTACTTTGCACATCTCTTATGAGATTGTTTTTTAAGGGGTAGGGAGAGTGTATATATGTGTGTGTGTGTGATATATTTATATATATCAATTTTAAACTTATTAAAACTTGTATAGTTCATGCTTATATATTTGCAAAACAAAAAAATCTGAAATCCTCCATGCCTCCCTTTGTAAAACCATCCATTTATATTCTTTGTTATTAATGTTTGTTCAAATCCAAAACTAGGAGAAATGGAAAAGAAGTACTTTTTTCTTATGTTTGAATGGTCATTAAAGAGGAGAGAATAACTGGGGTAAACTTTACCATCCTCTATTTCATTTTGTAAAGGACTGGTGTGACAGGAAAAAATCAAGAGTCTTAAAATTACTCTTAAGCCAACAGATAGTATGAAGATATCAGAAATGCAATGATAATAGGAGCTTGTATTTCCCAGAAAATTGAAAATGCAAGACATCATACCAGAACCAACTAGGAACATCTTTTAGTACAGCAGCCTGAAGAGTCCCTTGCTTATGTTTGTGGACACTTTGACCTTACACCTGAAAAAGAACACCAGTTGTATAGACATCAGAGAGGCAATACCTGCTGTCTCCAAGTTCTCTAGGAAATCTGTTCATTCTGAAGAATGCTGGATATTGGCCAGTATTGTTCTGTCATTTTAATAAATAAAACACCTATCACCTGTATTTTAATAAGTGCTTATTTGATAAGAAGGATTTTAGCCATTAGTTCATTGGAGCTCTCAACATATCTAACAAATTGGAAAACTATTTTGCAAGTGAGGAACTTGAGGATGTTATATACTAAAATTAACCTATAGTCTTTTTTTTAAGATTTATTATTATTTATTTATTTCTCTCCCCTTCCACACCCCACCCCCAGTTGTCTGCTCTCTGTGTCCATTCGCTGTGTGTTCTTCTTGTGTCCGCTTGTATTCTTGTTAACGGCACCTGGAATCCGTGTCTCGTTTTTGTTGCATCATCTTGCTGCATCTGCTCTCTGTGTGTGCAGTGCCACTCATGGGCAGGCTGCACTTTTTTTATGCTGGGCGGTTCTTACAGGGCGCACTCCTTGCACATGTGTCTCCCCTACACAGGGGACACCCCTGCATGACAGGGCGGGCACTCCTTGCGTGCATCAGCACTGCATGTGGGCCAGCTCCACACGGGTCAAGGAGGCCCGGGGTTTGAACCGTGGACCTCCCATGTGGTAGGCAGATGCCCTATCCGTTGGGTAAAATCTGCTTCCCTATAGAGTCTTTTTTATTTTATTTTATTTTTAAAAATTTCTCTCCCCTTGCCCCCCTACCCCAGTTGTTTATTCTCTGTGTTTATTTGCTGCTTGTTCTTCTTTGTCCATTTCTGCTGTTATCAGTGGCACGGGAATCTGTGTTTCTTTTTGTTGCATCATCTTGTTGTGTCAACTCTCCGTGTGTGTGGTGCCATTCCTGGGCAGGCTGAAATTTCTTTTGTGCTGGGCAGCTCTCCTTATGGGGTGCAGTCCTTGTGCATGGGGCTCCCCTACATGGGGGACACCTCTGTGTGGCACAGCACTCCTTGCATGCATCAGCACTGTGTGTGGGTCAGCTCCACATGGGTCAAGAGGCCCAGGGTTTGAACCGCAGATCTCTCATGTGGTAGATGGATGCCTTATCCACTGGGCCAAGTCTGCTTTCCCCTATAGAATCTTAAAGAGACACAGGTCATGCATATTGCTTGTCTTCTGGTGAACCTCTATGTGTACTTGAAATTGGTGAGCAGGAATGTTGTAGTTATGGATTCTCAAGTAATAACTTTATTAATAACACTTTAGAAGTCACCAGTTTATTGAAAGTTACAGGTTATTCAAGGAATGGCTAGGATGTTTCGCAGCATACCTCATGAGTTATTTTATTATAATGAAGTTAAAATGTGTTGAGAGTATGCATATCTCTGTGAGTATGTGGGAAAGGCATGTTCTCTATCAGCCTAGAGAACATTTTTCTGAAACAACAAGCATAACCTGGGCTCTCCATAAGTATAGCATCTCGTTCCCAGTGCTATCATCCTGATCATCCTCCTTTGGACATGGGTAGGCATGGCCCTGGGTTAGCTAAAATGTTCACTGTGTCTCAGGAATCAGTGATCTTTGATGATGTAGCTACTGACTTCACCCAGCAAGAGTGAGCCCTCTGGCAGATCCAAGAGCTGTTCAAATATGTGATGCTGGAAAACATCACTCATCTGTTCTTTATGGGTGATTATCTCTATATTGATTATATGTTTATCGACAAATATCTAGACAATCTTTCCCATATTTTACTTCATAACTTGCCCTGATTCTTTCATGGACCTTAAATCTACATGAAGGAAATTTGTTTCTTATTTATTAACCTATACGTATTTTGTCACTTTAAAGGTTGTCCTTGGTACTCAATCCTCAATATCCAAAATTGTGCTAGGAATTCAATGAATATTTTTAATGAGTAAATAAAAACATTACTATTGCTATTCTATGCTAAGAATGAAGCTGAGGTTTGAGACCATGGTAGTAAAAATAATGGGGATATCTTTTTCCATATAACCCTTATATGTTGGAAGTCATGTTTATTTGGATTGTTTTTATAATAATTTAAGTTCTGGTTTATTAAATCATTGACGGCTTTGCACTCTTTGAACCTGGGCATCAAAATCATCAACCAGATGACCTTACTGTCTTTGGACACAGCCAAGTATACTTTCTTCTCTGAGGAAGACTGTCAATGTTTTGATATTTAAAATGCTCTACCTTGGACCAGCCTCTATATGTTTGGCTTTTTGTTCC
Source organism: Dasypus novemcinctus (assembly GCF_030445035.2). Lineage (NCBI taxonomy): Eukaryota > Metazoa > Chordata > Mammalia > Cingulata > Dasypodidae > Dasypus > Dasypus novemcinctus. Next base: position 18,040,340 of record NC_080700.1, read on the forward strand.
CTTGGTAGCCAGCTCTGGACTTCAAGATCATGCACTACTTTCAGCATAGATCTCCCAATCTCTATATAGGAGATCAGTCCTGTAACTTGGATGTGATTTTCCAGTGGAATAGAGATGAGCTGTGTAGGGAAGAGAAAGGATACCTCCAAGGTTAGAATCTAGTGGAGATCCAGAAACCTGTGCTTCAATATGAGGAAGAGCCTGGTCAGTGAGAATGCAGGACCTTGGAAGTGTCAACTGAAAATTTCCTTGAGTGGATGATATTTTCTGAAATGGCAACGAGAACAATGGGAAATTCCAAAGATAGTGTAATTATATTTTTCACTACTCTCTACTCATATGTCCTTCTTTAATTACCTTGGCCTCAGGCAATGAATGTTCATATATATATACATATATATATATATAAGTTAACTGTTACATAATTGTCTTCAACTTGGTCCTCCATTGTAATCAATTTCCATCTTTTTACCTCCCCAACATCCCAGCCTCATATTTATCTTTCTCTTATCTTTATCTAGAAAATTCTTCCTAATCATCAATGTCCTAAAATGTTTGTCCACTAACTTGCTTTTTCCTCCATTTCTCATTCTTTTGCCATTTAAGGACAGTATTCATTATATTTCGCCAGAAAAATAAAACCAAATTATACACACACACATATACAAAGAGAGAGAGAGAGAGAGAGAGAGAGAGAGAGAGAGAGAGAGAGAGAGAGAGAGAATTTGTTATAGGAATTGGCTCATGAGAATGTGGCAAGTCTAAATTCTGTATGGCAGGCTGCAAGCTAAAATCACTGATTACTGTGTGTTTGAATGCCCCAGGGGAAAATGACAGGAGGTATAAATTCTTTCTGACTCATAAAATTATGTTTTACCTTTTAAAACTTCCAACTTATTGTATAAGGGGGCTCCCCACATTGATGAATGCAGTCTTCTTTGTTGATTGTAGATGAAATAAGTCAAAGATAGACTCAACTTACTATAGATGCAATTTTTTTTTTGAAATATCTCCACAACAACAATCAGGCTAGTGCTTGCTTGAACAAACACCTGGAAAACATAACTTTGCATAATTGATGCATATATTTACCCATCACAAGTATATTTAAATATACTTACATTTGGTTCTTTTTCTACACTTTCATTTTCCTAATAGCATTCTACAAATTTAATTTGTTATTATTTCAGTCAGGGAAAGAGCCTTGCTAAACAAGAATATTATCCAAGAAATTATATCCACCATCATGTCAAAGATAAGCTTCATGTGTGTGAAAACTGGTCATCCAAATAGGAGTAAGTCATGAATTCCCACATTTATCTGACTGCAGAAGATGGAAGATCAATTAGAGAGTTACAGGGATCATGTTTCTCCCAGAAAAATAGCTAGAAGACAGGAAGAAACTGGAAAAACTGTTCTAAGGTTGTGGAGAACAGGACAGTGCTAGGCAGCACCCAGAAGAGAGAAGGGTGAAGAGAAGGAGACTGCAATGAGGATCTTTGAGTAACTTGGGACACGCTGCTAGCACACAAACACCAATCACAGAGCAGACAACTTTGGGTCATCCAGTCCTTAGCAGATGGCTATGGGCTGAGAGGACTGGAGGATCCATATTCCCAGGAATGGGGAGATGAAGGTTACACAACCTACTGCCAATCGAGCTTTTGGATGGTGACTGTGGTCTGTTGGGTACCATGGTTTCCACCTGTCCTAACTGGGGGTGACTGTGCCATTGTTTCCTCCTGGAAGCTGGCAGAGAGCTAAAGATAGCCTGCTCTCTCAAATACCCTCCGCACTGACCAGTACTGCTTGCTACCATTACAGAGGGGAGATGAGACTTGTTTCCTCCCTGGGAAAATAGAGGGTGCAGCTGAGGGGTGATCAGCATGACTGAACTGCAAGGCTTGGCTCTGAATAGCCCACCCAGAGGGGACCCTCCCTGGACATTGCTTAGGCATCACCTGCCAGGTTGTGGTTCCATTGAAAACGTCTCCTACTAGAGTTTGAGCAGAGAGATTTGTTATAGAGCACCATCTGCTTTCAGGCCAGGAAGGTGCACTCCAGGAAACGTTTTTGGTGACTTTACTATCCCCTTTACCAAGGTCCTTCAGAACTTGTCTGCGCCACATAAGTGGGTACCTGGCCCAGTTTTATCCATATGCTTATGTTTCCATTTATGTAAAATTCAAAAGAGGCAAAACTATACTAAGGTATGAAAAGTCTGTGTTACAGTTTCCTCTGGGGAGACAGAGGGACCTCATGATTGGGAGAGTGTTTTGGGGGTGCTGGTCATGTTCTCATTGTTGATTGGGGAGCTAATTTCATGGGAGTCTTCTCTTTGTGAAAATTCTGGATCCGAATATTTATGGTTTATGCTCATTTCTGTTTATAGGTCATACCTCAGTTAAGTTAGTTTAACAAAATATGTAACCAATAAAAAAAATAATTATTTGATTAGTAACCAGGCTGTATTTCCAGCCTTTCCCCTGGCAAAACCATTATGGTTATGACTTCCCCTGAAATTCAGCTACTTGTGTGATCCTCTTTTGGTGTTACATTTTTCTCAAGTAAACTGGTTAAAATGTGCTGTCAACCAATGAAGAACATAAATCAAAAAGTTAGATGATTCCATTAGATGATTCCATCTGATGCCTTTATTTCTTCATTAGAGCATGAAAACTCCTACTCCTTAGTTCTTTTTAAATTATCATTTGAATCTTTACTTCTTTAGCCTTGTTGGATTATGGTCTTATTAGTCAGCCAAAGGGGTGCTGATGTAAAATATCAGAAGCCGGTTGGCTTTTATAAAGGTTATTTATTTGCAGTAGGAGCTTACCAGGCCATAAAGCATAGGTTACTTCACTCACCAAAGTCTATTTCCACATGTTAGAGCAACATAGCTGCTCACATCCATCAGGGCTCAGGCTTCCTGGGTCCCTCTCTTCCCAGATCTTGTCTCTCTTTCCTCTGTGTGATTACTTCCCAGGGCTCCAGCTTAAGACTTCAGCATCAAACTCCAACATCAAAACTCCAATATTAAAATCCTTCAACTCTCTCCTTTGCCATGTCTTTTATCTGTGGAGACCCCACCCCCCAAGGAGCAGGGACTCAACACCTTACTGGTGTTGAATACTTGATTACTTAATCACGTAAACCTCTGAATCCAATATAATCTAATATGCCCAGAGGAAGAGTTCAGTTTTGCAAATATAATCCAATATTTCTTTTTGGAATTCATCAATTATAGCAAACTGCTACAGTGGTGTTTTATCTCAGTTCAGAGAGAAGAAATCTCATATTCTACTTAGGCCCTTAGTCTCAGAGGACTATTTTGTTCAGATAGCAAGCATCTTTGAATTCATTGCTGTTTTTGAAAAAATCAATTTTATTGATACATAATCATAAATCACATGATTCATGCAAAGGGTACAATCAATGGTATTTTGCATAATCACATAGTTGTGCATTTATCATTTCATTCATTCTTAGAACGTTTTCATTATTCCAAAAATATACTAATAAACAAGAAACCCTAACCCTTAATAATGACTTCTCAACCTCTCTATCCTTTCTCTGCCATACATGGTTGCTATTCGGTATCTGCTCTCTAATTTATTTCATATTTTGTATGCGTGGAGTCAAACAATATGTAGTACATTTTGCTAGTTTCTTTCATTAATATATTTCCTGTTTTTACCCTTAGTGGAAGATTATTAATAAATTACTATATACTGCTCTCCACAGTTTGCTTTGGTTGAAATTTTGCCTGTCATAACATTAAGATACCATTGTTCTGTTTGAAGGAAATACAGTATATATGCAGTATTAACCATACTCATATTTAACATGAGGTTTCACTATGATATTCAGTCCCATATTTCATTTATTAACATTCCTTCTAGTAAAATACATGACTTTCCCTTTCAACCACTTTCATACACATATATTAGCGCTACTAATTACAATCATGAAGACATGATTTTATCATTTCTATTCATTTCCAAAGATTTATAAGCAATGTTTTGTTTTTGTTTTTGTTTTTGTTTTTTACCAGTGCTGCAGAGATTAAACCCCAGTTTTCCATCCCTTAAACTCATTCTATTTTCTGGTGACCTATATTCTAGTTAACTCTATGAGTTCACACAATATATTTAGTTCATAATAGCACAATCTTACAATATTTGTCCTCTTGTGTCTGGCTTGCTTTACTCAACTTAATGTTCTCCAGCTTCATCATGTTGCCACATGCTCCATGACTTAATTTATTCTATACCTGAATAATATTCCATCATATGTATGCACTTCAGTTTGTTTTTTCACTCATCAATTGACAGACACCGAGATTGTTTTCATCTTTCAGCCATTATGAACAACACTGCTTTGAACATCAGTGAGCAGAATTCTGTTCATGTCACTGCTCTCATGAATACATTTTATTCATATTTCTGGGTCACATGGTATAGCTATATTTAACCTCCCTGGGAACTGTCAAACAGTCCCCTCAAGTGGCTATACCATTATGCTTTCCCACAGTGAATAAGCATTCCTCTCTCTCCACATCCTTTCCAAAATTTGTAGTTGACTTTTTAATAGTGGCCATTTTATTAGGTATGAAATGATATCTCATTGTAGCTTTGATTTGAATTTCCCTAATCACTAGTGATGTTGAATAGTTTTTCATGTGTTTTTTCATAATTTGTATTTCTTGTATGGACAAATTTCTATCCAGGTCATTTGCCCATTTAAAAAATCAAGTCATTTGTCTTTTTATTGTTGAATAGTAGAATCTCTTTATGCATCATGTATATTAAAACCTTAGCAGATACGTGATTTCCAAATATTTTCTGCCATTATTTCAGCTACCTTTTCACCCTTTCGATAAAGTCCTTTAAGGTGCAAAAGTGTTTAATTTTGAGATGGTGTCATTTATCTTTCTTTTCTTTTGTTGCTCATCCTTTGGCCATAAGGTCCAAAAAACCACCACGGACCACAAAATCTTGAAATGTTTCCCTATGTTTTCTTCTATTGGCTCTGTGGTTTCTTTTTTATTTGATTCATTTTGATTTGATTCTTGTAGAGGGAGTGAGATAGTGGTCCTGTTTCATTCTTTTGGTTATAGATATCTACCTCTCCCAGCATTATGGTTGAAGAGACTGTTTTGTCCCAGTTATGTGGACTTAGGAGGTTTGTTAAGAAAAAACAAGGCAGCAGACTTGGCCCAGTGGTAAGGGCATTCGTCTACCACATGGGAGGTCTGTGGTTCAAACCCCAGGCCTCCTTGACCCGTGTGGAGCTGGCCCATGTGCAGTGCTGATGCCCACAAGGAGTGCCCTGCCATGCAGGGGTATCCCCTACATAGGGGAGCCCCATGCTCAGGGAGTGAGCCCTGTAAGGAGAGCCGCGCAGTGTGAAAGGAAATGCAGCCTGCCCAGGAATGGCGCCGCACACACAGAGAGCTGACACAATAAAAAAGAAACACAGATTCCCGTGCCACTGACAACAACAGAAGTGGACAAAGAAGGTTGAGCAAATAGACACAGAGAACAGACAACCGGGGTGGGGGGGAAGGGGAGAGAAATAAATAAATAAATAAATCTTGAAAAAAAACGAGTTAAATAAAGAGGTAAGGGTCTATTTCTGGAGTCTCAATTCTATTTTGCTAATCAATGGGTCTATATTCATGCCAATGAAATGCTTTTTGACCACAGTAACTTTGTAATATGTTTCAAGATCAGACAGTAGGGGTCCTCTCATGTCACTATTCTTTTTAGGAAGTTTTTGGCTATTCAGGAGCCCTTTCCCTTCCAAATAAATTTGTTATTTGCCTTTTCTACGTCTGTAAAGTTTTGCACTTTATCTATAAATCAGTTTAAGGTAGGATTGACATCTTCATGATATTGAATGTTTCCATTTGTTTAGGTCTTTTCTTTGATTTCTTTTAGCAGTATTTTGTAGTTTTCTGAATACAATTGCTTTACATATTTGGTTAAATTTATTCCTAGATATTTGAGTCTTTGTTGCTATTGTTAATGGAATTTATTTCCTTATGTCTTCCTTATTATTGAGCTATTGCTCAATAATAGTATACAGAAGCATTACAGATTTTTGCATGTTGATCTTGTATCCTACCAATTTGCTGAAATCTTATTAGCTCAAGTGACTTTGTTGTACACATTTCAGAATTTTCTAAATATAGGATTGGGTCATCTGTGAAGAGTGAGTTTTACTTCCTCTTTTCCTACTTCAGTGCATGTTTTCTTGTCTAATTGCTCTAGCTAGAACATCTAGTACAATGTTGAATAACAGTGGTGACAGTGCATATCCATGTCTTATTCCCAATCTTAGAAGGAAAGATTTCAACCTTTCCCCTCTGGGCATAATGTTGGCTATGGATTTTTAATATATATCCTTGTTCATATTGAGGAACTTCCTTCTATTCTAATCTTTCAAAGTATTCTTTATCAATAAAGGATGTTGGATTGTATCAAATGCCTTTTCTGCATCAATCAATATGATCATGTGTTTTTTTTCCTTGAATTTGTTAATGTGGTATGTTATATTAATTGATTTTCTTGTGTTGATTTATTCCATACCAGGAATAAATCCCACTTGATCATTGTGTATATACATTGTGTGCATATATAAGTTTGTGTCCTTGCTTTCATTTCTACTGGATATACACCCAACAGTAGAATTGCTGGGTCATATGGCAAATCTAAAGTTAGTTTTTTAGAAACTGCCAAACTGTCCTCCAGAATGGCTGGATCCTTTGCATTTCCACAAGCAGTGGATGAGTGTTTCCATTCCTCCACATCCTCTCTAGCACTTATAGTATTCTGTTTTTTTATAGCTGTCATTCTTATGGGAGTAAGATGGTATCTCATTGTAATTTTGGTATGTATTTCCCTAACAATTAATGATGCTGAGCATTTTTTCATGTATTTTTTAGCCATTTGTATTTCTTCTTTGGAGAAGTGTCTGTTTAAGCCTCTTGCCCATTTTTTAAATGGGTTGTTTGTCTTTTTATTTTCAAGATATAGGAGCTCTTTATATGTGCAGGATACTAGTCTCCTATCAGATACATGTTTACCAAATATTTTCTCATTTAGTAGGCTGTCTTTTCACTTTTCTTTTTCTTTTTTTAAAGATTTTTATTTATTTCTCTCCCCTTCCCCCCTCTCCTGCCCCAGTTGTCTGTTCTCTGTGTCCATTCCCTGTGTGTTCTTCTGTGTCCACTTCTATTCTTGTCAGAGGCACCAGGAATCTGTGTCTCTTTTTGTTGCATCATCTTGCTGCATCAGCTCTCTGTGTGTGTGGCACCACTCCTGGGCAGGCTGAACTTTCTTTTGTGCTGGGTGGCTCTCCTTACAGGGCATACTCCTTGCACATGGGGCTCCTCTACACAGGGGACACCCCTACATGGCACAGCACTCCTTGTGTGAATCAGCACTGCTTGTGGGCCAGCTCCACATGGATCAAGGAGGCCCTGGGTTTGAACCGTGGACCTCCCATGTGGTAGGCGGATGCCCTATCCATTGAGCCAAGTCCACTTCCTCTTTTCACCTTCTTTACAAACTCCTTCAAGGTGCAAAAGTGTTTAATTTTGAGAAGTACCATTCATCTGTTTGTTCTTTAGCTGCTTGTGCTTTGGGTGTGAAGTCTCAGGGACGCTGTAGCCACCAGCCCTAAGGGGAAGGGTCCCACCTCCCCACAACTTCTGACCTCAGTTCTAGAAACCCACAATTCTACCTTTAGCAAACACTACTTCTATCATAGTCTCTCCAAATCGATGTCCAGACACTTCCTGCCTTGCAAGCCCTGAACAGCCCGCTCCAGCAAGATTTCAACCCTACTCAGCTGTTCTTTTGCAGGAGAGATTATGAGGTGCACTCACTCAGATACCATCTTCCCCTGCCTCTCTGCCATGCCTTTTATCTGTGAGTCCCCACCCACCAAGGGGTTGGGACTCAATGCCCTAATGGCATGGCCCAATTAAAGCCCTAATCATAACTTAAGCCCAGGAACAGATCCGATTACTAACATAATCCAATATCTATTTTTGGAATTCATAACCATAAAAATCTCCTGCAACTACCTATATTCTTCCATTGAGGAATCTGGTCAATGAGGTTTCAAGATCAGCAGAACGAACCTTTGAATCTTAAAATAACCTCATATTACCTGGATTTATGCTATAAATGTTTCTGAACAAATGCAATATCAGAAGGTAATGGGATGTGTTCAAGGAAAGAATCTCAACCTCCTTGGAGGGACAACCTGCTCCATTTATTTTTCCTTGGAGCCCTTCAAAACCACTCTCCAGTCATCAGTAGAACAAGACTTTCACCAACAAAAGAGATAAAAGTCTATAATTCTGCAAGTTACAAATACTGAGACCATTATTTAAAAGGTGTTGGCACATTACATTATTCCCAAGGAATGTTCATCTGTGAACTCAACCAAGGACAAGAGACTTGGAAGAAACAAGCTGCACATATAATTCCCATTTTGGGGAGCCCTGATACATTCTCTAATAGACTGGCAAGAATCTCTAGAGTAAATGGGTAGTGCCTAGCAAAGGAGAACAGACCAATACACCAGGCCCTTTATATGGATGGTTGTACCTTGTTCTTGTGAAATTGAAACTTAGCTTAGTAATATTTATTACCTAAGCATTACCTCTGAGAAGTCTCCTTTTTCCTCAAATGTGGCCTCTCTCTAAGCCAAACTCAGTTTATAAACTCACTACTTGCTTCCTGGCATGGGTCATGACTCCCAGGCATGAGCATCTTAGCACTGAGGGATTATTACCAAGCACCCACTAACAGTGCATTTGGAAAAAGACTGAGACCAAAAAGGGGAAATATTACATACAAATGAGTTTTTATGACCAAGAGATTTCAAAGTGAGTCAGGAGGACATTCCAGAGGTTATAGTCATGCACCTCTCAGCAGGATCTCTTTGACTGCCATGGTAAGCAGTGCCTCGAGAAGAGGTGCTCCTGAGTTCTCTAGAGGCCCATCTAGACACTATGGGCAGGGCAGACAACTCCAAGAAATCAGCATCTCATTGTTGGGCCTAACATTGGAATGTATGATGACCTATCTCCTAATGTTTCAGAATTAGGCTCATTTATAATTCTACACCCTGAAGGTGGAGGGGGTAGGGAAAGTGTGCAGATAGGCTTCCTGCCTGGCACCTGGGGCCTTGCCTGGCACCTACCACTTGGGCATCCTTGTGGTGGCTGAGCTCTCTGCACAGGTAATCAGGGTTGCAGCACAGGCTGGCCAGCCCAGGGCACTGGATCACCAGCTCAGTGGTGGGCTGGGATGAGTGACTGGTGCCAGAGCTTTTGTAAGACCTTGAGGCCTCACCCTTGGAGCCTCCAGCAGCTCACAGCTCAGCATGCAGCCTTCCACCTCAGGGTGCCCTGCAACTGCTACCTCTTCTGGAACCACACCTGGCTAAGGTGATGTCCAGATGGGTCTGCAGATGCTAGGATTCTGTGGCATCAGCAGCAGGAGGGAGGGAGGGGAGTGGGTGGGGTGGGCCAGGTGGGGAAGATGCAGCACCCTCCAGCTTGTAGCTCCACTCAGGCACCACCCCAGGCTCCACCCTCACCTGCACAGTGTGGCAGGACTGGGGCTGCTCCTCTGCCCCTGGTAGTTCTGGCATATGCTGGCAGGGGTTGTGAGGAGTGGAAGAAATGAGAACTGAAGTGGGGGAAGCTTCAGGTGGACCTAGGGTTCTGTTTCAATTTCTTCTCTGGAGTCTGAAAGACCAGGGTTAACATCTGGGCTCCTTCACTGGGTGCCTTGCAACAAACCAGTTCTGAGGTTAAGCCAGGGCAGGAGCAGAGCAGGCATGAGGCATAGGGGTGAGAGTGGGTGGCTTAGTACAGGATCTGCATGAAAGACACACTTTAAATCATGTGAATGACATCTAAATTTCTGAAACAGACAACCTAATTGAGGAGGGAAGCTGGCACACAGTGACCAGTGGTGATTAATGTTAGTTTCCTCTTTTAGCCAAAAAAGGTTATTGCTATCTCTTTCTGAGCATTGAGTCAGGTCAAACTCAGGTTTTATGCTGAAAGGCATGAATTAGGGACCAATTTGCAAATCAAGTGTGCAGGCTAATTGTAAGCTTAATGAAACACTGGCTTTCCAAGAATTGTTGCTTTGATGTTGAGTCCTTGCATACCTCAAACAGAATAAAGTTTCCCAAACTTTAGTCAGTGAGCAAGTCATGTAAAGAAGGTATTATTATTATTCCCATTTTACAGAAGAGGGGATGAAGGCTGCAGAGCAGAAGTGGCTTGTCCAAGGTCACGGGAATTGGTGGTTCCTAGTACTTAGGTTATAAGGTTTTTCACTGTACATTTCCCCTAATACAGTATACAATTCAGTTGGGCTTGTGAACTGCTAGCTGAGCTTGGTAAACATCATAACCAAGCAGATTTCAGTTTAAAGGACTTCTCACCATTTGGTTACCAAATATGGGAAAGACAATCATGTGGACAAAATGCCAGTTAAAGGTTGGCTGGATGGTAGCTCTGGCCTCTGCTCCCTCTCCAAACTCCAGTGAATGATAGTTAAAGGGATTTGTTAAGGGTGTAAACCTTCTGGGACACAGAAAAGGAAAGGAAACAATGACAACAAAATGTTGAAAGATGGAAAGAAAATGGCAAGAGGTAACTGACTTTGATCCAAGAAAGCTAAACCACAAACTGCAGCGAGAGAGGCTGAAGTGCAGTTTGGATTTTATCACAGAATAAAAGGCTCAGAAATGGGCAGCCCCAAGTACATCTAGATGTGTGGGCGAAGGCATGAGTAAAACAAGCAAGAGGATTGATTGAAAGTCTGTACAAGAAGCAATGGATCCCTGGATCCCCTCCCAAACTGTAGGCAACCCCACCCCCATCCTAGCAGAGGACTGAAGTTCTATTTTCTGGAGAAGGTAACAAAGAATCTGGTAGCTAGGGATCAGTAGGCACAGTTGAGAGCAGGGAAACAATCCTAAAAATGCGGGTGGATTAAGTGACAGCTTGCCTACCAAGTATTGAGACCTGAGACGTCTTTACCTAGAACATGGTGACCAAGACCACCTAGGCAGGGGAGCTTTTTCTGGGGAATGTGAGTAGCCCAAGGGTAAGACCTAAAGATCCTGACAAGGTAGAGCCCAGCTAGTCCACCCTACCCTGAATCTCACAGTTGAGAAATCTCATCCACAGGTATAGAACTTCCAATGAGTTTACTAGTCTCACATAGCCCTAAAGGCAATCATCAATATGGAGACTAAATCATATGCAGTATTCAATACTTAAACACTTTCCTGAAACAAAATTTTAAGTGAAAATTTATTCATATCATAAACTTCTGTTCTTTAAATATTTTAATAAACAACATTTAGAAGTGCTACAAAAGGGAAGTTTATTTCACTAGTATACTGCTGTATTCTTTCAGTTTTGCATCAGAACTAAGAACTTTTTGTTTTGTCCAGTAATGTGCAAATGGATTTTTTTGATCCACATAAGTCTCTTCAGGGGCTTAAAAAACTCTACAGCTGCACCAAACTTGGCATCCCCTAAACCCCAGTATATAGGGACCAATGCTGTGAACGGGAACGTCTGAGGTGCAGAGGCCAGTGAGATGCAGGCACCAGGTTCCCCAGGAGCCCCCTAAGGAGTCAAGAAACCCTAACTACTCCACCCCTACTAGCCCTCTGTCCCTTGCCATGCTGATTTGTAGTACAGCTGCAGTGACCACTTTGCTGGAAAAGATATTTAATGATTCTTTTTTGAACAAATAAAAAGTAGTTCATTAACACAAGGGGTGCAGAAAAACTTTATACATTTGAAAAGGAATGGGGAAAAGGCAATATGTAACATTGATAGACTTGACCACATAAAATTTACAATCTTTCACTCATTTCTCCCAAATGCCTCTATACATACATTAAATAATAAAATGGTAAATAGCAAAGTAGGTGAAAAAATAGCAATTCTTTGCTGGAATGAATTCAGTAAGATAGAAGAATAAAACTTACTGGATTTTGTTTAGGTTCTTGACTATGCTGCAGAAATGAACTTCAAGAGCACATCATATGAGTTAGGCAAGTAATTTATTCAGGTAGGAAAGGATGAAAAATGGGAGAAAATAACAGATCAGGGGTCCCAGTTAGAGAGAAAGGGGTTGAAAAGTGATAAAGTGGGCTGATTTACAGGCTACAGTTTCCCATTATAGATTATAAATCCCCAGGTTTACTTGTGTGGCCACACGGCAGAGGAAAAATGTTGAGAGTGGTATGCAGAGGGCAGGAACGGTGGTCCACAGGTGAGAGAGTGCCTGAGAGAGAGAGAGCTCAGGCCCTGTGCCTGCCTTTTTTTTTTATTTCAATATATTTAAATTTATTATTTTTTTTGAAATCTTTTTTTTTCCTTTTTTTTAATTGACTTTGTAATAATATTACATTAAAAATATATATGTGAGGTCCCATTCAACCCCACCCCCCCACCCCACCTCTCCCCCCCCCCAGCAACACTCGTTCCCATCATCATGACACATCCATTGGATTTGGTAAGTACATCTTTGGTGTGCCTACCTTTTTGAACTGTTAATTATCCCACTCCTTTCCTAATGTCAGGGGAGGAGTTCCATCTGTTTACCATTTGATTGATTATTTCTCCCATTGATCTCCCATCAAGGCCCAATGATAAAGTCCTTGAGGAATATCCAGGGTTTCTCTGGCTTCTGGAGGAAGTCTTCTGAGTGGCAGAATCATGGGGAGGGTCTTCCACCAGCCACCTTGGGGTTATCAATTTCCACATAGATTTCTTGCCAGGTTTCAGATCCATCCATTGATCCCCTATCTTACTAGCTTGCTTCATTCCCCCCTCAGAGAGTTTACACCTTTATTCTTAAAGGGGTGCTGAAGGGAGATGATCATTCTTCTGTAGCTACTTCCTGCTGTTTAGGAACAGTAGGCCCTACCTGACAAGGTGTAAAACCCTCTGGTTGCTCTACCTTGGTCAGAGGAAGATGGATCTGGCATCCTAGGTGAGTTTGGATGAAGTCCCCACATGGCTAATTAGATGTTGATTCTGGAAGAAATAGACTTGATTAGAAATTTGAAAATATATGGCACTAAGAGGATACTGGATCATAAAAGTAAAAAAGGCCAGCTGCCTGCAGAAGCTGAATTTTCCCAAAGTTGGTGGGAAACAGTATTCTTTGTTCAGTTATTTTATGGTATTGGTTAACTATAGAGATTAATAATGGGGTTAGGTATAAATTGCCAATCCCAGTTCCTATGGTAGGAAATAGGAATGGGAAGAGGCATTGCCCTTTTTAGTTAAGTTACAGGAGATGAAAAGAGCAAGATATTTAAAGGGGTGTCTGGTTTGCCCTCCCCCTAGCAATAGAGATTTGGGCTAGATTTAGAGGGAACAGCTGACTTTGACAGACACTACTTAGCTTTTTTCCTTGAAGTGGTATTTCAGGCCATTCAATGACTGGCACTTATGTGTCCCATCAGGTGCTTCTGGTGAACTGGCACTTTCTTGGGCAGCTGGATTCACTGGGATTTGTGCACCAAGCTGGAAATTCCTTTAAGTTAAACAAATGTGGAAGCAGCTTAACCACCCTCCAATAGAGAGTGAGGCCTGATTTCTTGCCTGGTTGTGATTGGAACCTGGTTTGCAGGTACTGGGTGAGAAAAGTTTCTCTCTTTTTTTTTTTTTAAAGATTTATTTATTTCTCTCCACTTCCCCCCCACCCCAGTTGTCTGTTCTCTGGGTCCATTTGCTGCATCTTCTTTGTCTGCTTCTGTTGTCAGTGGCATGGGAATCTGTGTTTCTTTTTGTTGCATCATCTTGTGTCAGCTATCTGTGTGTGCGGCACCATTCCTGGGCAGGCTGCACTTTCTTTTGCGCTGGGTGGCTCTCCTTACGGGGCTCACTCCGTGTGTGTGGGGCTCCCCTACATGGGGGGGGGCGGCACCCCTGTGTGGCAGGGCACTCCTTGCACACATCAGCACTGCACATGGGCCAGCTCCACATGGGTCAAGGAGGCCCGGGGTTTGAACCATGGACCTCCCATGTGGTAGACGGATGCCCTAACCACTGAGCCAAGTCTGCCGCCAAAAGGTTCTCTATGGACTATTTCAAAAGGCTAAGTTGAAGTGGGTTTTAGCCACCAAGTTTGCTATTTCCCTTCTGGTAGAAAAATGCTTAGCCCTGGTAGAATGGACTGTGGATTTGCCAGTCCTCTCCAGTGTATGAGTGGGACAGGTTCTGGAATAAGGGCTAGGAGGGGCACCTGGGATTTGCGTGTTCATTAACTACTGAGAAAATGGATGATTACCAAGACTTCTAACATGTCCAATATTTTTCTGCATAAGGTCTAGAATAGAAAAGATGTCACCATAATAATCAGGCATATATCTAGAGGATATATGTACAATACTTAATACTAATTAATGCACTACTCAATGCATAATTTTCTTTGAGCTGCAATTAATAGATTTAAGCTCCAGGTTTGCAATATCTTACATGTTATCTTTCCATGGGAGCAAGTCATAATGCCAATTGTGTTTAAGTTTTATTTACAGTACTCTTCTACTCATTGCTTCACTTGGTATGTCCTCTACACAGCTAACATGCTACAACACCATTGACCTTAGTGAGAAGCTAGGAAGGTAGGCTTCAGCGTGCTACAAGCTTGGTGTATAGCATCCTTTCACACTATGAAACAGTGCCAGTCTTTAGGTGATATCCATTGTATATTTGGCTGTACTGAGTCACTGTTGACTGCTGCAGGAGTTTGAAACTGCAATGTCATTTCCATTGACTTCAGGAGCACAACCAAGGGTGTAGTAGATACCTTTAATGTAATAGGGGTTAATAACTCAAATGGGGAGGCAATCTACTGTGTATTGAAGACCTGACTTGACTGCACAAGAGAGTTTGATAATGCTGAAGTCGATCTCTTTATTTTTACACACTTTTTAAATATTTCCAATGCAATGTGTTAAATATCAAATGAACTTTTTAGTACTTTGATGTTAATTACCAGGGATTTTACTTTAGTAGTATATGAAACTACTTTTTCCATTTTTAAAATGAAAACTGAACATTCCCAATGGAACCAAGGAAATTTTTCATTACCACCACTGGTATATGCACACTGAGGTGATTTCCGGGCAGATTTCACTGCTGTGAAGTTATTTTTGCCATTAATATCAATTTAGGTTTCTAGTTAAAAATGGCTTCTTAGAACTAGCCATTTATTTTATTTTTAAAATTAATTTATTCTTTTGAAGATAGATTACAAAAAATGTTACATTAAAAAATAAAAGAAGTTCCTATGTACCCCACACTCCCATTCCTCCCACATCAACAACTTCTTTCATCATTGTGGCACAGTCCATTGCATTTGGTAAACATATTTTGAGGCACTTCTGCACCACATGGCTTATGGTTTACATGTAGTTTGCACTCTCCCCCAGTACTTGAAGTGGGTTATGGCAGAATATATAATGTCTAGCATCTGTCTCTCAATATCATTTAGGACAAATATGAGTCCTGAAAATGCCCCCACATCACATCTCTTCTTCCCTCTCCATGCCCTCAGCAACTACCATGGTCACTTTCTTCACATCAGTGTTACAGTTTCTTCCATTACTAGTCACAATAGTTCTATAGTGGACTACCAGTAAGTTCACTCTAATACGTATTATATTCCTCCATCCTGGGATGGTGATGTCCACTCCACCTCTATATCGAGAGGGGGCTTAGATCCCACATGGTTGGTGGATGCAGTTCTCCTGCTTGCAGTTGTAGGCACTCTCAGGTCCCCTAGTGTGGTGTTGACCATCTTAACCTCCCTCTTAGCTGACCTGGGTAAGTCCAACAAACTGGAGAGTAGGAGTTGCAACTCTACTGAGGTTCAGGGCCCAGCTGGCACATGGCCAGTCCAGAGATTCATGTCTCCTGACTATATACCAACCACACTATCAACCACAGGTTCAGTAAAAGTGACAGAAGAGGCGTATGTAGCAAGGTCACACCTGAGCCCAACTCCATCACACTCAGGAAGACGAATTACAAAGTAGGGTCCATTAACAAGGCACTGAATGCTAGAGCCATCTGCCATGACCATAGAACCTGTGTGTCTCTATAGCACTCAGGAGCACCAGTACCTGGGGTTGCATCTACTTTGGCTGTCTCTGGGACAGTGTTGAGGTGTGCATAAGCACAACCCCTCTGATTACCACCCGAGTCTTTTTTGAGGACTCTTAGCCATATAAACTTATTTGTCTTTACCATTTCCCCCCTTTTATTAAAGTTCTTTTTATAGTTGAATCACAAGTTAGTAACTGTTAGTAATCCCATGGTGCCAGGGACGCTCATCCCCAGGAGTCATTTCCCACACTGTGGGGAAGGTAATGCATTTACATGCTGAGTTTGGCTTAGAGAGTGGCCACATTTGAACTACATGTAGACTCTCATGAGGTAACTCTTAGGCACCCTGCAACTCTAGGCCTGGTTCAAATTTCAGGCACACAGGCCTGACATACTTACCTGCACTTTACCTCCCTGGACATATACTTGACTTCACTTTATCATAGATTTACCCATGTGGGCATCAGCCCACAACCTTCCTTTCCCTTCCAATTTCCTGTAAGCCTATCATTCAGTCTATATTACCAATAGTTCCCTTAAATATAAGTGGAATGAACTCTCCTCTCAACTGGAAGAGATTGGTAAAATATATTAAAAAGCATGAACCAACTATATGCTGTCTGCAAAATACTTATGTTACGTTCAAATTACAAATATTTTGAGGGTAAAAGATGGAAAAAAATACCCTATAAGTTGTACCCAAAAGAGAGCTGAGGTGGCTATACTAATATAGGACAAAATAGTCCTTAAATCAAAAATATGTATAAGTCAAAGATGGTCATTACATACTGATAAAGGGAACAATTTAACAGGAAAGTGTAACAATTGGGAGTATATATGCACCTAATATCAGAGACCAAAAATATATGAAGCATGGCAGATGGAGTTCAGTGCCATGTCAGTTGACCCTACTTTGGAGTTTGTATTTCTGTGTGATGGAGCTGGACTCAGATGTGCTCTTTGCCCACAAACCTTTCCTGTTACTTTTACCAGAACTGTAGTTGGTGCTGGGGTTTAGTGTATACCCAGTGGACCTGAATCTCTGGACTGACCATGTGGTAGCCAGGCCCTGAGCCTCAACAGACTTGCAACTCCTAA
Source organism: Dasypus novemcinctus (assembly GCF_030445035.2). Taxonomy (NCBI): domain Eukaryota; kingdom Metazoa; phylum Chordata; class Mammalia; order Cingulata; family Dasypodidae; genus Dasypus; species Dasypus novemcinctus. Next base: position 18,057,621 of record NC_080700.1, read on the forward strand.
ACTCTGGTTTATTGGACTTACTCCACTCAACTAACATGGAGGTGAAGAAGGTCAATCCCCACACCAGAGAGCCAAGAGTGCCTACAACTGAAAGCAGAAGAATTGCATCCAGCATCCATGTGGAATCTAAGCCCTCTCTTGACATAGATGTGGAGTGGACACAACCATTCCTAGGTCCACAGGATGGAGGAATAGAGTATGGATTAGAGTGGACTTACTGATATTCTATTCATGAACTATTGTGATTAGTAATCGAAGAAAATGTGGCATTGTTGTGGAGAAAGTGGCCATGGTGGCTGCTGGGGGTAGGAAGTGGGAGAAAGAGATGTATGTGGGAGCATTTTCAGGACTTGGAGTTGTCCTGGGTGGTGCTGCAGGGACAGTTACCAGACATTGTGTGTCCTCCCATGGCCCACTGGGTGAACTGTGGGAGAGTATGGGCTATGGTGTAGACCACTGACCATGAGGCGCAGTGGTGCTCAGAGATGTATTCACCAAGTGCAATGAATGTCTCATGATGATGGAGGAGGTCGTTGTTATGGGGGGAGGAGTGGGGTAAGGGGGGTGGGGGATATATGGGGACAAATAAAAAAGACAAAAAATAGTTTAAAAAATATATGAAGCAATACAGATATGAAGGGAAAAATTAAAAGTTCTACATTAATAGTAGAAGAAATTGACACACCATACTATAGACCATCTAATAAGATCAATAAGGAAGTACAGGACTTGAATGATAAGGTACATGCAACCAACTTGACCTAACAGACATATATAGAACTGTGCACCTGACAAAAACAAAGAACATATTCTTTTCAAGTGCACTTGGATCATTTTCCAGGATAGAATATATATTGGAACACAAAGAAGGTCTCAGTGAATTAAAAATTTTTCAAATCATACAATGCATGTTCTCTGATCACAACAGAATGAAGATAGAAATCAATATCAGAGGGAGAAAGGGGAAATTCACAAATATGTGGATACTAAACAATATAATTTAAAGCAACCCATGAGATAAAGGGGAAATCAGAAGCATAATTAGGAAATATCTTAAGATGAATGAAAAAGAAAATACTACATACCAAAACTTTTGGGATGCAGCAAAATCAGTGCTGAGAGAATTTATAGCTACAGATGCTTACATTAAAATTGAAGAAAGACTTCAACTCAGACATGTAACTACAAAACTGGAAGGTTGTGAAGAAGAGCAAATTAAACCAATAGCAAGCAGAAGGAGGGAAATAACAAAGATAAGGACAGAGGCAATTGAAATAGAAATTGAGAACACAATAGATCATGAAAGAACCATAAGTTCATTCTTTGTAAAGATCAATGAATTCAACAAACATTTAGTTAGATTGACAAAGAAGAAAAGAGAGAGAATAAAAAACAAGGAAATCAGAAATGAACAGGGAGACATTACTACCATCCTTAGTGAAATATAAAAGCACCATAAGTGGCTTCTATGAACAGATATGTCTTAGTTTGCCACAGGCTGCTGATGCAAAATATCACAAATGGTTGGGTTTTGTAACAAGAATTTTATTTAAGGTAAAAATGTACAGTTCTGAGACTAAGAAATGTCCAAATCAAGTTATCCACAAAGATGCATTTTTCACCAATGCTAGCTACCGGTGACATTGGGGTTTTCCCACATAGCAAAGCAAGATGGTCACCATTCTCTAGCCAGCTCCTAGCATTTCCTTAGAGAACCTACCATCACCTGGAGCTCGCCTGTTCACAAGCAGTCACAGGGATTCTCTTCTCTCTTTCAAGTCCTCTTCTCCAGTCTTGACTGTTTTGCTTTCTTCCAAAGTTCATGTGGGGGCTGTAGTGCATAGGTCTCACTACTTCAATTGTGAACTATTCTGTGGGCCCATCTTCCTGGGAGTATTGTACTTAAATTTTGAATGCTAGTGATCCTCAAGCCTTCTCTCACATGGCAGGAATAAAAATGACAGCTTCCTTTTTCTCTGTCTTATTGGAAAATGAGGCACAGTGGCCTCTGAAGGAGAGATGTGCTGTCTCCATGCTAGTGCTGTCTCCATGGCTACGCTTGCAACCTAAGGAATGCATTAATTAAGAATTCCTGGCAAATGGGATGAAGCTGTTAAAGGCTGAAAGGAAAGATGAGCACATACCTTTTGTAGTGAATAGAACACTTAGACTTTGTACCTTTAGATAAGATTTTTTTAAATTCCTCAGACTATGGGTAATGCTGATAATACGTGTTGCTGCTTGATGTCACATATGCTATGTGTTACTGCTTATTGGCACATAGGCTGCATGTACCTGCTTATTGTCATGTACAGTGGGGTATACTGTACATGTATACTGTAAGAGAGCCCCTTGTAAACAATAAAATTGTCTGAGGAGTTATTACTCGCAGACCCCCTGATCCCAGCTCTTGTGTTCTTTCTTTTTCTTTCTTTCACTTTCTTTCACTCCTGATACCGTTTAGGTCCAAATCTCCAACACTGTCTCATTTACATAAGGCCCAGCCTGCGGGCAGAATTCCAAACTGTGTTACATTTCACTGATGTACTCCAACCAAAAGGATTTGACACTCACAGGAATGGAATAATTCAGAAACTTAATCTTTTACTTTCTGGGGTACATAAAGAAACTTCAAACTGTTACAAAATGTAAGACAATAAAATATATAATGTAGATGAAAAAGACAAATTCTCAGAAACATAAGCTACCTACATTGTCTGAAGAAGGAATAGAAGATCTAACAAATCAATGATGAAGAGATTACGCCCATAATCAAAATGTTCCCAATGAAGAATAGTTCAGGACTATATGGGGCCACAGGAAAATTTTAACAAACATTTAAAGAAGACAACTTTAATTCTGCTCAAACTCTTCCAAAAACCCTAAGAGGAGGGAAAACGTCCTAACTAATTCTATGAGGCCATCATTACCTTCATACTTAATTCAGATAAAGATAACATAATGAAGAAAAACTACAGAAAAAATCTCATTAACTTAGAAGTAAAAATTCCCAACAAAATACCAGCAAACTGAATCCAGCATTATATTAAAAAAATATAGGTGGGAGGGAGGGGCAACATACGAATGTGGGAGAGTGTCAGAAGTTCGTTGAGAACTAAATGTTGAGTAAAACGTATCAAAGTATAAGTAGGAGGGTTACCTGGTTAGGACGCTCAGGGGGTATGGTCTGATGTGTGACGGACTCCGGAGGGAATAGCTGAAGGCTCATTTTGCCAAGGTGGGTTCTACCATTGGGTGGGGTGGACCCATATCCTGGGGAAGACTAATGCCGTTGAATAGAGAGAACTGTATCTCTCGTGAGAAAGGACGGCTCCCAGGGTATTAGATTGGCAGGCGTTGTGGGCCCTAAGGGGAGGGGAAAATGGATGTGGAATGGATGGAACAAAGGTAAATAAGGGGGCAAAAGAGGAGTTATGTGAGAGTACACGAGGATGAATATAAAACAGCTAATATTACACCAAAAGCATATAGGGGACGACAGACTAATAATGAAAACCATAAGACAAAACAGGATAACTAAAAAATTTAGAAAACTGTACAGCCTAAAATATGGACCACATAGTAAGCACAAATGTCACCTTGTTTGAAAACTATAGTGTTGGAATCTGTACATCAGTTTTAGGAAATATGATATGAATAAGTTAAAAGATTATTGCTGTGCAAGGGAAAAGGTTTTATGGTGGATCTGGGGAAATACTGTATATTGTATGTATGAATTTCGGTGATCTAAGACTCTTCTGAAGCTGACATTATGTTGGGATTCACTTTACGGGAAATTTTGGATCACAGAGTGGTTCAACAATGGCAGTGGAGGAATACTGATATGGGATGTTATTGACAGGATATATATGGTTGACAGGGAGTTATACAGGGCATATGCCCAGGGTATATGGTAATGTCTATATATACTCATAGTGGAAACAAAAACAACAGCTGGGGGGGTACTGGGCTCCTGGCCGGGGGGTCACTGTTGTGGGCCCTGGGAGAGCAGCGGCAATCCTCCAGGTGCAACGACAAGAACCAGGAAGGAAGGAGGGCCCAACAGTGGGCTCGTGATACTAATGGTTACACTTTTGAGCCTATACACCTGCAATAAGAACAAAGCCTAGAGTAGCATTGTGCCTGGGGGTTTCCTCCTGACAGCCTGCATGTTACTCAAATGTGGCCACTCTCACAGCCAAACTCAGCGTGTAGATGCGATGCATTCCCCCCAGCGTGGGACATGACACCCGGGGATGAGCCTCCCTGGCACCGAGGGATCACTACCACATACCAGCTGAAGAAGCAACTAGAAAATGACCTTGAATTAAAGATTCAATGCGGAACAGCAGAATATACCTGTCTACATATAATGACATGACTTCTGGAAGCTGTTTGACCTAATGTAAGGGGGAAATGGAAAGGAGAAATGAGATTATAAGGCTGTGAGTCTCTAAAAAAGAGTCTGGAGGTTGTCAGAAGGAATACCCCTCTGTACAACTGAACAGAGTCTAAGAGACAGATAAGGTAGATACAACCCCAGGTATTGGTTCTTTTGAGGGATAAAGAGACCCACGGGTTCTATGGTCATGGCAGATGGGGTTCACTGCCATGACAGATAGCCCTTCTTTGGAGCTGGTGTTTCTGCGTGATGGAATTGGACTCAGAGGGGATCTCTTTTCACAAGACTTGCATGCTACTTTATTGGAATTGTAGTCGGTGCTGGGTTTAAGATATATGTAGGGGATTCGAATCTCTGGACTGATAATATGACACCCAGGCCCAGAGCCTCAACAGACTTCAGCTCCTACACTTTGATTTATTGGACTTACTCCACTCAGCTAACATGGAGTTGAAGAAGGTCAACCACCACAACATGGAGCCTAGAGTGTCTACAACTGGAAGCGGGAGGAGTGCATCCAGTACCCATATGGAATCTAAGCCCTCACTTGACATAGATGTGCAATGGACACAACCAATCCAATGTCCACAGAGAAAATGTGGAATGGGTGTGGGAACGGTAGCCATGGTGGCTGCTGGGTGTGGGGAACGGGAAGAAGAGATGAGATGTGGAGGCGTTTTCGGGACGTGGAGTTGTCCTGGATAGTGCTTCACGGACAATTACGGGACATTATAGATCCCCCCAGGGCCCACTGGATGGAACGTGAGAGAGTCTGGGCTATGATGTGGACCATTGACTATGGGGTGCAGTGATGCTCAGAGATGAACTTACCAGGTGCAATGGATGTGTCATGATGATGGGAGAGAGTGTTGCTGTGGGGGGAGTGGGGGGCGGGGGCGGTGGGGTTGAATGGGACCTCATATTTTTCATAATGTAATTTTTAAAAAAAATAATAATTAATTAAAAAATATATATATATACATGATGGATGACGAAGTGGTAATCATCCCTGATATGCAAATTTATTCAACATGAGAAACTCAATTTATGTTATCCACCACACTAACAGAATGAAAAAAAAATACCCACATGATCATCTCAAAGCAGAAAAGGTATCTGAAAAAATACAGCACCCTTAGTATATAAAAACACTTAGAACTCTACGAATAGAAGGAAACGTCCTCCACATGGAAAAGGCATATATGAAAAACCAACAGCTAGCAGCATATTTAGTGGTGAAAAATGGAATGCCTTCCAGCTAAGATCAGAAACAAGACAAGGATGAGCACTTTATCCACTGATGTTCAATACTGCATTAAAGTTTTGCCAGAGCAATTAGGCAAGAAAAAGAAATAAAGCCATTCAAATTGAAAAGAAAAAAAGTAAAACATTTTTTTATTGAGTAATGAAATTGTTCTAAAATTCTTTTGATGAAGACACAACATTGTGATTACACTAAAACCCATTGATTATACACAGGATAATTTGTATGGCATTTAATATATCTCAATAAACCTGCTTAAAATTAAACAAATATGCAAGAATACCCAAAAAGAGAAGGCGTATACAGCAGGGGAAGCATAGAGAGATTGAGAGGTGATAAATTTCTATTTTTCTCTTTTTTATTATTATTATTGAAATAATGAATATGCTCTAATAATGACTGAGGTGATGAATCCATAATTATGTGATTATGTCAAATACCACTGACTGTACACTTTGGATGGATTGTATGCTTCACTAATAGGTATCAATAAAATTGTTTTGTTCTAAAAAACTTAGCTGTAAAGTTTTCATATTTGTATGCTGTGGATCTTAATGTTTTAATAATTAATGTCAAGGACAGGATTTCCAAATTCGACCATCGTAATTTGTCTATGAGCATTAAAGGTTTAGGATTCTATCCGGTATTTTATTATTAACAAGATGATTATTGCAGTGCATTTTGCCTGGATACTTCCTAAAGGGAAATTAGCAATGGGCAGCAGGAATGATCTGAACTGACTGTGCATGATTCACATGCCCACTGGTAAAGATTCTAGTCACTGAGCTGAAATTGTTTGCTCTAAGATTGGGATCAAAGACACAAATTGTATTCCTCCCCTTCAAATATTTAATCACTGACCCAGAAAAGGCAACTAGAGAAATATATTTATGTGGGAAAGACCTCCAAAATCACAGACTTCACACATTCTTCTATCCCCAAACCTATAATATTTCCACAGTTCGTAAATGAGCCATCAGATACCCAATCATTTGCCCAAGCCCCTCAAAGAACAGCCCTCAGAGTAATAACACAATTACTTATGCATGCATCCTCCCCAATCTCTGAGTAAATGATTTCCAATGATTTTTCATTGACTGCATTCTCCACCATGAATTTTCTGGAAATCCCTCAAAGGATTTCATCCTCCTAATAGAGTCTTTTCACTCTTATTTAATGTTTTGCAGTTTTTCTTAGGCTGAGCTTCCATTAGCACACTAAGACTTAGTTTTGACTGAATGATAGTGCAGAGTGATTGCAGACTTATTGTTTCACTATTGTGGAGTTCACACAATTAATTTAGAGGATAAAGAAGGAATTAAGGCAATCCAACATTGAGTACAGGGGTAGACTTCCTCACGTGATTTCTCTGGTTAGCTTATCAGATTGATAGAAGAGGCCTCTCCAATTCCATTATATTTATATTAGGTATTCTTTCACATAGTATATCATCTATATACTGAGCACTTTGCTACTTAGATGACATGTATATGGATTCTCACAGGTACAAAAGTTATTAGATTATCTGAAGTAGTATGGAGGACTACAAGAACTACTGAACAGATTAAAAAACGTTTATTCACTGTGTGAGTTCTTTCTATATTTAAAGATTAAATCTATTACTGAAGTCTCTTTCACATACAAAACTATTATAATACTAGTTTTTAAATTTAAAGTAAGAATATTGACTCATAGATTTCTCAAATTTTTGACATTCATAGGGATTCTCTCCATTTTGAGTAATCATCTATTGTCAGTCTAGAAAAATAAATGTTTTCCCATACATATACTATGTTTTTTCTTCAGCATGAATTCTCTCATGTTTCCTGAGGGCAGAACTAAAAGTGAAAGTTTTCCCACATAGACAGCATTCATAGGGTTTCTCTCCAGTGTGAGTTCTCACATGTTGTTGAAGCATAGCAGATTGACTGAAGGGTTTCCCAGAAAGATGACATTCATGTGGTTTTTCTCCAGTGTGACATCTCTCATGTTTTTTAAGGGAAGAGAAGTAGTGAAGGCTTTCACACAGAGATGGCATTTCTGGGGTTTCTCTCCAGTATGAGTTTTCTCATGTTTTCAAAGAGCAGCATATTGACTGAAGGCTTTCCCACAAAGATGACATACATGGGGTTTCTCTCCACTATGAGTTTTCTCATGATATTTAAGGGAAGCATAATGACTAAAGGCTTTCCCACACAGATGACATTCATGTGTTTTTTCTCCAGTGTGACATTTCTCATGTCATTTAAGGTGAGAAGAGGTATTGAAGGCTTTCCCACAGAAATGGCATACATGTATCTCCAGTGTGATATCTCTTATGTTTTTTAAGGTTAGATGATGTAGTAAAGTCTTTCACAGAGATGACATTGATAGGGTTTCTCTCCAGTGTGAGTTTTCTTATGTTTTTGAAGATTAGCATATTGACTGAAGTCTTTCCCACAAAGATGACATTCATGGGGTTTCTCTCCAGTGTGAGTTCTCACATGTTGTTGAAGATTAGCATTTTGTCATTATTAGCATAATGACATACATAGGGTTTCTCTCCAGTGGGAGTTCTATCATGCTGTTTTAGTGCAGATAGTTGAATGAAGGCTTTCCCACAAAGATGACACTTGCGTGGTTTTTCTCCAGTGTGATATTTCTCATGTTGTTTAAGAAGAGAGGATGTAATGAAGGTTTTCCCACAGAAATGGCATACATGTAGTTTTTGTCCAGTGTGACATTTCTCATGTTGTTTAAGGTAAGAGGATATAGTGAAGGCTTTCCCACAGAAATGGCATACATGTGTTTTTTCTCCAGTGTAAGTTCTCTCATGTTGCTGAAGATGAGAATGTTGACTGAAAGCTTTATTGCATAGAAGATATTCATGGGGTTTCTCTCCAGTGTGAGTTCTTTCATGTTGTTTTAGAGAAGATGATTGAATGAAGGCTTTCCCACAAAAATGACATTCTTGAAGTTTTTCTCCAGTATAATATATCTCATATTGTTTAAGGGAAGAGGATATAGTGAAGGCTATCCCACATGAGTGGCAATGAAGGGTTTTCTCTCCAATGGGAGTTACATTGTCATGTCTGAGGCCAGAGTATTGGATACAATTTTCATATGATTTATTTGTATGGTGAAGATGCTTATGTTCATTAAAATATGAATAGTCACTGAGGACTGTTGCAGGTGGTTTCTTGAAGTAGGATTTCTTTGTTATGTGAATCAATTCATATTGGCTCACTGCAGATGTGTGAGAGGATTCTTCTTGCAAAGAATTACACTTAAAAGAATTCTTTTGGGTGTGAGATCTGTGCTGTGGGGAATTAGATAAGAGACTGTAAAACTTTTATCCATTTACATGAATTCCTTCATTTAGACTAATCCACTAGGAAACTTTGACTAATCCACTAGTGGTAGTCTCCAATTAAAATATTTGCCATGTTCATTTCATTTAAAAATTATTCTACTCCATACACACAGATTTTCTCTATTATAACAATCCAATAGCAGAGATATCTGGTCAATTTTGAGCTTCATGATATTTCAAAGATTACATTCATGAAACCTGTTTGTACAATTTGTTTTTTATGTGACCTCAGGTTAGAGTTTGTGTTTAAGTTACTTTTTACCTAAAATTCAAACTATCACAGATTTTTACTGGATTAGCACTTAATCCAAGCATTACAAATTCATGATTTTACTGAATTCCTAATTTATTCTATCCCTAGGTATCTAATTGAAATACTATGTTTCACAAAACTGAGCTTACCAATGACATGATTTTAGAAGTGTCTTTCTTACAGGTAGGTTGGTTGAATATCATTTCTACCATTTCCAATGTTTTAAAGGCACATTTCATCTCTTTAGTGACTGGGGAAAAAAAAACAGAATAAATTGTTAGAATAGTATTTGTGGAAGAAAAGTTTAGAAAGTTCCAAGTATCCCTTTTTTTTAATTTATTTTTTTGAAGATACATAGATCACAAAAAATGTAACATTAAATATCCCTTTCTGTATGTTTTCCCACATTCACAATAAGCTGGGAAAGAATATCAAAGTAATGAATACTTTAGGGATAAGTACCCATAAGTAAGATACTTTTAGGACATTACATTTAGAAAAGATTTTGAGGCATGGAATATGAGAAAAAAAGTGGGACGTCAGGGAGGTAATAAAAGAGGGAAATATCTTCCAAGAACAGGGCTAGATCAAGGATTACTATGTGAAGGTTTAATTGCAATAACAAATGAGATCCCTTTCCTAATGCCAATGACACTTGATGAAGTTTGAGAAGTGTATGGAAAAAACACGTGACTGAACTTTCCCCAATATGCTCAACTACATTTTAGAAATCATAACTCACATTAGGAACACTGAAGAAATCATTACTCACTTAAGGAATTCTGAAGTTAAAATATTCAAGCACATACTATATCATGAGATCCTTCTGCTAATGCACAGGCCTTTAGAGCTCACCTGGATGCTGGTATTGAGGAAAACCTATTCTTTCTTCCCACACTTCTTCCTGTTCCAAGTACATCTCTTTTGCAGACTTGATATCCGTTCATATGAAAAAAAAGTTATCTGGGTTTTGAGTTTTAATAGTAACAGGGCATGATCATGATGTTCATCACAAGTTATCAAAGAATAGGATAAGCATGGAAGGTTAGCAATGCAGTAATAATTTGAATTTAGATCACTGACAATATTTCAACAGAAACTGTAACTCTTGACTCCTTGCCCATTTGGACTACTATTTGTTGTTGCTCATGCACTGTAAAATAGAGACTGCATAATTGCCTATATTCCAAATGGTGAGAAATGTTTCCAAAGTTTTTATTTTAAAAAATAATCCAATTAACATAAATTCCAGCAGAATAATCTAAATTTTGTATGGAAAAGGATATATGCAATGTTTTTACTACTGTGTTCTGAAGGCTCAAAATAACTCTTGGAGGAAAATACTTATTTCTGCACAGCCTTGAGTGCTACAAATTGAGATTCAAGAAACACATTAAATTGTGGTCATGAAGATTAAATTCTATTGAACTGAACTAGATGTAAATAAAAATGGGGAAACAAATTTACTTGGGGATTTTTTTAAGCACAATGTAAGTGAGTTAAAATTACAAAATATGAAAGTATAATATAAGACAAAGATGATAAAATTTGGAGAAGCTTATTTGGATATCTGAATTAAGAACTGGAAGATTATTTATAATAAATATGTAGGTAGATAGAATAGATAGATGATAGATAAAAGATTGATCTGGACAAATTTTGAAAATCTCACCTACTGAGAACAGGTTATTGATATTGTCCAGCATCACTTCCCTGAACAGCTTTCTCTGGGATGTGTCTAGCAGGTTCCACTCTTCCTGGGTGAAGTCTACAACCACATCCTTTAAGGTCACTAACTCCTAACACATTACTGAAATTTCTATTCACACAGGGTTATCCTAACCAATGTCTTGAGTGGGATGAACAAAACAACAGCACTAAAGAGGCAGAAAATGTGTTTATAAAACTTAAAAGGTGTATGTGGTTCCAGTACATCATTATCTATGCTGAACAGCCATCTGCCTGTCAGATGTACTCAGACACATCTTCTTGAAAGATTGCCCCTTTTACTAATATGTGGTGTCCACCTTTGTCTCTCACAATAGTTTTGCATTTAAAGTCTACTTTTTTCTGATAGTAGTATAGCTACTCCTGCCCTTTTTTGGTTATTATTTGCTTGTTAGATTGTTTTTCAGCTGTTCACTATCAGTCTCCTTGAATCCCTGCATCTAAGGTGGGCTTCTTGTAGACAGCATATAGATGGGTCCTATTTCCTTATCCATTCTGCCAGTCTGTGTCTCTTGACAGGTGATTTTAATCCATTGACATTCAGTGTTATTACTCTCAAGGAATTACAATAGTGATATTTTCTTTGGGTTTCTGTATGTCATATGTGATTTTTATTTTATTTTTGTCCTCCAACACTGTCTTTCCTGTTTTTTCCTTTCCTCCTGCAGAACCCCCTTTAATACTTCTTGAAGGGCAGGTTTCTTATTGACATAATGTGGCAGTTTGACAAGGTTATGAATTCCAAAAATACATAATGGATTATGTTTGTAATCTGGTCTGTACCTGGACATGGTTGAGTTATGATTAGGGCTTTTATTGGACAACATCATTAGGGTATTGAGTCCCCACCAAGGAGACCCTTGGTGGGGACTCTCCATCATTTTTGAATGCCAAGTTTGCTGGATAGAGTATTCTTGGTTGGAAATGTTTTCTTTTAGTATCTTGACATTGTCATACCACTGCCTTCTTGCCTTCATGGTTTCTGATGAGAAAAACACACAACGTTATTGAGCTTCCATTGTATGTGATGGTTCTCTTTTCTCTTCCTGCCTTCAGTATTTTCTCTTTGCCTTGAGCATTGGATAATTCGACAAATATATGTTTTGGTGTAGACCTGTTGGAATTTATACTTTTGGGGTGCACTGCACTTCCTGTACCTGTACATCCATCTCCCTCAATAGGTTTGGGAAGTTTTCAGCCATTATTTGCTCCAACACCCCTTCTGTCCCCTTTCTTTTCTCTTCTCCCTCTGGGATGTCCATAATGCATATATTTGTGCATTTTGTGTTGTCATCCAGATCCCTATGTCCCTGCTGGACTTGTACTAACATTTTATCTATCAATTCTACTATCTGTTTAATTTCAGACGTACTGTCTTCCATATCAGTAATTCTTTCACCTGCATGTTCAAATCTGCTGTTATTTGCTGAGAGTGTATTTTTGATTTCTTGGATTGTGACAGTCATCATCATCATATCCATTATCTTTTTTATTTATGTTTACAATTTCTTCCATATGCTTTCCAAGTGTTTTCTTAATACCCTTAATCTCTTCTTTCACTTCACTAAGTTAGACCATCATATTTGTTGGAGATCTTTGACTAGATGTTTGATGTTCTGCTCCTCTTTCTGGTTTTTAGTTTGTTCACTGGATTGGGCCATGCCTTCCTGATTATTGGTATGGTTTGTAATTTTGGTTACTCTCTGGTCATCATTTTATCTTGATGGGATTGTTCAGTTGGTTAACTTCTCTGTCTAGCCTCAGGCTTTATTTGAGTACTGTTTTTGTGTTTGTGTGTGTGTTAAGATTTCTCTTTGACACTTTGTTCTTATTTTGTTTTCTTGTTGTTGTCTAAGTTCCTTAGAAGGAAAAAGAATAGGGTCAGGGAAAGCAAAAGAGGTAAGAAAATAAAAAGTATAATAATACTATTGACAGTAAATGTTAGCAGAAGAGCCATATAAGACCTAGGAAAATGAATATTAAACTCATGTTAGCTGTGTAGAGTTACAGGAATAAAAAAGGGGAGTACCTGTAAAGAAATGGGTAACTAAATATGAAGAAAAATATAATAGTGATTAAAAGGCCAGTGTGATCAGGAGAGAGGGAAAGAGAAAAGAAAGGACAATAATAGAAAGATAGAAAATGGAATAGAAGTGTTAGAAATAAAATGCCAGAATTTGTCAGGCTGCTGGTATTCACCAAACACCCTGCAGCTTTCTCACTGCAGACCTTGAAGTGGGTTTTAGTGAGTAAACCCAGCCAAATTTTGTAACAAAATTAATCCCTCTTTTTTTTTTTTTTTTTTTTAGGGAAAATAACAGACTGAAGGGAAGCTAATATAAGGATAATGTCTATGTTTTCCCTGTCTCAAATATCAGCCAGATGTTTAATATCCTGGTGGGTCACTACTCTAAGAAAAGCTGGGAACTGAACCAGAGACTTTGCACATTCAAGGCTGAAACTCCTCCACTGAGCCAAACTCTCATTCTGGGTCAGCTAAAATGTTGAGAAAACTATTTAGAAACTCTAATAAGGAAGGGCTACTGGTTTATGGTGTTTGTTTGGGGGCATCTGGCACAGAGTGCACCTGGCACAGGCTTTTAGGGAGGGTGTGAGCATTTATCATGTTATAGTGTGTTATATAAGCAGGTGGAGACCCATACAATGAGTGGAAGGTGTTATGGCCCCATCATGGGGAGGTCTGATGTTCTCAAACAGAAGGGATGGTGTCTCTCAAGAGATGGTTGGCTCCCAATGGAGGTCAGACTAGTGTGTCAAGCTCCCAGCATTGTTACAAGTACCTATGAATTTTATCCTTCACTAAGCTTGGTTGTCACTGTGGGCCCAAAGGGGAGGGGAGAGAGGAATAGAATAGTTGGAATGGGAGTAACTTGGGGGCAATGGAAATGTTCTGCATTATCCTGAAATGGTGGATACAGGACAGGATAAATATCACCAAAAATTTATAAAAGTATACGGTATAAAATGTAAACCATAGTGGATCGATGGTTAGTAGCTATGTTTCAATACCTGTATAGGATATAGGTGTTCCCTATATTCTATATGTGAATTTACTGTGACCTAAAACATTTTTTTTATTGACTTTGTAATAATATTACATTAAAAATATATATGTGAGGTCCATTCAACCCCACCCCCCCACCCCCCCTCTCCCCCCCCCAACAACACTCGTTCCCATCATCATGACACATCCATTGGATTTGGTAAGTACATCTTTGGGCACCTCTGCACCTCATAGACAATGGTTCACATCATGGCCCATACTCTCCTCCATTCCATCCAGTAGGCCCTGTGAGGATTTACAATGTCCGGTGATTACCTCTGAAGCACCATCCAGGGCAGCTCCATGTCCCAAAGACGCCTCCACCTCTCATCTCTTCCTGCCTTTCCCCATACCCATCGTCCACCATGTCCACTTTTCCCAATCCAATGCCACCTCTTCTATGTGGACATTGGATTGGTTGTGTCCATTGCACCTCTATGTCAAGAGGAGGCTCAGATTCCACATGGATGCTGGATGCAATCCTCCCATTTTCAGTTGTAATCACTCTAGGCTCCATGGTGTGGTGGTTGTCCTTCTTCAACTCCATCTTAGCTGAGTGTGGTAAGTCCAATAGATCAGATTGTAGGTGCTGGAGTCTGTTGAGGCTCAGGACCTGGCTATCACATTGTCAGTCAAGAGATTCAAATCCCCTAAATATATCTTAAACCCCAACATTAACTGCACCTCCAGCACATTAGCATGAAAGTCTTATGAAGGGAGATCCCATCTGAGTCCAGATTCATCACACATAAACACCATTTCCAAAGAGGGGCCATCTGCCCTGGTAGTTAACCCCATCGGCCATGACCATAACTCCCATGGGTCTCTTTAGCCCTCAAAGGAACCAATATCTGGGGGTTGTATCTGCTTTATCTGTCTCTCTGACTCTGCTCAGTTGTGCATGAGGGCAATCCTTCTGCCAGCCTCCAGACTCTTTTTTAGAAACTCGTAGCCATATAAACTCATTTCTCCTTTCCATTTCCCCCTTACTTTAGGTCAAACAGCATTTTAAAGTCATGGTATTTTATGTAGACATGGATATTCTGCTGATCCGCATTGAACCTTCTGTATAAGGTCATTTTCCAGTTGCATCATCAGTTGGTAGTTGATAGTGGTCCCTCGTTGCCAGGGAGGCTCATCCCCGGGTGTCATGTCCCACACTGGGGGGAAGGCATTGCATTTACATGCTGAGTTTGGCTTCAAGACTGGCCACATTTGAGTAACATGAAGGCTGACAGGAGGAAATTCCCAGGCACAATGTTGCTCTAGGCCTTGTTCTTATTTTAGGTTTATCAGCTCACAAGCATAGTCATTAGCATCAGGGGCTCACTGTTGAACCCTCACTCCCTCCCGGTCCCCACCACTGTACCTGGGAGACTGTCGCTGCTCCCCTAGGGACCACGGCAGAGCACCACTGGCCAGGAACCCAGTACCCCCCCTGCTGTGGTTTTTAATTGTTGCCACTATGAGTATATCCAAACATTACCATGCACCCTGGACATATGTTCTGTACAGCTCCCTGTCAGCCATATATCACCTGTCATTGGTATCCCATACCAGTATCCCTCCATTGCCATTGTTGAAACACTCTGTGATCCAGAACTCCCCGAAATTTGAAGCCCAGTATAATGTCATGGTCCCTTACTAGGGAATGGCATATAGCAATGGGTTTAAAGGATAGATAAAGAACTTGGATAAAGTTAGATAAAGAACTTAGATAAAGAATGTTGACTTGAAAAAATTCCACATCCTATCTTTTTCTTTTTCTTTTTTTTTTTTTTCCCCCCCCTAATTATTCAGCTTTTCTTCACAGGAGTCCTAGACCACAGCAATGTATATATATAATATACAGCACTCCCCCACATCCACCAGAAAACCTTTTCCCTTCCACAGTGATACTCTTACGCCCTATTCATATCATATTTACTTAAAGTGATGTACAGAGTCTGAGACATTAGCTTTCTAACAAGGTGACATCTGTGCTTACATTATGGTGCATACTTTAGGATACACAGTTCTTTACATTTTTAGTTATCCTATGGTTTACATTATCAGTCTGTCATCTCCTATATGTTATGGTGTAATATTACATGTTTTATATCCATCCTTGTGTACTCTCAAGAAACTCCTCTCTTACCCCCCATTTACTTTGGTTCCACACATTTAACGTCCATTTTCCCTTCCACCTTGGTGCCCACTGTGACAGCCAACCTCCGTTTCCTGAGGAGCCACTTCCAGAGATAGATGGATTAGTGTTCAGGGCCTAACTTGCTCAACTGCCCCAATGCCCTGGGAGCCACCCTTTCTTTTGAGGGATACAGTTCCCTCTATTTGATGGCATTAGTCCTCCCCAGGATGTGGGTCCACCCCCACTCTCACTACTTGGGTTTCTACCCCATGGTGTCACCCACTCTGGCAGAATGAGCATTTAGACATTCCCCAGGAGCCCGTCCTGCATCAGACCCTCCCCTCCGAGCATTCTAAACAGGTAACCCTCTTTATTATATTTTGATATGATTTTCTCGGCATTTTACTCTCCACCAACACCTGACCCTCTCCTGTGTTCGTATGCTATCCCTCCTTCCCCCCACTTTTGGGCAACGTTACCCATCCGTCCCTCCCCAGCCACCCTCAAACCCGAAAAGCCCCAACCAAAGGCAACCCCTTGCCCCCCTTTTATCTCTTCTTTGTGTTCATACTTACCACCATCTCGTCTTAAATTCCACCCCTGCAGACATCAGCTCATATCCTTCCTCCACCCTCCGATTTCCTGTAAGCCTATCGTTCAGTCTCTTGCTATCTAGGGCAGCTTGTTTATTTCATATCATTGAGGTCATGTAGTATTTGTCCTTCAATGTCTGGGTTGCTTCACTCAACATAAGGTTCTCAAGATTCATCCATGTTATCACATGTGTTTGTAGTGTGTTTGTTCTTACAGCCGAGTAGTATTCCGTTGTGTGTATATACCACATTTTATTGATCCACTCATCTGTTGATGGCCATTTGGGTTGATTCCAACTTTTGGCAATAGTGAACAATGCTGCTATGAACATTGGTGTACATATATCGGTTTGTGTCCTTGTTTTCAGTTCTGCTGGGTATATACCCAGCAGTGGTATTGCTGGGTCATATGGCAAATCTATGGCTAGTTTTTTGAGAAACCGCCATACTGTCCTCCAGAATGGTTGGATCCTTCTGCATTCCCACCAGCAGTGGATGAGTGTTCCCCTTCCTTCACATCCTCTCCAGCACTTGTATTCTTCTGTTTTTTTTCATAGCTGCCAATCTTATGGGTGTAAGATGGTATCTCATTGTAGTTTTGATTTGCATTTCCCTGATAGCTAGAGATTTGGAACATTTTTTCATGTGCTTTCTTGCCATTTGTATTTCTTCTTTGGAGAAGTGTCTGTTTAAGTCTTTTTCCTATTTTTTAAATGGGTTGTTTATCTTTTTATTTTCATGATATAGGAGTTCTTTATATATGCAAGTTATAAGTTTCTTATCAGATATATGATTGCCAAATATTTTCTCCCACTGTGTGGGCTCCCTTTTTACTTTCTTGACAAACTCCTTTGAGGTGCAGAAGGCTTTAATTTTGAGGAAGTCCCATTTATCTATTAGTTCTTTTGCTGCTCGTGCTTTTGGTGAGATATTCATAAATCCATTTCCTATTACAAGGTCGTGTAGATGTTTCCCTACACTGTTTTCTAAGGTTTTTATGGTCTTGGCTCTTATATTTAGGTCTTTGATCCATCTTGAGTTGATCTTTGTATAAGGTGTGAGATGGTAATCCTCTTTCATTCTTCTACATATGGCTATCCAGTTCTCCAGACACCATTTGTTGAATAGGCCACTCTCTCCCAGTTGAGAGGGTTTGGTGGCTTTATCGAATATTATGTGGTTGTATATGTGAGGTTCTATATCAGAGTTTTCAATTCAATTCCATTGGTCTATGTGTCTCTCCGTATGCCAATACCATGCTGTTTTCACCACCGTAGCTTTATAGTATGTTTTGAAGTCAGGTAGTGTGATTCCTCCAATTTCGTTTTTCTTTTTCAGTATGTCTTTGGCTATTCGGGGTCTCTTTCCTTTCCAAATAAATTTCATAGTTAGTTTTTCTAGTTCCTTAAAGAAGGCTGTGTTGATTTTTATTGGGATTGCATTGAATGTGTAGATCAGTTTTGGTAGGATAGACATCTTAATAATGTTCAGTCTTCCTATCCATGAACAAGGAATAGTCTTCCATTTATTTAGGTCTTCTTTGATTTCCTTGAACAATCTTGTATAGTTCTCTGTGTATAAGTTCTTTACCTCTTTAGTTAAATTTATTCCTAAGTATTTGATTTTTTTATTTACTATTGTGAATGTTATTTGTTTCTTGATTTCCTCCTGATCTTGCTCATTATTGGTGTACAGAAATGCTACTGATTTTTGCGCATTGATCTTATAACCTGCGACATTACTAAACTCATTTATGAGTTCTAGAATCTTCGTTGTAGATCTCTCAGGGTTTTCTATGTATAGGATCATGTCATCTGCAAATAATGAAATTTTGACTTCTTCCTTTCCAATTTGAATGCCTTTTATTTCTGGTTCTTGCCTCAGTGCTCGAGCAAGTACTTCTAAGACAATGTTAAATAGGAGCGGAGACAGTGGGCATCCTTGTCTTGTTCCTGAGTTTAGAGGGAAGGAGTCTAGGATTTCTCCATTGTAAACAATATTGGCTTTAGGTTTTTCATATATACTCTTTATCATGTTCAAAAAATTCCCTTGTATTCCAATTTTTTGGAGTGTTTTTATCAAGAAAGGGTGCTGTATTTTGTCAAATGCTTTTTCTGCATCAATAGATATAATCATGTGATTTTTTTCCTTCAATCTGTTTATATGGTGTATTACGTTGATTGATTTTCTTATGTTGAACCATCCTTGCATACCTGGGATGAATCCCACTTAGTCGTGGTGTATAATACGTTTAATGTGTTGTTGAATACGATTAGCAAGTATTTTGTTAAGTATTTTTGCGTCTGGGTTCATTAGAGAAATTGGTCTGTAATTTTCCTTTCTTGTGATGTCTTTTTTTGGCTTTGGTACTAGGGTAATGTTGGCATCATAGAAGGAGTTGGGTAATGTTCTTTCTGTTTCGATGTTTTGGAATAGTTTCAGCAGGATTGGTGTCAGTTCTTTCCGGAATGTTTTGTAGAATTCACCTGTGAAGCCATCTGGCCCTGGGCTCTTCTTAGTTGGGAGATTTTTGATAACTGATTCTATCTCTCTGCTTGTGATTGTTTTGTTAAGATCATCAATTTCTTCTTTCGTCAATATGGGCTGCTTATGTGTTTCTAGGAATTTGTCCATTTCCTCTAGATTGTCATTTTTGTTGGAATATAGTTTTTCAAAATATCCTCTTATGATAGTCTTTATTTCTGTGGGGTCAGTGGTGATATCGCCTTTCTCATTTCTTATTTTGTGTATTTGCATCTTCTCTCTTTTTTTCTTTGTTAGTGTTGCTAAAGGTTTGTCAATTTTGTTAATCTTCTCAAAAAACCAGCTCTTGGTCTTGTTTATCTGTTCAAGTGCTTTCTTATTTTCTATTTCATTTAGTTCTGCTCTTATCTTTGTTATTTCCTTCCTTCTTCTTCCTGTTGGGTTACTTTGTTGTTGTTTTTCTAATTCCTTCAAAAGTGCAGTTAGTTCTTCAATTTTTGCTCTTTCTTCTTTTTTGATATATGAATTTATGGCTATAAACTTCCCTCTCAGTACTGCTTTTGCTGCATCCCATAAATTTTGGTATGTTGTGTTATCATTATCATTTGTTTCAAGGTAGTCATTGATTTCTTTTGAGATTTCCTCTTTGACCCACTGTTTTTCTAAGAGTGTGCTGTTTAATTTCCAAATCGTGGTGTGAAATCTGGGCTTCTGTCCCTTGCAAATCTCCAGCTTGACTCCACTGTGGTCAGAGATAATGTTTTGTATGATTCCAATCTTTCTGAATTCGTTCAGCCTTTCTTTGTGGCCTAGCATATGATCTATCTTGGAGAATGATCCATGTGCGCTTGAGAAAAATGTATATCCTGCTGTGTTTGGGTGTAGCGATCTATATATGTCTATTAGATCGAGCTCCTCTAATATACTATTCAGATGTTTTGTTTCTTTGGTGATTCTCTTTTGAGATGTTCTGTCCAGAGTTGATAGTGGTGTATTAAAGTCCCCCACTATAATTGTAGATGTATCTATTCTTTCACTTAGTTTTTCCAGCGTTTGCCTGACGTATTTAGAGGCACCCTTGTTAGGGGCATAGATATTTATGATTGTTCAATCTTCTTGACAGATTTTCCCTTTCACTAAAATGTAGTATCCTTCTTTGTCTCTCACAATTGTTTCACATTTAAAGTCTATTTTGTCTGATATTAATATAGCTACTCCTGCCTTTTTTTGGTTATTGTTAGCTTGTATGATTGTTTTCCAGCCATTCACTTTCAATCTCCATGCGTCTCTGGGTCTAAGATGTGTCTCTTGTAGACAGCATATGGATGGGTCATATTTCCTTATCCAATGTCCCAGTCTGAATCTTTTGATAGGTGAGTTTAATCCATTGACATTCAGTGTTATTACTATCAAGGAATTATTTGTGTTAGCCATATTTTGATTGGATTTGTGTTTGTCATATTTTGTTTGTATATTTTTTTGGTCTTTTTTGTTGTTGTTGTTGGTCTTATACTCTCCTCCAACTTTGCCTTTCCTGTTTTTTCCTTTCTTCCTGCAGAACTCCCTTTAGAATTTCTTGAAGGGGAGGTTTCTTGTTGGTATACTCTTTCAGTTTCTGTTTGTCTGCGAATATTTTGAACTCTCCATCATGTTTGAATGCTAGTTTAGCTGGATAGAGTATTCTTGGTTGGAAATTTTTTTCCTTTAGTACCTTGACTATATCATACCACTGTCTTCTTGCCTCCATGGTTTCAGAATAGAAATCAGCACTTAATCTAATTGAGCTTCCCTTGTATGTGATGGTTTTCTTTTCTCTTGCTGCTTTTAGGATTTTCTCTTTGTCTTGAGCATTGGATAATTTGACAAGTATATGTCTTGGGGTGGGCCTGTTGGGGTTTATGACTTGTGGAGTGCGCTGTGCTTCTTGGATATGTACATCTGTCTCTTTCAGTAGATTTGGGAAGTTTTCAGCCATTATTTCCTGCAACACTCCTTCTGACCCCTTTCCCTTCTCTTCACCTTCTGGAATGCCTATAATACGTATGTTTGAGCATTTTGCATTGTCATTCAGGTCCCTAAATCCTAATTGGATTTTTTCTATCTTCTTATTGACCCCTTCTACTATCTGTTTGATTTCTGATGTACTGTCTTCCACATCACTAATTCTCTGCTCTGTCTCTTCTAGTGTGCTGATATTTGCTGCAAGTGTATTTTTGATTTCTTGAACTGTGGTGTTCATTCCCATCATATCTGTTATGTTTTTGCGTATGTCTGCAATTTCCCCTCCAAGTGATGTCTTCATGTTGTTAACCTCTTTCATTACTGCATCAAATTTGTTGGTGATAAATGTTCTGAGATCTTTCATTGCTTGTGCCAAGTTTTGCTCCCCTTCGTGATTATTGGTTTGTTGATTGGATTCAGCCATGTTTTCCTGATTATTGGTTTGGTTTGTAGATTTTTGTTGCTTTCTGGTCATCTCTTTATTTTGACGAATTTAATCAGTTCCTTAGCTTCTTTGTCTGCTCTTGGAGGTTAATTAGTTGTTATTTTTGCATAGGTGTTATATCTTCTCTTTGTCACTTTTTTCTTCTTATTCTAGTTACTTGTTGTTGGTTAAGTTCACTTTAGAGGAAAGTATTAGTGTTGGGGAAAGGCAATTGTGTAAGCAAGGGAAAAGTGTAAAGTAGTATTGGTGATGTATGTTAACAAAGCAAGAATATGAGATCTGGGAGGATGGAGGTTAGATTCATTTAGATTGTATAGAGTTATAGCTGTAGGTAGAGTACCTTTTATGAAGTAGATGACTGAATATGGGAGGAATATGGTATGAACTACAAAGCTATTGTTTTCATGAGAGAGGGAAAAAGAAAAGAAAGGTAGTAGTTTCAAGAGTGGATAACAGACAGAAAACAGAACAAAGGTATTAGAAATTAAGGGTTAGACACTTTGTGGTTCAAAGAACGGGAGGTGGGGGGTGGAATATAGGAGAGACAGTAGATGATAGTGGATATCAAGATGCAGGGGAAGGGGGATAGTGTAGGTAGCCTAAATCAGTTCACACAGAAATGAGGCAGTGGAGGATGGGAAAACCCAGCAAATGTGAGGTGTTCCCTGTAGCACCTATTGTATACTTGAATTAAAATAAAATAAGTGGAAGATGAGGGACAAGAGGGAAAGAGAAAACCGAAAAAAAAAAACTAATTATAATAAAGAAAAAAAAGAAAGACAAGAAGTAAGGAAGAAAGAAAAAAAGGATGGGCAAACGGTGGGGAACGGATAGGGGGAAGAGAGATACAGGTATACACGTGTCACAATTGCAACACTATCTAAAACAACAACTTCCCCCCGCTTTGCCCTAAAACCCCCGTCTGTTTGCCCAAATGGGTCTGCAAGCACCTCCCTTCCCACAAACCCCCAATAGGCCGCCCAGGGCCCACGAACTCCCCAGTACTGCAGATGCTCCAAAAAAAAAAAAAAAAAAAAAAAATTAAATAAAATAAATTAAAAAAAAAAAACAAAAAACAAAGAACAGAAACCCCTCCACAGGCCCGGCTCCGCCCGCCGCTGCCCGCCGCGGAGGCCTGGACCGGCTCTGCCCGGCTCCTTACGCCGCCGCGGCCTGGCCTGGCTCTGCCCGGCTCCGCTCGCTACAGCGGCCCAGCCGGCTCCCGCGTCCACCTCCCGCCGCTGCGGCCTGAACCGGCCCCGCCCGGCTCCGTACGCCGCGGCCTGACCCGGCTCCGCCTGGCTCCGCTCGCTACAGCGGCCAGGCCCGGCTCCGGCATCCGCCTCTCGCCGCCGCGGCCCGGCCCGGCTACGCCCGGCTCCGCCCGCTACAGCGGCCCGGCCCGGCTCCGGCGTCCGCCTCTCGCCGCCGCGTCCTGGACCGGCCCCGCCCGGCTCCGTACGCTGCCGCGGCCCGGCCCGGCTCCGCCCGGCTCCGCTCGCTACAGCGGCCCAGGCCCGGCTCCGGCGTCCGCCGCCCGCCGCCGCGGCCTGAACCGGCCCCACCCGGCTCCACACGCCGCCGCGGCCCGGCTCGGCCTGGCTCGGCCCCGCCCGGCCCCGCTCACCGCCGGCGCAGCCCGGCCCGGCTCCGGCGTCCGCCGCTGCAGCCCGGCCTGGCTCAGCCCCACCGAGCGGGGCTAGATGCCTCTTCTCCGCCTACCCAAGGAGGGAATCCTCTACAGGTAGCTGGGATCTCCGTGTGTATTTCACAGACGGATCCTCTCTGTTACCTTCCCTCCAAATCGATGTCCAGACACCTCCGGACCAGCAAAAATCCCGAAAAAATCCGGTCCCAAAGAGTCTCCAACGCCGCCCAGCCAATTCCCTGCAGAAGACCCTAACAGGGATGTTCACTCAGCTGCCATCTTGCCCCCTCTCTCGACCTAAAACATTTTTGAAGACATATTAAAGAAAGAATGTAGACACTGAGGAAGAAACAGAAGAGATTGCCTTGCCATTGTACATAAAGGGTAATACCTATTACAGCTAAAAAAGGCAAAATGTAAAAAAAAATTTTATGATATTTTTCATTTTTAATACCCCAATTTATTTTTTACTTTATTTTACTTTTTCTAAATTATTATGTATTCTCTTTCTAATCTTTAAACCTATCATTACTATTTCATTTTCTTATTAATTAAATTTAGCAATATATTAGACTTCATTTTTGAAGAAATTTTGGATAACAGAGGGTTTCAACTATGGCAGGGGAGGGCCAGGGATGTGGGATATCATTGATGAGGGATGCATGGGTGTCTCCAGGACATGCATATAGGCTATGTAGATATGTTTGTATGTTTTTTGGGTATTGACATAGGGGGTAGAGTTTCACATGACAACTGAGGGAGTGCTGAGTTCCCATTCTGGGAAAATCTGTCACACTCCCCAATGGAGCAGCAACAATCTCCCAAGTACAAGGGAAAAGACGAGCAAAGAACGATGTTCTAATGATGTGCTTTTAATATTAATGACTATGCTTATGAGCCTGTACTTGAAATTTCAACTAGGCCTAGAGCTGCATGGTGCCTGAGGGTTATCTTCTGAGAAGCTCCATGTTGCTCAAATGTGGCCACTCTGTAAGCCAAACTCAGCATGTAAACACATTATCTTCCCCTAGCATGGGACATGACACCTGAGGATGAGCCTTCCTGACACTGAGGGATTTCTACCAAGCACTAGCTGATGATCTAACTAGAAAAAGACCTTGAATAAAAGGGGGAAATGGTAAAGAAAAATGAGTTTAAATGGTAAAGATAAATGAGTCAGCAGGTCATCAGAGGGATCTTGCTTATGCACATCTCAGCAGGATTTCAGAGACAGCCAGAGTAAATAAAATCCCAGGTAACAGTTCTCCTGGGGACTACTGAGACACCCAGGTTCTGTGATCATTACAGATGGCTCTGGAGTTCAGTGCCTTTCCAGTGGGCCCTACTTTGGAATTTGTGCTCCTGAGTGTGATGGGGTTGGATTCAGATGTAACCTCTCTATACCTGCTTCTTCTGTCACTTTTACTGAACCTGTGCTTGGCACTGGGGTTGGTGTATGTTCAAGAAGACTTGAATCTCTGCATTGTTCATGTGCCAGCTGGGCACTGAGCCTCAGCAGAGTTAGAAAACCTACTCTCTGATTCATTGGAATTATCCAGGTCAACTAACAGGGAGGTGATGATGTTCAACCACCAAACCAGGAAACCAAGAGCATCTACCACTGCAAGCAAGAGAATTCCATTGATCAACCATATGGGATCTAAGACCCCTCTTGATTTAGAGATGGATTGGATATCACCATCTAAGGGTCTTCAGGATGGAGGAATAAAATATGGATTTGGGTGGGCTTAATGATATTCCACTATAGAATTATTGTGACTCTAACAAGGGAAGAAATTATATTATTGATATGCAGACAGTAGGCACAGGAGTTACTGAAGATAGGGAGAGGAAAAATAGATGTGGATATCAGGGCATTTTGGGGACTTGGGGTTGTCTGCAATGATATTGCAGGGACAGATGCAGGATTATATACCCACTGAATGGACTGGGAGAGAGTGTGAATTACAATATAAACTATTATCCATGCTTTGTAGTAATGCTCCAAAATGTGCTCATCAAATGGAATGAATGTACCACGGTAATGAAAGAATTTTGTCAATTTTGGAGCAGTGGGTGATGTGGGGAGTGGGGTATATGGGAACCTCCTGTATTTTTTAATGTAACAATTTGTGTGATCTATGTACCTTTAAAAAAGATAATAAAATTAAAAAAATAAAATCATTTAAGATTATGTTATGCATTTTGACAAACGCCAGTTGAGGTGTGAAATGCTTTCTATCTAAATTCAATCCACATGCCTATTTTTCATTAAAATGGCAGGGACTTTTGAAGAAATATCCAGAATTATGCAAAACTGAACAAGTTTCAAATTAGTAAGTCCTGCTTTCCTCAGTGCTAGCATACTCAGGTATTCATTGTAATGTATAAATAGAGATGGTTCAAGGTCACAAGCCAGGGACTCCTGAGAAACTTGTACTGATACATGGCCTTAGACTGACCATTCCTGTGGTAGGAGACATCCCAATCTCAACATTTTCTGGGGTGTACAAAGACCAGTTTTCATTGTCTCACTTTTATCTTCATTTCTTCTGTCTGTGAAAGATTAAAACAACCCTGTTCATTGCTTTTGGCCTCTATAAGTCTTCAAAAATTTTCACAGAGATGTAAATTTTATTCCACCTATTATACAACTTCTGAAACCATAGTCACCATGAAGGAAAAAATAATTCCTATACATGGATATCCATTAATAAAATTTGAATATATTTGATTTAGAAAATTAAAGTTGGGAAATTTGAACGAGTGGTAAAGAGAATTGTCTTTAAAAATTTATTTCAAGGGAAGTTGTCTTAATCAGCCAAAGGGATGCTAATGCAAAATACCAAAAATTGGTTGGTTTTTATAAAGGGTATTTATTTGGAGTAGAGCTTACAGATACCAGGCCATAGAGCAAATGTTACTTTCCTCAACAAAGTCTATTTTCATGTGTTTCAGCAAGATGGCTGTTGACATCTATGAAGGTTCAGGCTTCCTGGATTCCTCCCTTCCTGGGCTTGCTTCTCTTTCCTCTGTGTGCTTACTTCCTGGGGCTCTAGCTTAAGGCTTCAGCATCAAACTCCAGCATCAAACATCTCACATCCAAAACCACCCAACTCTGTCCTTTTATCCCAACTTGCACAAGGGGTCTACCGGATTATTTAATCAAGTGAACTTCTGAATCCAATATAATCTAATATGCCCAGAGGAAAAGATCAATTTACAAACATAATCCAATATTTCTTTTTGGAATGTATCAATAATATCAAACTGCTACAAAAGTTTATATGGCTCAAGCACTTGAGTTCATGCCTACAACATGGGAGGCCCTGGGCTTGGTTTCTGGTGTCCCCCCTAAAGAAGATGAGCAGGACAACAAGCTATCACAATGGACTGGCATAGTGAGCTGACACAACAGGATGATGCAATGAAGAAACAATGATGCAATGGTCTGACATGGCAAGCTGATGCAACAAGATGATGCAAGGAAGAGACACAAAGAGGAAACACAATGAGAGACAACAAGCAGGAGAAGAGGTGGCTCAAGTCATCAGGTGCCTCCCTCCCATATGGGAGGTCCTGGGTTCAGTTCCTGGTTCCTCTTAAATAGAAGATGAGCATACAATGAAAAGACACAGAGAGCACACAATGAGTACAAACAATGAGGGGGAGTTAATAAAAACATTTTAAAAAGCTTTTTAAAAAGCATTTCCAAAAGTACAAATATATTCCATCAAAACTTCAAGAAAATTTAAATTGGGAGATAAATATATTATTCCTCATTTCCTTTAATTTACAAAATGTTTCATATGCTTCTGACAAATATACCTACTCCCTGCACCCCAGTACTTGTAATACTGGACTGACTAAATGCACAGCTGAAAACTCAGCCTCCCTTCTGACTGTAAACATCTCTTCTTACTCATCTCTATCACCACAATTCATATGCCCAGGCCAATCTCAGGGACATGATCCATGAATTTATTACTTATCCAATGAACTCATGGGATAGGTGAGAAAAAGAAAATGTCTGTCATCTTCTCAGAGAATACACAGCCTTTATAGTAGCTTTAACCAACACTTGCAATTACCTTGGAAGATTACTCATTGATCAGGACCTAACTTACAATAATTATTGAAGAGCCCTATATAAACTTAAGCTAAGATCCTTGAATAACTCCTGAGTACAATTGAAATATTCAAAGCAATAGGAGAAATTTTCCCATCTGCTGGCAACAGAGGTGCAATTTCAGTTGAAGAAAAATTACATACTCAGATATGTTTGCATTGCCAATACCTTAGCTGGCATCTACCTTCCTCAGATTTTCACTCACAACCAGAGAAGCAGAAGGAAAGCAAAGCTGAGAATGGAGAAAGAAGTCTTAAGATTCAAATCTTGACCACAATTTTCAGGCCTGCCTGTCATGAATGCCAAACTTTCCCAGGGTCAACAACCTCCTCCATCATCAACAGACATTCACTGCATTTGGTGAATACATCTGTGAGCACCACTGCCCCTCATGATCAATGGCCCACATCATAGCCCACACTCTCCCACAGTCCACCCAGTGGGCCATGGGAGGACATATAATGTCTGGTAACTCCCTGAAGCCCCACCCAAAACACTCCAGCCCCCCAAAATGCCCCCACATTACATCAATTCCTCCCATTCCCTACCCCAGCAGCCACCATGGCCACTTTCTCCACACCAATGCCACATTTTCTTCAATTACTAATCACAATAGTTCATGAATACAGTATCAGTAAATCCACTCTAATCCATACTCTATTCCTCCATCCTGTGCACCTAGGAATGGTTGTGTCCACTCCACATCTATATCAAGAGAGGGCTTAGATTCCACGTGGATGCTGGATGCAATTCTCCTGCTTTCAGTTATAGGCACTCTTGGCTCTCTGGTGTGGGGGTTGACCTTCTTCACCTCCATGTTAGCTGAGTGGGATAAGTCCAATAAACCAGAGTTTAGGAGTTGCAAGTCTGTTGAGGCTCAGGGCCTGGCTATCACATGGTCAGTCCAGAGATTCAGGTCCCCTGGGTATACACTAAACCCCAGGGCCAACCACAGTTCCGGTAAAAGTAACAGGAGAGGCTTGTGGACAAAGATCACATCTGAGTCCAGCTCCATCACACAGAAACACAAACTCCAAAGTAGGGCCAACTGACATGGCACTGAACTCCATCTGCCATGACCATAGAAACTGTGGGTCTCTGTAGCCCTCAGAAGAACCAATATCTGGGGTTGTATCTACTTTATCTGTCTCTGGGACTCTGCTCAGGTTGCGAAAGGGCAACCCCTCTGATAACCTCCCGGCTCTTTTTGGAGACTCATAGCCATCTAAACTCATTTGTCCTTTCCATTTCCCCCTTTGATTCAGGTCAAAAAGCATTTTTAACTCCTGGTATTATATGTAGATTGAGATATTCTGCTGGTCCGAGTTGACCCTTTTATTCAAGGTCATTTCCTAGTTACATCATCAGCTAGTACTTGGTAGTAATCCCTCGGCACTGGGGAGGCTCATCCCTGGTAGTCATATCCCACGTTGGGGGGAAGGCAACACATTTACATGCTGAGTTTGGCTTTGAGACTGGCCACATTTGAGCAACACAGAGGCTCTCAGGAGGTAACTCTTAGGCACCCTGCAGCTCTAGGCCTTGTTCTTATTTCAGGTGCACAGGCTTACAACCATAGTCATTAGTATCAAGGGCTCATTGTTGGACCTTCCTTTTTTTTTTTTTTAAGACTTATTTGTTTATTTATTTCTCTCCCCTCCCCACCCTGACCCTGGTTGCCTATTTTCTGTGTCTATTTGCTGTGTATTTGTCTGCTTCTGTTGTCATCAGCGGCAGGGGATCTGTGTTTCCTTTTGTTGGTCATCTTCTTCTGTCAGCTTGCCATGTGTGCAGGACCATTCCTGGGAAGGCTGCACTTCTTTTTGCACTGGGCGGCTCTCCTTACAGGGTGCACCTCTTGCGCATGGGGCTCCCCTACATGGGGGACACCCCTGCATGCAACAGCACTCCTACTGTACATCAGCACTGCACATGGGCCAGTTCCACATGGGCCAGGGAGGTCCGGGGTTTGAACCGCGGACCTCCCATGCGGTAGACAGACACCCTAACCACTGGGCCAAGTCCGCCACCCCTTCCTTCTTTTTTGGTCTTTGCCATCGCACTTGCTGTTCCTTTAGGGACTGTGATAGAGCTCCCCTGGCTTGGAACTCAGCACTACCACAGTTGTTTTTAATTGTAACCACTATGAAAATAACCAAATATTTTTATGTACCCTGGATATATGCCCTGGAGAACTCCCTGCCAACCATGTGTCTGTCCCCTGTCAATAACATCCCAGACCAGTATCCCTTTCTGCCATTGTTGAAGCTCTCTGTGATCCAAAACTTCTTCAAAAATGAAGCCCAATATATTGCCAGGTTCCATTAATAGTAAAATGGAATATAGTGATGAATTTAAAGGTTAGATGTAGAATACATCATAATTTAGAAAAATTAAGGTAAAAATAAATTGGGGTATCAAAAAAATTAAAAATGCAAAGGCTTTGTTTTTGATGTTTTGCCTTCCATCACTGCAATAAGTATTTCCCTGTATGCAAATTGGTAAGGCAAATTCTTCCGTCTTTTCCTCAGTGTCTATGTCCTTTCTTTTTCTTTTCTTTCCTAATTATTAAGCTTATCTTCACAAAAGTTTTAGATCACAGTAATTCATATATACAATATACAGTACTCCCACATATCCAACATAAAACCCTTTTCCCTTCCACAGCAATAATCTTTTTACATATTCATACTATATTTACTGAAACTGATGTACAGATATTGAGGCAATAGCTTTCAAACAAGGTAACATTTGAGATTACATTGTGATTTATATTTTAGACTATACAATTTTCTAAATTTTTAGCTATCTTATGTTTTACATTGTGATTTTCATTTTAGCCTATCAGCCCCTATATATTTTTGGTGTAATTTTACATGTCTTATATCCATCCTTGCATACTCTTGTGGAACACTTCTATTGCCCACACAGTTACATCGGTTCTATCTATTCAATACCTATTTCCCCTCCACTTAGGGCCCACGGTGACAGTCAATCTTCATTGCTTGAAGGGCCATGTTCAGAGATACTTGCAACAGTGTTGAGAGCTTGACATGTTCAACTGCCCTAATGCCTTGGGAACCACCATTTCACTCTAGAGATACAATTCCCTCTATTCGAGGGCATCAGTCCTCCCCAGGATGTGGGTATACCTTCACTCTCATTATATGGGTCTCTATCTAATGATATAATCCACTATGGCAAAATGAGTACTCACACACTCCCTAGGAGCCTGTCCTGCATCAGATTATCCCCTTTCAGCATCTTAAACAGGTGACCTTTCTTATTTTATTTTTGAAAAAGTTTTCTCAGCATTATACTCTCAACCAAATACCTGACAATCTCCTATGTTCATATGTTCCCCCAACCTCCCCCCAATTTCTTGCATAATATTACCCATCCCCCCATCCCTAGCTCCCCTCAAGTCCACAAAGCCCCACCCAAAGGTGACCCTATGCCTCATTTATATCCCTTCCTTGTATAAATACTTACCTCCAGCTTATCATAGATTTCACCCATGTAGCTGTCAGCTCACATCCTTCCTCTACCCCCCAATTTCCTTTAAGGCTATCATCCAGTCTCTAGCTCTCTGAGACAGCTTGGTTTGAGGTCATGTAGTATTTGTCCTTCAATGTCTGGGTTGCTTCTCTCAAAATAAGGTTCTCAAGATTCATCCATGTTATCACATGTGCTTATCGTGTATTCATTCTTAAAGTTGAGTAGTATTCCATTGTATGTATATAGCACATTTTATTTATCCCTTCATCTGTTGATGGGCATTTGGGTTGATTCCAACTTTTGGCAATAGTGAACAATGCTGCTATGAACATTGGTGTGCATATATCAGTTTGTGTACTTGTTTTCAGTTCTACTGGGTATATACCCAGCAGTGGAATTGCTGGGTCATATGGCAAATCTATAGCTATTTTTTTGAGAAATTGCCAAACTGTCCTCCAGAATGGCTGGATCCTTCTGGATTCCAACCATCAGTGGATGAGTGTTCCCATTCATCCACATCCTCTCAAGCATTTGTAGCCTTCTGTTTTTTCATAGCTGCCAGTCTTTTGGGAGTAAGATGGTATCTCACTGTAGTTTTGATTTGCATTTCCCTGATAGCTAGAGATTTGGAGCATTTTTTCATGTGCTTTTTAGCCATTTGTGTTTCTTCTTTGGAGAAGTGTCTGTTTAAATCTTATTCCCATTTTTTAAATGGGTTGTTTGTCTTTTTATTTTCAAGATGTAGGAGTTCTTTATATATGCAGGTTATAAGTCTCCTATCAGATATATGGATACCAAATATTTTCTCCCATTGTGTAGGCTCTCTTTTCACTTTCTTGACAAACTCCTTTGAGGTGCAGAAGGCTTTAATTTTGAGGAAGTCCCATTTATCTATTTATTCTTTTGCTGTTCATGCTTTTGGTGTGAAGTTCATGAAGCCATTTCCTATTACAACGTCCTGTAGATGCTTCCCTACACTGCTTTCCAAAGTCTTTATGGTCTTGGCTCTTATATTTAGGTCTTTGATCCATCTTGAGTTGATTTTTGTATAAGGTGTGAGATGGTAATCCTCTTTCATTCTTTTACACATGGATATCCAGTTCTCCAGGCACCATTTGTTGAATAGGCCATTCTCTCCCACTTGAGAGGGTTTGGTGGCTTTATCAAATATTATATGACTACATATATGAGGATTTATATCACAACACTCAATTCAGTTCCATTGGTCTGTGTGTCTCTCCTTGTGCCAATACCATGCTGTTTTCACTACTGTAGCTTTGTAGTATGTTTTGAAGTCAGTGTGATTCCTCCAATTATGTTTTTCTTTTTCAATATGTCTTTGGCTATTCGGTTCCTCTTTCCTTTCCAAATAAATTTCATAGCTAGTTTCTCCAGTTCATTAAAGAATGCTGTGTTGATTTTTATTGGGATTGCACTGAATATGTAGGTCAGTTTTGGTAGGATAGACATCTTAATAATATTTATTCTTCCAACCCATGAACAGGGAATATTCTTCCATTTATTTAGGTTTTCTT